>NC_084979.1:13300480-13900480 GCF_963691925.1 Scomber scombrus | reverse complement strand
TAATCATATATATATTTTTTTTTATCATTAATTAATTTGATTGTCAGTACTTTTTTGAAACAGTTTGAACTGGTCTAATTTACATCAGTTTTGTAAACAACTATGAACTTTATCTCAACTTAGATTTTTGCACTGATTTTACAATATGCTCCAATATTCTCTTCGTATATTATTTATTAGGCATAAAAATGTTTGGCAGGATATTTTCCCCACATAGAAGTCAGTTTAGTATTAATTACAGTTATTACTATTAGAAGTGATATTTGTGCTGACTTTTGTCTACAGGAAAAATGTATATCTAAACTATTGATCATGAAAAAATGAATCACATTTCATCAGCAAATCCAAACAGTTTGTAAGCACATACATTTACCCCTCATTAAAAAACAGGTTTCCTTTTTTATCAGTGACCATACATTTGCCCCACTGTTACCCAGGGTATGTCCTGTTCCTTCTTATCCCATTAGCCACAGGCACAGCAAGTGGCATAATCAGCCCAGACCCAACACCTCCATACCTTCTCTCTATGTGCACATCTCTTCTGTCTGCCAGATTAATTGCCCATACGGTACCTGTGATATCAGGCAGGGTGGGTGGAAGGTGGAGGGTATTAGACTACTAGACAGCCAACCCAGGCAGTGTCTTAGACCCCAGTTTGGGACTGATTTCCACCAAAATACCGGCCTAATCAGCTGCTAAACTTAATGGAGAAATCTGAGCCCTGAATAGTTATCTTAATGAAGGAAGACACGACCGGATGAAGGTGGGTGGGGGTGGTGACAGAGGAGGGGTTGAGCACAGCGTGGCCTATGCCAGAGTGGGTCCAAGACCCTAAAATCTGTCTGTTTGAGCATTAAAGGGAGATTTAACAGGCTGCCTAAGCGGCTCGCTCCGTGTCTGTAAACAAGTCCAATCCGATCAGCCACTGGCTCTAATTCTGTCTGCCAGTGAAATTAGACGCGCACACATTCACAAACACACAATTACACACAGTTATACAGATGCGTGCCCACGCAAAATCAACACAGGTTGAAATTTGGGTCCAAGTACATACTGTAGGTGGGTGTAATGTGTATGAAGTTTTGTGTGCAACGGATTATTTGACTTGGAGATGGATGAGATGGTGGTTAACTCTCCTATTTGACTTATCCTCCAAAAAGTGTTTCACATTTACCGATTAATGGTGGAGGGAGAGAATCAGAGAGACAAGAAGAATAAGAGGAGGGAAATTAAGTAAAAGACGAAGGAAAAGTCTGCAACAGCGAGAAACAGAGATGCAGTGATGGAAGAAACATTTGGAAATGGACAGATAGAGGAAAGAGAGATGAATGAGTGCGGTGGTGGTATCAGGGGAGGGCAGGCGGCAGCTATGGCGGCGGACGGCTCTGTGTGTATGTGTGTGCGTGCATGTGTGTGGGTCAGGAGGAAAGGGAAGCAGGCTTGCCGGGTCGTCTCTGCGCCAGAGTGGGCCGTTAATTAAATCTGAGGGACAGACAGGAGAACTGCCTCCCTCCTTCTCTTCTGCTCTCTATCCTTCCTTCCCTCGTTCGCTCTCTCACTCCCCAGCCGCTGGCTATTCGGAGGCTCTGTGAGAGGTGGAGGGGAGGGAGGAGGGAGGGAGGTTGGGGGGCAGGGGCGCCGACGCTGAGAGTCTGGCTGCCTGTGGAGACTGTAAACCGTGGCTCTGCGGTCAGACCGGAGACTCAAGCAGGCAGATAAGGTGTTTTTGGGCCGCTCTCTCTCTCTCTCTCTCTCTCTCTCTCTCTCTCTCTCTCTCTCTCTCTCTCTCTCTCTCTCTCTCTCTCTCTCTCTCTCTCTCTCTCTCTCTCTCTGCTCCCTCCCCACTCAGACTCCCAGAGGCAGTTGCAGTGTGTTGGTGTGTGTGTGGTTGGGGGTTGTAACAGCGGTTTGGGGCTTGAGCATGTTTTTGTATGTGTGTGTTTATGCGTGTACACCTTTCCGTGTGTGGTTTTAAATGCTTACTTTTAGATGTTAGCTTGCGTGTGAATCTGCAGCCCATTGTGTTTGTGCAAGACCTTTTCATTATTTTTTTTCAAACTGATTGTGAATGAGGAGCGCTTTTAAAATATTACCAGTTACTTATTACATGATTAGCATAGAAAGGCAATTCTAAACAAAAGTAAACACTCCAATGTTTCTGATGATATTTGCTTAGGGAATGTGGGTAATAAATATTTTAAAACATCCCACTGTTTAATAGGAATCTAATTGTACTGGCATAACAAAATGGCTTCTCAATGTTATTGTTCATAACAACATACTATCACTTCTGTTGGGATGACATTCACAGATGACTCAAATAAATAATAAATAGTAAGAATAGACTGCCTTTCTGCCTTTCAGAGCATCTAAAGAAAAGAATAAAAACAGAAATTATAATCCAGAAATTCCATTTTTTTGCCATCTTTGCTGGAGAGTCATTGCTCTGTGTGTAGGTTTTTTATTTTTTTGCATTTCATTTCACAAAGATCACTTAATAACTGAGAAATGTCTGCTGTACTTTGACGTCTTTCACCCTCAATACTTGAGTAGAATCAGATTTCCACGTTGTCCATTGACATGTTTAAAACTTTAATAGCCCTTAATAACCTGTGACTTGAATGTTGTTTTGATAAGAATATTGATATGCAGAATTGTTGCTTAGCAACAGCTGCTGTAAGCGGAAGAAGACAGATGAACGTTGGGATGACAGACACAGAAAGCTTTGAAAGATTTAATTTTCAGTGATTTTCAGGCCAGATGTACTGAGATGTTTTTTTTGTGTGTGTCCGTCCATATTATTTCCATTTTTTTTTAAAACTCATATGTAAAATATGTCTTATTACCATTCACAAGTTTTTCTTAGTAACTATCATAACAGCAGCTATCACAGCCAAACAAAAAACAGCTACTGCTGCTGGAAGCATTACTTCTTGTGCATCACCACCTGTGCACCAGATGATTGCTACAGTACATTTCAGCTATGAATTATATACTATAGACAGTTGACTACATATTTTCTTCCCATGATTTCTATTCTTCCTCTCTAGCTGTTTTTTTTCTCCATCTCTCTAATTTCTCTCTTCCTGTTAGAAAAAAAACAACAGACGAGCAGTGCGTGGAGCTGTATTTCTGTATACTTTTGCACGTGTTGGCAGTGGCACATCCTCCCCTCAGCATGAGCAGAGGCGCCTCTCTCCCCATTTCCATCACCCACCCCCAGCCCTCCCGCCTCCTCCCGTCCCTCTCCCAGCTGCATCGGCCCGTAAGCCAATCAATGGCAGGGCTTTCAGGGCCGGCGGAGGCCCCGGCGTGCGGAGGGGGGATCAATAAGTTATTAGCACCATTCTGTCAGCTGTAATGTGGAGATTGATCGGGGGGCTGCGGCTGGCGGCCCACCCCACGTCCTCGCCTGTCACCCCCCTCCTTTCCTCACACAGCTCCCCCCTCTCCCCGGCCTGATAAAGATGACAGATTAACGGAGTAAGAGAGGAATTAAGGAGTCTGGCTGTCTGAGCTGTCACCACGCTCCATGGGATGGAGAGAGGAGAGGAGGAGGACTAAAGTTTAAGGGAGGAGAGGAAATCAGAGAGAAAGAGCAATGCTCCCCTGCCTGATGCTTCGCCCTGGTGGTGTCACATGAAAGAGAAGTGGTTTAGGTCCTGCTGTGTCCTCTTTCTCTGTCTGTCCCTCTGTTCCCATCCTTCTTTTTTCTCTGTGGGAGGAGTGGAAGATAAAGAGGAGGTTAACTAGCAAGGAGGAACTGAGGCAGAGGCAAGAATATGAGGTTGACTTGTGAGAAAAAAATTGCCTGGACAGTTTGTTGACCAGGAAAAGTGAAAACAGAGGGTTATATCATGGCAGCTAATGCTATTTGCGCTAGATTTTTGCACTATTTTGACAGTTAAAATCACAGCTTAGAAGCTCAGATAAAACTCCTGACTCCATGACCACTAATTCCTCAATATTAACAAGCAGGTGATAGGCAACGGCCCAGGGTAGCAAACTTGACTGTAAGCGCAGTTAGTGGGAGTAAAAGGGTTAGCATAGACGCTAACAGAGCTCAGGGTTTGGCATTAAAAGGGAGCGTCGGTGCTCTAAGAAGCCCCATTTAATTGGCTTTAAAAGCTTTCCGCCCTCAAATCTCTGGCCCTCGGGCACTCGCTCAGGAGACACAGTGTCTTGAGTGAGGTCGGCTCAAGAGACAACTCAAGTATGTGTGTTTGATCATGAGAGTCTCTGGGTGTGTGGGTGTGTGTGTGTGTGTTTGGTAGAAGAGGGAGTTTAACTAATGGGGCTTCTCTCTCTCTTTGTTAATATTCCACTAATAGGATAGATGGAGTCCTCTTTTTGAAAGAACCAGTGAAAGAAATGTACTGAAAATGATTTGAAAATGAGAAGAAAAAACGAATGAGAGATCATAAAGGAGACGACAGAAAAAGTAGAAATTGTGAAAAACATTCAGTGTGCGTGCGTGTGTATGCGTGCACTTGTCCATTAGCCCCCCTTCCCTCCCCCCACTGTGTTTTTAGGGTGGTATAGGGTGTGGATCTCCTCAGGACCTGAGAGGCAACATCAAACACTGGATCATTAGTGAACCTCCTCCCTCTCTTCCCCTCTCTCCTCCTTGCTTGCTCACTCGCCCTCTCATCAACACCAGGGCAGCAGCCCAACAAAATCCTCAGAGTCCTCTCTAAATCTCTTTCTGTCTCTTTCCCTCTCCTGTCTATCTGTGTCTTGTTATAGAGAAGAAACAACATAAGTTTGGGTGATAGGTTAAGGGTTAAAGGTCAGACTGCACTCCAGTTTCACTCCTCTGTTCATGGCTCTCCGCCTGTCGCTAAGGTAACAACAATATCAGGAGTGGACACATGACAGAAATCGCCAAATGTTGTTTTCTTGAGTATTGCTGCAAAATTCTATTTTTTTTTACCCCTGTTTATTGTTTCTCTGTGCTGTTTATACATGCTGTGCAAATGATGAAAAATTGTTTTGTTGAAAATGAGAGACAGAGGGAGAGAGGAACCATTCTCCTTGAAGGAGGGGGAAAAAATACTCCCCCTATCCTTAAAAATACGCACTGAGAAATGAGAGAGAAAGCGAGAAAAAAGTGAAAGAAGGGAAGCAGTTGCTGCTGTGGCTTGGCTGACAGAGTAAGAGAGAAAGCAGAGGTGCAGAGACAGAAATAGAGAAAGAAAGAAAGAAAGAAAGAAAGAAAGAAAGAAAGAAAGACAGAGAGAGGGAGAGATAGAGTGGTGACAAACGGCTTTTTCCTTCCTATCGGCGCTGCATGCGATATGCTCTGCATCCCCTCCCTCTCTGATTAGGCCGGTATTGATTTGAGGTGTGTTTGAGGGGGGGTGGGGGGGTGGGGGTGAGGTGATGGGGGTGAGAAGGAAGAGTGGGATGAGAGGGGAGGAGAGGAGGAAGCGGCAGTAGGGGGTGCTGTAATTGTACACTGGATGCTCCTCTTTGGTAGGGGAGGGGGTAGTGGGGAAACGGGGAGGAGGGTGTTAATAGGAGGAGAGAGAAAACTCCTGATGGGAGGTGGGGGGGGGGGGGGGGGGGTTCAAACACACCTAGAGGAGAAGAGAAAGAAGGAGGCAGATGGACAAATGAGACAAGAAGCTCAGAAGTGAGTTTATGATGGGTGGACAGCAATAAGAGAAGGGGCAGTTGTGGAGGTATAAAAACTAAAAATAAACTGTATAGACATAATATAGGCTGAAATGAATTTCTCAAGCAGCTGAGTGCACTTTATTTCAGTCACAGGCTTTTGTGCCAACATCTGGAAAAAGAGAAGAAAGAAGAGAAGAGAGAGGAAGAACAGTGATAACACTTGAGGACAGGCTGTTGGAAAGAGATGTTGGAGGAGATGCAGACACACAGAGCTCTCCTCCCTCACTCAAATAGACAAACACACACACACACACACACACACATACACACACACATAAATGAGCCGGGCAGATCTGTCATCCATGGCGGTGCAGGCCCCCTCTCATCTCTGACAGAACAGGCACATCTCCAGACGCCCATGGCTTGCTTCACTCGCTCTGTTTCTCTCTTTCTCTCCACCTATCACTTTTTTTTGTCTTTGGCTTCTTTTCGATCTCCCTCCTCTAACTCTGCATTTCCAAGGCAGCCGCTATGTATACAGGTAGACACAGAGCAGAGTTTATTAAGCTTTTACTTTGGTCTTTTCACTGACTGCTCTTTCTCTCTTTGTGTGTGTGTGTGTGTTTTTACAGATGACCTTCTAGGCAAGAGGAGAAGCTTGTCTCCCAACAGCAGCAGCGAGTGTCCCTCTGACAGCAAGAAGTCACGTAGCGTTTCCCCCAAAGGTAAGACCATGCGGTATATTGGTGTTGTAATGACGTTACAGATGTGCTTGGACATGCATTTTCTGAGAAAGAATAGGTGAAAATTGTCAGAAGAAAAGAAAGCTGCAGAGTGAAGGAGGGATGAGGCAGTATTGATTTAGCTGCTGGTGTGTTAGGGTTAGTGTGATGATGAGAATACACAAACACACACGCACTTACACACAGTCTCACTTAAACATATACTTGAAGACGCACTGCTATGTCATTTCTTTATTAACCTGTCTCTCAGCCACACACACACACACACACACACACACACACACACACACACACACACACACACACACACACACACACACACACACACACACACACACACACACACACACACACACACACACACACACACACTAAAGGAAGCCAGTACAGCCAAGTCGCACCAGTGGTATCAAACCTCTAAGAAAGTTTTAGTGAGATTTTTGCCATTAAACCAGGACAACAAATGTTTTAAGTGCCAAAAAAACATTGAAAAAACTCAACAGAAGCTGTTTTTTTATGGATGTTGTCCCCAGTGACTCACTGCGAACTGTTTTTATTGGAACTATTTTCTACCTAAGAAGTTGTCCCAATAAAAAGTGTGATTTGGGTGAACTGACACTTTAAAAGGAACACAGAAAACAGAAAATGGGTGGCTGCCATGTCTGCTTTCTTCCAAACACAAAAACACATACAGTAAGATACTATACTTACACATATCCACTCCTAACATTCATCAATACCTTTTTATTTGCTCTCAATATGATATGAGCACAGTGTAAATAATGGACATTGACAAGGCACACCTCAGCAAGACAATGTCCCTCTGTAGTGCTGCAATCGGGTCGGCATACTTTATTATTTATATCTCTCTCATGCGGCGTGAAAGCGGGTGCCTAGCGTGGAGCCTGCACGGCCACCAGGCCTGTCCCTCTAGGCTCCTGAGGAAGACTTCCTGACTGATGCATTATACAGCAGGCAAAACCTAGGGCAGCTCACCGCACATCCAGCCTCATCTCTGGAGACACATCAGCAATATACACATACACACACAGGAGGAGCACAAGTAAGCCAAACACACTTACAGACATAAATAGCTTTGATTATAAAACATCATTTCATAATGGTTAAGTCCTGTGTAAAAATGGATAATCATAATTGTTGGAGTGTGTTTGGAGGTCAGATTAAGCTGTGTGGCGCTCAGCAGCAGCCCTGTGGTGACTTTTGCCCTCTTGCTGACCTTTGACCGACAGCAGCCCTGCCTGGAGCCTTTTCCTCTCTCTCTGTGTAGAGAAGCACTCATTCCTGGCCATTACAGTTTTACTTAGACACAACCCTGCTTCTGAAAGATGCATGGATTTATGTGGATGTGTGCCTCTGTGCAAGTGTGCGTATGTTTATCTGTGTGTGTCTCTGTTTGTGTACTCAGGCTTGGCTTCCTTTTAAGGCAAATGGAGCTCGTGTGTTTTTATTTTGACTTCTTGTGCATCTCAGAGTGTGTGGTTAGCTTTGGCTTTCAAAGCAAGAAAACAAAGAAGGAAAAAAAAATCCTATATACTCATTGCATTTATTCCTCCCTTGCTGTATATTTGCATAAAGGAGACAGATGAGGAAAATAGTGTTTGTGTGTGTAAGTGTAGCCTGCTGTCCAGAGAAGTGCATTTAAGCCATTTCAAAACAGTGTTGATCCCATGTCTTAACCTTGAGCTCTGTCCACACCCAAACACTGCACCTGTATATATATATACGTGCACGTGTGTGTGCGTTCAAGCTTTTCGCCTCCAAGTTTGGCGACACACACTATACCTCAATGACTAATGCAGGTAGAGAAATGGATTGAGAGAGAGAGAGAGAGAGAGACAGAGAGGATAGTGAATGAATAGAGCTGGAAAGATTGGAGGCTGCTGTGTAAATGATGTCTGTTTTTCTTTCTGTAGCAAAGTCGGCACCTCTTGCTGTGTGTAGAGAGCGTGAAAACTTTAGACAGGCACAGACTAGTTACCCACACACACATATATGCACAAACACACATACACTTGAGGACCTTGGGTGGATTAGCCAGAGCTTGGCGGTGGAGACAGAGATGCTTGCGTGCTCGCTTCCTCCCCCACCACCACCTCCGCTCCTCAGCGCCACTCCTGCTCGCCTGCCCGGGGCCAGGCTCAGGTTTCAATAAGAAGGAGGGAGGTAAAAATAACCCCTGCTTTCCTCTGCGTCTCCCTCCTCCTCCTCATCCTCCCTCCTCTAACTAACCACCTCCCCATATCCCCCACCACCCTTACCTTAGATCATGTTACTATTGACAGAGAGAGGGAGGTCAGAGAGAGAGAGATTAAGTGTGGGGACTGACAGCTAGATAGATATCATACACCACATCGTCTTCACAACACCTTAAACACAGCACAGCAGTACTACACGCACGCACGCACACACACACACACACGGAGGAAGTCGCTGAGCATTTTTTTCCATTCTTTTGTTTATTTTGTTCTTTCTGCATTACAGTCAAAATACTGTACAGCATAACAACCCTCCTTATAACCTCTCACCCTGTGCCACTGTTAGCATGGATGCTGCTGTGCTTTCTGTCAGAGAGATGGTGAGTTCATGGGAGGGTCAGGCACAGACCATTAACAATGCATGGCTGTATGTGTATAGCTTCATTGGAAAGGGCTTCCAGTCCATCAGTGCTGCCTTTCTAATGAATGGCCTGTGTACAAATCATGTCATCTGGTTGACATTTGAGGAAGACTGTATGTCAAAGAGTGCAGTAAATCATCACAAATATGCGAGTTAGTAGGTATATAAAATTAATTGTGGTTACTTTGTTCTACAGTGTACTGATTGCACTTGCTGGTTGTTTTTTTTAGAGCTGCATAAGGAATGATTTCTATCCTAAAAATACACCTGTCTTATCTGCCTGAATTACAAAATGTGACAGGGAAAACATCGCCTCCCATCAAACTGAGAACCTGTAGATAATGCAGATTGCTTGTGGTGTTTAGTGACTCAGTTCAGAGGAATTAACAAGTAAAAAATGCAAACTGCATCCTGAGCAGCAGTGAGTTCAGCCTCTGTTCAGAAAAAGTTTGACTTCTGTCTTCAGTTTAGCGATGTCCGTAAATGTGATTTTGAGCGTTGAACTTCAGAATTTTCCAAATCTGTGACCTCTGGCTGGCACTTGGAACCACCAGTGGTTTGAAGCTGCTGTAGTAAATTTGATGCGAGTGTGTGCCTGAGGCAAATTCCTCACAATCATGACTGATATGCAGAAGAATTTGGACTTGGATGAATACATAAGACAGTTACTTAATCATATGCTGAAAAGATAGTTAAGCGTTGGACATTATTTTTGAAAGTTAATAGCTTTGAGTTTTAGAGCCTGTGGTTTCAAGGAAGTATTTATCTCCTGATGAGTTGGATATCGATAGTCACTGATGGGTCATAATAAAAGTGTCTCCCTCCTCTCTTCAGAGAACTCCCAGAGCCCGGTGGTGGAAGCAGGCGGCAGCCACAGCCACATGAGCCCAGAGGAGCACTACAGGCGCATGATGTCAGCGCTCAGTGAGCATGGATCCTATGAGGAGCAGCAGCAACGCCTCTACCAGCTGGCAAGCAGCATGGGTCTGCCCGGCCACGGTCAGTCCACAGCATCTGCATTTGTGTTTGTGTTTGTGTTTGTGTGTGTGTGTGTGTGTGTGTGTGTGTGTGTGTGTGTGTGTTCTGTCATCGTCATATTGACTCTCAAATATCTGCAGTACAATTTGATTTATCTTCTTACAACATACATACTCAGTGCACACTTTAAATTCAGAATAGTGTTTCCTTCTCTACTAGTAAGAACTGACTTATGAAAGATGAGGTGAACGTACTTTATTTTTTTTTCTTTATTTTGAAGTAACTTGAGAGGTAGTTTGAAGTAACTTGAGATTTACTTCAAACAAAAAGAGTTTCCTTTGGAAGCACTTCACTGGCTTCTATAAAAAAACACCTCTTCCATCACCTGTCACCAAGTCATTGAGATGCAGTGCTGCTTTGCAACCCCAGAGTGTAGCAGTGTGTTCAGGGTACCATGTTAAGGTGTGCCACACACTGCTGCCATTGTAAAACCCGACTGACATTTCTATTTGCGGTGCTTGCCCACCCAGTGTCAAAGTGTCACTCAGGGTGATTTCTGACCACCATGGCTTTCCGTTAACAACACCCACAAGCCTTCGCATGCACCAACGCCGCGATTGATCCGTGAGCTCTCATTGGCTGCCTGCCAACCCTCTAAATCTCCCAACACCCTGGAAACCACCAGTGTGTCCCAGTTTTTCTCAATTTCCACAGACACATAAAATTTACTGGTTTTAGCTTGAGAGAACTGTAGTTTGATAGGCAAAAGAGAAAATGAGAAAAGTTGCCTCGTTTGGATTTTATAAGTTGGCTTTATACTCATTTCACTGTGCCTGCCATTAAATGTTAACCTTTTTCTCACATTTTTGTAAAGAATGTAACATTAAGTCCTACCAGTCTTTACAAGCTCTTTTGCAGTAGCATAAATCCAATCGATGCCCTGGTCGAATTGTAGTTTGAGCTACTTTTATTTTTATTTGATTAGTAACGATTTTTAATTGCTGGCTGCAAATCTAGGGGGCGAAGCCTATAGACGCTTTAATTGCCTTTTCCCTGTGTCTTAGAGAAGTTAGAGGCGAGATGCAGTGCATTGTTGGGCTTTTATGGCCCAGGATGCAGTCTGATCGCTGGCTTCCTTTCCCAGAAGCCTTACTGGTATGAGGCAGACGCTCTGGCGCAATACAGACATACCCGCTCCCTTTCTTTACTTCCACATTCCAAATCATTTGATAGTTTCCACACTATCCTTTATTCTGCACACGTGCGTTCTTCTTCCAAGCGTGCACTTAAAAGCTTGAAACTTAAAAGAAGAAGATGCAGAGGTAAAGAGACACCAGGAATAGGAGCAAAAAAAAAAGGAGAAATGGTCAAAGGAAATGAGGGAGGAACAGAGACGAGGGAGGAGTGAATAAATAACTTCCCCTGGAGCATGAAATGTAGAAAAAGAAAGTCACATACATGCAAGTTTACGGTTTATTAATGATTCTAAGATCACACACTAAGATACAACTACCATTTAAAACACAACTTCATGGTAGGATTTGCTCCTGGTGACTTGTGTGCTTTGCATCCACTGTTGTGTTTGCGCGTGTCCGATCCTCTAAGCGGATGATGAGCCGTGAGCATCACAGGCTTTGCCAACACTTCTTGACAGCCAAGCCTCTGGAGCTGCTAACATTCCTTTTCTTTCACACCTGGCAGCTTCCTTCGTCTATCCACCGATGGTTTACAAGTTTATGTAGAAAACTTATTGCAACACTACTTCCACATCCTCTCCTTTCTCCAATTAACAGTTAAGAGAATGACAGAGATAAACAGTCTGGGGGGGGGTTGGGGGGGGCGACGACACGTTGTTTTGTCTCCTGAGAGGCTGACGCGAATCACTTCAGCGAGAGCCCCTTGACATTGACCTAGTCTCCCATTGGGGCCCCTGTGACTCCCCTCCTCCCTCCCCCCCTCGGGCCCCCACCACCATCTCTCCTATACATCTCCCTCTCAAGCACTGCTTTTATACCCCCTCCCCTCTTCCTCCTCCTCCTCATCCTTTTCCTTACCCCCACCTCCAACTCTCCCTTTAGCCTTGGTCCCCGCAGAGCATCCTTTCATGTGTTTGAAGTGTAGGGCACAGAAAATGAAAGTGTGTGCGTGAAAGAGGCGGGGGTGAGGAGGAACTCGGTGTGTGTGTGTGTGTGTGTGTGTGTGTGTGTGTGTGTGTGTGTGTGTGTGTGTGTGTGTGTGTGTGTGAATGTGTAGGTGCAAGGTGTTGTTTGAGAGGCTCTCTCTAGACCTGATGGGCAAAAGAAGAGTTGGGAGGGAGAGGGGGGCTGAAATTGGGGGTGGAGGTGCTGGGGTGGCAGGGTTGTAGAAATGGCCAAGAGGGCTTTCCCTCCCTCTTCATATGATGAAAGGAGAGTGAGGGAGAGAAAAAAGTGAGAGAGAGGTGGGGGTAGAGATCCAGATGAAAGTGAAAGGAGGGATGGGATGGAAGGGGCGTACTTCTGTTTTGTCTCCTGTAGTTTAGTCAGATTGGAAAACATGAAGCTGTACACAACATATCTTTATCATCATCCCAAAGAGCTAGAAAATTCCAGCATGTGATTGGTCAAAGTACAGATGGTCAAAATCATGCAGCACAACAAACTCGCTTCATATTTACTGCTGGCTAAGCCTATGATACTGGCTGAATACCTCTTTCTGGAAAGATACTTAATTTTGTGGTGTATGGTGCGCTTTAGCGGATGGATTCCGGCTTTTGTATACCTGCCAATCCACCAAATCCATCATGAGGCCGGCGAAGCTGTATCAGCGCGGCGCTCCTCTGCATTCTCACGCCGAGGAAAACCGGGCTTAACCGAGGCGATTTAGGCCAAACTCCAGGAATGATGCCGGTGAGAAAAATGGGATGGCACAAAAGACGGATAAGCAGGATGGGTTCGATTGGCAAAATGGGACCTCCCAAAATAACTCATGCAAAGGAAGAAATATGTCTGAGTGTTTGCATGTCCTCAATTAGGACTCTAATTTGCAAATGGGGGACTGTCCCCTTGTGTTACAGCAGCTGCAACACGAAGAGTTTTACAGTACGAAATTCTGAATCTGAGTACCTACTCTGTGCACACACACACACACACACACACACACACACACACACACACACACACACACACACACACACACACACACACACACACACACACACACACACACACACACACACACACACACACACACACACACACACACACACACACACAGTGAAGGGTAGAGCCCCAGGTGACCCTGCTTCTCTCTACTCACATGAAAGGGAATTAGAGAGAGGGGGAAAGAGAAAAATACGGTGCCAGTGTTGGAGAGAAGCTTTATAATATTGGACTCGATAAAAAACAGAAAAAAGAAAAGGGAAAAAATTGAAGAAATAATAAACAGAGAAATTATCAAAATAAATGAAAAATTACCACACAGTGTTATACAGCTTGTATCGTTTGGGTTTAAAGGAGCAGTCCTCTGAAAGCGGGCTATAAAGGACCATATATTTAAGCATTTTACTGATTTTAGAAATTAAAATAAAAGGGACTGAATATTCCCCAGCAGAATTAAACACTTGACAGTGTGCTTTGAAACAGCATTTCTGTTTTTATGATTACAGAAAATACAATTGAATGGTGACTGAACCAGACTCATGACCTCAGTATTTCTAAAATCCTGGCTACAGCCATGGTCAGGGTCAATTTACTAATCACAGGGAGGACTACTCAGCCTGTGGAAACAATTGTATAATTTCCTCTGAGGCTCTGGAGGAACTATGTCTGACAAATTTCAGCTTTGAGACTTTTTTTTAACAGAAAGCCGACCTTAATTAGGATCCAAATCTAAAAGTTAGGGTCTTTGTTTTGTGTTTTTGTCTGCAATATAGTCAGGATATCCCGGTCTCTGCTGCATCGATTTGAACATTCTTTTTAAAATCTGTCTCTTAGACCTCCCCAAACTTTATGGAAGTACAATACTGAATCGCTGGATTGTCCATTTAACTGAGCCAGTCATACAAAATAATTGGTGAGGTGGGATTGTGACCACAGGAAACTCATAGAGGTCAACTCTTCCACCCTGTCACCCCCTGCACCATGTATGCAAGTGCACAACAGGCTGTGTGTATTTGTGTGTGCGCTCTGGGGCTCCAGTTCCCTCTGATCCTTCCCTTATCTCTCACAACCCCCCTCCCCCTTCTCTTACCCACACACATACACACACACACACACACACCCTTGTCTGCCGCCAGCCGAGTCCCCTGCGGCCTGGCGCAGCAAACAGATCGATACACCGGAGCTAGGCCGCATTAATATCTGTCGCTTCACCCCCCCACCCCGGCGCCCCGCTCAACTGCTTCAGCACACACACACACACACACACACACACAGACACACACACACAGACACACACACACACACACACACACACACACACACACACACACACACACACACACACACACACAATCAGCTAGGCATGCACGCACACGCAAGCACCTAAATCACACAGACGCACACAAACACACATCACACTCGTACCGGCGGCGGAAATGGCCCCTAGCTCCCGAGGGATCTGTCTAATTAAAAAAGAGGGGGCTGGGGGGAGGCAGGGAAGAGCAGAGAGGGAGGATAGATAGATTGAGGCAGAGAGAGAGAGGGAAGAGAGAAGGAGGGAGGGGAGCGAGAGAGCAGGATGGATTTTTCTCTCATTAGAAGCCATGTCTCCTGGTGTGGCCTGGCCTGGCTGATAATGATGAGGCCTCTTCTCCTACGAGGGCGAGAGAGAACCGGAGAAGCTGGGAGCGGGAGGGAGAGAGAGGGAGAGGGAGAGAGCCAAGAAAGAGATGGAATGAGGCGAGTGGTAAAGGGCAGAAGGTGGGGGGAGAGGGCAGGCAGAGATAGAGGGAGAAGGCGCGTTGGTGGTGGTGGAGGTGAGGCGGGCTAAAAACACTCGGCACCCGATGTGTGAAGTTGCTTGTTGCTCACTGGTACAAAAACACATCATCTGTTATTTGTTTTGAGAACATTATCACACACAAACAGTCTCATTTTTCACGATCTCTTTCTGGCCTTTTAATTTTGCCGGTTTTAGCTCTTTTAGTTCCTCATATTTGTTTGAAAATGGTCAGCTCAGTTCCACAGCGTGACAGATGGATTTGAGCGCTGTGTGCTAGTTTCATACACCTCTGCCAAAATGTCTGTTTAGTCCATATTTGTTCAGCGTGTGTGTGTGTGTATGTGTGTGTGTGTGTGTGTGTGTGTGTGTGTGTGTGTGTGTGTGTGTGTGTGTGTGTGTGTGTTTATGGGCTTGTGTGTCTTTGTGTGCGTATATGGGTGTAACATGGGGATTAGAAAATGCATCACAATCATTTTTAGTATTAATGTGGAGTGAGCCGAGTGGAGTTTAGAAATGACTTCTTGGGTGTTTATATGAGCTATCTGGATATTTAGCCTTTATATCCGTCACTACAAGGCAACTTTTTAAAGTAGGCTTCACTGCTACTATTTTACCCCGAAACTTGTAATGTTCACATTTACACTTAATGTATAACACACTTAAAATAAACTCATCAACCAACTATAGTTGGTAGGATTTTCTGTCTGAAGGTGTTCCTTATAATCTGTGTTTCTGTTAATATAGACTATAAACACAAACATCTGTGTATAGACATTAGCAGCTGGATGCTAAATTTGTGTTTATCCTCCCCTTTCACCTGCCCTCTTTTCTTGCCTCCCCTCTGCTTTTTTCCTGTCTTTTCTTTCTTTCTTCTTTGCCTCATCTATTAATCCTTCATCATCTTTGTCATGTTGACTCTATCTTCCCATCTCTCTCCCTCTGCTATGCTTTCCCTGTTTTGCCCCCTTCACTCCTTATATAGACATGCTGCGTGCTCGCCAGGAGGCGTTGGCTGCAGCGGTGAGGAATCCAGCGGCCTTAGAAGCTCACCTGCCCTCGGCGGGCAGCTCCTCCTCATCCAGCCAGAGACGCAAGCAGGGTCTGCCGCAGCACCGTGACGCACATTACACCGACAGGTAAGAAACAGATCCAAATGTACGCTCACTTTCAGCCCAAATCTCTGCGTCAGCCCAGCTGTTGAGACCGCAACCCTGCCCAGCATGTGATGCCAGCATTAGTCATCATTAATAAAGCCCACATCCAAACTGACATGCTGCATAGGAGGCCCTGGTTGATTTGAGCAGATGTAAATGTGGAAATCACAATGACAATGTTTTTCAATAAAAAGCTTTTAAGAAAGAGTAGAGGGAGTTAATCACCTGCCAGTTCGCATCACTACACTGCTACACTTTTCTGTCCATCCAGTCCATTCCCATCTTCCTCAGCAAGATCTGATTTTATATTAGTTTTTCTTAGTGTGCCACAGTGCACGTTTGCATGTGTGTGTATGTATGTGCGTCTACACATTCATGGCTGAACTAAGGATCCAATAACCTCTTGGCTACCACTGTGTAGCCGCACGCCTGCATCCGCAGCTCTTCCTCTCTCTTTTCCCCCCAGCGCTAGCCCCTGCGCCTCCCAAACAAAGCCAGGGGCAGCGGGAGTGGGCGGGTAATTGCTTGTCGATTATTTATGTGGCGCAGGGAGAGGCGGGGGATCGATAATGGGCCGGCGGTGCGGCAGCAGGGGGGGAGGGTGTGTGTGTGTGTGTGTGTGTATTTGTGTGTGAGAGAGAGACAGAGAGAGGGGGGTGGTGAGAGGTAGGGGTGGGGATATAAGCAGGAAGCAGAGCGGCCAGGCGTTGTGTGGGGGTGTATATATTGTGTGTATGTTTGTGTGTTTAGGCGAGGAGGGGGCGGGCGGGGGGTAGCTGATTGTTCATATGTGTTTGTTTGTTCCATTTTTCAAGCTGTCTGTCTGCATGTGTGCTCATCTATGCGGATTGAATTTGGGTTTGTTTGTGTGAATATGTCTGCTAATTTGTGTGTGTGTGTGTGTGTGTGTGTGTGTGTGTGTGTGTGTGTGTGTGTGTGTGTGTGTGTGTGTGTGTGTGTGAGAGAGAGAGAGGCCAGTGGTGCAGTGTGAATGTAGTCAGTGAGCCGAGGCTGTTCTCCGACAGCACACAGAGTAATTAGCCACACAGGACCGGGGAGAGTTAACTAACCCCCCCCCCCCCCCCCCCCCCACCACCACCCCACCCCACCCCTACCCCCCACCCCCATCCATCCATCTCTACCTCCCTCCATCCCCCTCTACCTTCACCTCTTTAACCCTTTCACTCTCAACACATTTTTTGGCGTGAGTATAAAGGAGGGGTTAATGGGCAAAATATGTCAAAGTGCCCTTTCCATTACTTGTAGCATTGTCTGAATGAAGGGAATGCAAGAAGAAAAGGGAAACAGACAAAGAGTGATGCAAAATTTGTGTACTGAACATAAACTATAGGGCCAAAAGTATGTGGACACCCCTATCCACAAACTTTTGCACTAGACCCTTAACTCCTCTGAAGGGAAATCTTAATCCTACAGCATAAATTCATGTTTTAGGCAATAATGTCCCTCCAACTTTGTGGCAACAGTTTTGGGAAGGCTGTTTCAACATGACAATGCAGCTGTGTGAGGTCCATAAGGAAATGGATTTCCCACTTTGATGCGAGGAACTCGACTTGCCTGAGTAGAGCTCTGACCTCAAATCTATCCAACACTTTTGGGATGAGCTGAATTACCAAATTCGAGCCAGACCCTTTGGTTGACTGCACAATACAAGTGGCAGAATGGGAGCAAATCCCTGCAGCCAAGTTGGGTTTGGAATGAGATGTTGAACAAGCTCACGCAGGTTTAATGTCCACTTACTTTTGGCCATGTAGTGACATATGTGCATCCGGGCCTGACTGTCGTAATACAAACCAAACCAGCGCATAAAGAAAGGAAGAAATCTTTCAAAAGGCATGAGACTGGATTGAGCAGACAGTGAAGAGAAAATGAAAATCAGGATAATTGATGAGTTAAAGTTAAAAAAATAAAAATAAAAAGATATTGACAAGCAGAGGCTGAGGAGCTGAGTTAGAGACAGCAGCTCTCCTTCTCTAAGGCTGCATTCAGACCAAATGCGGCACAATGACGCATGGGGTTACGATGGTTGGGGCGTGTTGTTTGAGGTACCTGCGAGACAATGAAATATGACCCGGGAAGTCGAGTTGGAGTTACAGATGAATGCATTTAAGGACTTATCAGAAGCCAAAACACAGCCCAGCAGGTTGTAAAGCTCACAAACATGATTTTACAACTCTGGAAAGTGTTCACATGGGCAACTATTTTATCTTTTGTGATCAGGAGGTAAACAGCTGAATACAGTGTTCATTTTACAAGTAATGTCCGTTTGCATATATGTGATTGATTGGCCACCAAAGAGTGATGTTGGGTTGCATTTCGGCAAAAGTCCATTTCAATTTCTTGCCGGATGGCTGCTGTTGTTTTTGGCTGAGCCCTATGCGGTCCCTACTCCTGCAATGTAAACGCACTGCCCCCAGTCAAATGAATGAAACGACTGACGTTTTTCACGCATTGCCGGATTTGGTGTGAAAGCAGCCTAACTCTCTCCGTGGTTCACCTTTCCATCGACCCCTCATCATTGATTATCTGGGGCCCATTAGGGCCCATTGTTAAAAACAAATCATTAGGGCCGCTCGATGGGCTTAGAGCCTGTCGCTCCATTTGTCTGGCCTTAAATGGCACTAAGCTCACCAAGCATCTGCAAGGCAAATAGAGGAAAAAGTAAAGAGAAAGGGGGAGAGAGAGAGGAAGTGGAAAACATTGGAGCTTAAAATGGGGATGAAGAGAGGGAAGCAAGAGAGAAAACAGGAGATGGCAAGCGGACGAAAATGGAGAGAGAGAGAGAGAGAGAAAGAGATGAACCAAAATAGGGAGTGAGGAGATCGAGAGAGTGTGAGATAAGGGGAGGGAGGGAAGGAGGGAGAGAGAGTGAGCAAGATAGAGGCGGGAGAGAGAGCGGGCGAGGAGGGAGCCTCATCCATTTTAATGAGCTTCCTGTGTAAATGTGTTCCTGCGGAGAAGGAGCCGAAGGCGGCCGCGCGGCGCTCCTAATCCCCCCACGCTCCCGTCATTAAGGGCAGCCCTGTCACACACACACACACACACACACACACACACACACACACACACACACACACACACACACACACACACACACACACACACACACACACACACACACACACACACACACACACACACACACACACACACACACACACACAGCCTGCGCTGCTGCGGGACGGGACCGCTGTCGCCACTCTGACAGGTCGTCACACACCAGTGAATTCCCCAGGAGCCCCTGGCCTCACTGCCGGCAGAGAGAGAGAGGGTGTGTGTGTGTGTGTGTGTGTGTGTGTGTGTGTGTGTGTGTGTGTGTGTGTGTGTGTGTGTGTGTGTGTCTGTTTGTGTGTGTGTGTGTGTGTGTGTGTGGGGGGGGGGGGGTGTTAGGGTAATCCAGTGATATAGTTTTTTTGTGATTATGAGCCCACCTTGCATTTGAGTATTTTCAGTCTCATGCAAAAACTAGGTGAGTGGGCCTCATCTTTTTATAGCATGTTAGTGGTTTGCCAACAAAATGCACAGATAGGGCAAAAAGAAAACCACACAGACAAACTCTCTCAAACACACACACATACAGAGAGAGAGAGAGAGAGAGAGAGAGACACGCATGTACACGCACAAAAGCACACGGCCCCAGAGCAAAACGACTAATGTCTGCCACTCCTCCCTCAAAATTGCCTCCTATAAAAGAAGGAAGAGAGGGAGAGATGGAGGAAGGGAGTGGAGGGGAGTGTCAGACACACTCTTTTTCTCCTGCTCTCTCTCTCCCTCTCTGTCTCTCTCACTCCCCGTGATTAGGCCTAATTATGGTGGCGCAGACGCCTGGCAGCCCCAGTCATGCAGCTTTAATTGACCGTTATTCATCTGCGGGCTAACGCTAGGCAGGGGTAGGCGGTGCAAAAGAAGGAAGAAAAAGAGGGAATATCAGAAAGGGAGGGGGTGGGAGATGTGAGTTTGGCATGCAGGAGCCATGGCAGAGGGGTGGATGGGAGTTTTGCGGGCGCCTTAGCATAGCCTAGTGGAACTGAGCGTCGCAAGGCTAATTGCTAGCCCCAAGGGATTAGGCCAGGTGATTACACACTGGGCGGTGTAATTACATAAGAAGCAGCTAGCGGGGCCCCCGCTCACGGCTCCGGGGTCACGCGCCGCAGCCCTCACCCAAGATTAATTGGAGCTGCCACTGGAGTGCGAGGCACCGCCGGAGAGAGCGGTTATATGATTAGCATTAACATTTCAGTGGCGGAGGCGATCGATGAATGGTCCCCCCCCCCCCCCCCACACCCACACCCACACACACACACACACACACACACACACAAGAACACACACACACACACACACACACACACACACCACCACCGCCAGTACAGGCTCCAAACCCCCCATCTCATCTCCCCTCTCTTGTGTGCGTGCCTTCCCTCCTTGCAACTCCTCTTTCTCTCTCTCTCTCTCTCCTTTTCCCTCAGCATTTAGTGAGGCGGGAGACATGCAGGCGCTAGCTAATTTGAACACAGTTGCAAAACAATATTTACGGTTGCATGTGTCCCTGTGTTGGTTTTGGATTTTGTTGTTTTCCTCAGCTTGATTCCCATGTATGCTTTTGTGTGGCGGCAGTCATACACAGCTGAGCTCTGATTGGTGTGATAACAAGAGCTCAGGAGGACAGAAACAAGGAGAGGGAACAGTAGAGGCGTGGGTTGGAAGCTAGCGAATGAGCTCAGAAAAAGGCCCTGGAAGACAGCTGTGGTTTGAGACACAGAGCAGATGGAGAGCAGCAGCATCACCCACTCCAAGCCTCAAACACTTTGACACAGTCCAAAAGGTCAAAGTCTAGATGCCTCATTCTGGATGCTTTATCTGCTTCTTCAAAACCGTGTCCCCATACCTGTGAAGATGTGAACATAACTGAAAAAAAACATTGCAGAATGAGAGAAGGAGGATTGCAGTAGTAGTGGGAGAGTAACTGAAAGAAATTCAAAGAGGCCGGGTAAAGAGACGGGTGGAGATAGAGTGATGAAGAGGGGAGAGAAAACTACATTGACTGAGGCGAGATGAATAAAAGTGGAGGAAAAGAAGGGAGTGAACAAGACAAGAGATTTTCAGAGGTCATAAAGAAATGGAGAGACAGGAGTATAGAAAAGAGATGGGTGAGACAGAACAAGAGACGGAGAGAGAGGGAGAAAGGTGAGAGGCGCCTTTCCCCCTCAAGGAGCACAAAAGACGAAGCCAATAATGGAGAGGCCTTTTCAGAAGCAGAGGTTGCAGGACGCTCTATCTTTTCACTGGCTTCAATGCAGCCAAGAGAGTGAGAGGGAGAGAGGGAGGGAAACGGGGAGAAGGGCGTTAAAAAAAAGGAAAAAAAGGGAGAGAAGAGAGGAGGGATGAGTGTTAATTAGAAGGTCCTTCAGCCCATGGCCCCGGTCAAGACGCAGGGTCCGCCCCAGCTGTCGGAGCATGACACACTGGCATTGTGCATTCAACCCTCATTATGTGTGTGGCTGTAGAGCTGCGTGTATATGTGTTTCTGTGTATATATATTGTGTGTGTGCGTGTGTGTGCGGTGGCAGGGAAAGGAAAGGAAAGGCTGCAGTCCAGGGTACAGCAATGGCCAGCGGCGCTTGCTGCGGCGTGACAAGACTGATGAGGCACTGGGGCGACACGGGGGCCTCTGGAGCTCCACTGATAAAAATACACCGCATATATTGGTGTGGCAGCAAGCGCACACACACAAAAGAAAGAGTTGAGACTCACAGAGAAAAAAAAGAAAGAATTTCAACTATTCTTTTAGCATAGGGAATAATTCATTATACATCCCTTTACACTTAATGCTTTTGTCATTTTAATATATTCAGTGAAATTTAACTTAATGTCGTCTTTTTTAATATTTGTGTCCACAGGGATCTGTCCCACCCTCCACCTCTCCTGTCCCCTCCAACTGCCCCTCATATCGCCTTAGGACCTCACCTGCGGCCTCCTTTCCTGGGCATGCCCTCCGCTCTTTGCCAGGCCCCTGGTGAGTCATAAATAGTGCTGAGGTCAAATGGATAGTACTAATGCACAGTATCATTAGGAATGCGTGCATGCTTGTAACACCACAGAAAATGTACTTTTTGCACAGTTACACTTACAGGAAGGAAATGTTCTATGAGGTGTATCAAATAAATGATTAAATTATAAATTTAATGTTTCAGATTTATAATTGTTTAAATAATATTTTACATTAAACAGACAAGCCACATACAAATGTTCTCTTGCAGAGCACCATTTGGTAACTTCTATATAACTTTTTAACCTGCTCATAGATTTGCATTATTTCCTCACGGTTTCTAACATTTGGGAGCTTCTGTATCATCTCTTAAAAACTTGTACTCACAGGTGTGTTTGTGTTTTTTTTATCACAGGTTATGGTTTCCTCCAACCAGCTCAAGCTGAGATCTTTGCTCGGCAACAAGAGATGTTGAGGAAACAGAATCTGGCCAGGTGTGTGTGTGTGTGTGTTGTAATCTTAAAGCATTGTAATTATAACAGGCATGTATGATGGTAAATGTAAAGAAAGCATGTGTTGAGATATGAGTTTGTTGTCTTGTAGAATGGAAGAGTAACTTCAGAGTGTGAACATTTTTGGAGAAGGCAAACTAGTAGATCACAGACAGTGATATGTTTTTAACATTCAGCCATACTGTACAACATGTTTCCAACCACAGACTTGAGATGTCAGCAGAGCTGCTGAGACAGAAAGAGTTGGAAAGTCTCCACCAGCGACAGCAACAGCATCAACGTCTGCTGGGCTCCGACACTCTGGGTGTTCTACCTCCTGGTCTTCCCTCGGACCACCCGGCCCTGCGGAGCCTCCACGACATCCCAGAGGGACATCCGCTCCGTGAGGAACTGGCCCGCCGCTCTAATGCAATGCTGGTGCTTCGGCATGGAGCTGCCACACCCCTCCTAACCCTCAACCACCACCAGCAGCAACAACCAGGAGCACCCTCAACACCCAAAGACACCCAGGCACAGAGCTCCACTTCTGGGCTAGATGCTGAATCCAGGAAGGCCCCCCTTAGGGGCCCCCAGACACACCTCCGTGCTGTGGATCACACAAGAGGGAGAGAGGACAGAGGAAGGGAGGGAGACAGGGAGGGGCAGGATGAGGAGATGAAGGACTCGGACAGTGAGACAGAAATGTGCGAAGAGAGGCGGGAAAGTGTTGTTGCCAAGTCCAGCAGTAAACCCAGGGACAGGGAGAGACATGGGGGCAAAGAGAGCAGTAGCAAGAGAGAGTGTGACAGTGCCAAGGAGACTGGAGAGAGCTCAGGCAGGCTGAGCGCCCCGTGCAGTTCAGCAGGTACAGAGTCACCCAGTCGCCACCTCTTCACCTCTGGACTGGGCAAGGCCGACATCAAGTACCACCTGCCACCCGGGTTCATGCCACCTCTCCCTGCTCTTCATGCTCAGTCATTGCCCTTTGGATTCCCTTACGCCAACCCCTACTTTCACACGGGTAAGAGACTCAAACACACACACACAAACACTGAAAGCCGACATATGGAACCCATTAGCGTCACTCTCTGTGTGCGTGTCTCCAGCGTGGAGACCTCTCTCTGTTAGGGGCCCTGCCTCTGACCCCAGTGTGACCCTCATACACACCACCAGCAGCACAGCCACGTGGGCAGAAAGGAAATAATAGCAAAACTGTACGCAAACAGCAAACATAAGAAAACTATCAAAAATTAACTTTATCTTATTATTATACAGATTCCCACCAAGAGTAAATTAATGAAAATAAAAAATAAAATCTTGTCAGTAGAACTTCAGCCATCAGTTGGTTAGTTTAAGTGATTTATGGAGCAAAAATGCCAACCATTTGCTGGGTTCACATTATCAGTTAGAGGATTTGCAACTTGTCTTTGTTTTATATGATTGTAAATGTAATATCTTTGGGTTATGGACTTTTGATTGGCCAAAACATGCAATTCAAAGACATCAGCTTGAGCTCTGATAAATTGTGATGGCCATTTTTCTCCACATCTAATATTTTATAAACTACACATTTAATTGACAGATTATTCAATTATGAGAATTATCTTCAATACTGCTGCTTGGTAAACATTTATCAGACCTTCAAATCATTTATTTATGTTATATCAAAGGTTTTCTGCTAAAGACAAATTTACTGTCAACATTTCTCCACAAAGCAGCACAAGACATTTTTCACACGGGACTATAAGTGTGCAGCATTTGGGTGCTGCATCACTGAAAATGGAGAACCAACAGAAAGATCCTCAGTCAGTAATAGAAGCTTTGTACCCAGTGTTTATATTGACACATCATTTTCACTCACTGCTGCTCTTTCAGGCTCTATGGGAGGTCTTTTCATGGACGGGGAGGACTCGGCTACAGCAAACCCTGTGGAGGACATCAGCAAGTGGAGTGTGGAGGACGTGTGTGGCTTCATAAGCAGCTTGGCTGGATGTGCTGAATACACACAGGTGAGGATGTAGGGAGAGGGAGGAGAGAGAGAGAGAGAGGAGATGGAGGCCAGGGGCAGGCTGATAACTAACTATAGGAGAATAGTGACCAAGATATAGAATTCATACTGCAACACTTCTACTGTAGTATTTTCAAGGGCATCTCATTATGTTTAGGCAGAAGCACTGAAACTGCACAGCAATATTTTTTCAAGTGTATTGTGAGTGTGTGCGGATGCATGAATGTTATTGTGTGTTTGAGGTCATTTCCACTTTTTGCAGCCATGTTTGTGGTCTATGTGTGAATGAGAGTGAGTTGCACCTGTAGCTTGTGTGTGTAAATGTGTGTATGTGTATAGGCATTTCCAAAATGAGAAATCCAGCATTAAAGAAATGTTACCCAATCTTACCTTCATTTATATATATCTTTAAAAAGTTCAGTTTTTCACATCTGTCCTGAAACAACAGTCAGGTTGACACATTTTTCTTGCTGTAATCATTGCTTCTGTTGTCCTGGCAACACGAGATATCCTCCAAACACACTTACATTGAAAAAGTGATGGGGGGGGGGGGGGTCACAACCCTCTCTCTATGCAAAAATATATTTAAAGGTTTATTTGAACATAATGCTTCAGCTGTTCAAGTCAAATCAATATCTTTCTTTTTATTGCAAAATGTCCTCTTTTTATTATCTTCAGATAAACTTTAAAACACATTTTTGTTCCGAAAGAGGACTGCAGGTTTTCAGTTACATTACATAAGTGCCTTTATGGAGGAGATCTAATTGCCAGTATGAACAGGAAGAGTGATTACAGTGAACATTGAAGCACTTGACTGTTGTTTTTTGGGAAAAAATAGTGAACCTAACATGCCAATATACTTGTTGAAAGAGTAATTGGTCTAATGATTCTGGCCCTGGCATGAAGAGATTCCCTGCTAACTTGACTTTGATGTCATACATGAAGGCTTCATTAGTCTGAGTTAGCTAAATCTATCTTTTTTTAATAAGAAATTCCTACCATTTTATCCCTTTAAGAGATAAAATGCAGTTAAAGACGCTGTAAGACAACTCAACTGGATCCATTAAATTGTAAAAATGTTTAATGATAATCTTTTATTGGGTATTATTCTCTCTTAAAATGGATATGTAACATTTTGGAATAGAAGCACTGTTTTGTAGTTTGTGCGAATGAACGTGTAGCTTTGTGTGCTGTGTGTGTATGCCGGGCCTGTGGCTGAAGCGCCTGTGTCTCTGCCAGGTGTTTCGGGAGCAGGCCATTGACGGAGAGACTTTACCGCTGCTCACTGAGGAGCACCTGCTCAACACCATGGGACTAAAGCTGGGGCCCGCGCTCAAGATCCGCTCACAGGTACACACACCACAGACCTGCGTGTGTGTTTGTGTGTGATCAAGAGGACTTGTGAGTGTTGGAATGTGTGTTTCTGTCCATAGGCCAGAGACAAACTGCTAGCGTAGCATAGCTGATTCCCTTAAACTAGCCTGCCCCACAGCCTCTCTTCTTCTGCTCTCTCTCTCTCTCTTTGAAAGACAGTTTACAACATGAACGCATTATACGACCCTTCAGACTGTACTGACAGTCATATGTGCTCCTCTCGTCTACTCAGGTGGCGCGGCGTGTTGGCAGGCTCTTCTACATGACTGGATTCCCGCTGGCGTTCCCGTTTCCACCTTCTGCTGCCCTGCGCCCACCAGAACGGGATCGGGATCCCCTGACCACACCATCTGACAACCCCCTGCCCCTCTCGCTGTCCCTCCCCCACAGACCCATCTCCACCAGCAGTAGCTCTTCTCCATACAGCGGCCCTACCCCAGGGTGCTCCTCCCCCAAGCAGGAAAACGGTAACGGCTCCACAGTGGTGGGACGATACGAGGCCAAAACTCCTTCGTAGGAGAGGATAGGGGAGGAGTAGAGCAGACAGTGAGGGGGTCAGCTTGAACCTGAGAGATATGACTCTCAGGCCATATTTACCAGACTCAGTCATAAACTCCCCCTCCACCTTGGGACCTTTAAGCTGAAATTTATGGGAAAATATTGGACAGGAATAAAAGACAACCAGGCGATATGGACCGTGTCCGGCAAACCAATCAGCTTCTGAGTTCCTCTGCGGTGGCTGTAGCCAAGCAGAATCCAAAGAAACTGGGTTGGAAGGGAGACACATGAAGCGACAGAGGAATAGAGAAAGAGGAAAAGGAGACAGCTGGTCACAGACAGCCTGCCAAAAAAAGGAGCAAAGCCCTGCCACAAATGCGACATTCTTGCAAGTCAGACAGTCAGACGCTAGCGGAAACTCTTCCTTCCTTTCTGGGCTGGAGGAAGCTCTGCTCTCTCACTTTCTCTCTTGTCTCTATCTCTCTGACTGCTCTCACCACAAGCCCTGCAGAACCCAGGAATTAAAAAGAGACGCCTCACCCCTCTTTTCTCTCCCTCCTTCCCTTCTTGCCTGTTTCCCGAGGCCAAACAGCAGCGTGCTGTCTTTTTAGAGGCTGGAATTGAATCATATGCTGAGCAGCAGCAGATCTGACCAGCTCCCTCTTATCACTGCAACTATGCATTCCACTGTCCTGATACCAAAGATGACCGGATGTGTGGAATTGGAAACACGTTTCACTATGTGTCTGCTTCTTTTTTGCATTAATGGTCTCAGAGAAAGACTGGTCCAACAGGGGGAATGCTAGGCTAGTGCCTCACATGATGGACTCTATTTGAGGTGACACAGGTGTCATTTATTGACATATAAAAAGCTTAAAAGTGTTGCTGAAATGGAAAAAACGGCTACGGTGTGTACGGCTTACGTCATTGTACGCTTGTGTTGACTACTGTGGGAGGTAGGAAAAACATGCAAAATTGTACAGTCATGCTTAAGATGAAAATATCCTGAAGGTTACATACGTGGTACTTTTACTTTTTGTTAAATGTAGTTGCACGAATAAGGTTTTCTTTACTGAAAAATGTGACTTTGCTGAACTTTGGTGGTACTTTTGTTCATACTTTTTTTTTTTTTTTTAAAGGTGTAATATTAAAAGACGCTCCAATCTTGAATGCTACTTCAGCATATAAATATGAGGAAAATAATATTTATAGGACTTTTGATGTAGTAGATAAAACAGATTATGATATGTATTATAATTAGCCCTTGAGATGGATTCCAAAGATACTTCTACTTTGTTTTCTCTTGGTTGCAGGGAAAAGAAAGGCACAAAGCTCTTAATGCAAATGTTTTTGAATTTGTTATGGATTTTTTTTTTTTCAAACTACGCAAGCAATTAATTAAAAATGGTCTCTAGATTTCCCTTCAAAGGCTTTGTCTTCATCCTATTTTTCTATTCACCACACAGGTGAAATAAATCCTAAAGAAATTCCTCTGATTTCTCTTTTCCTCTCTTGTGTGCATGCGTCAGACAGCGTATAGATGCCTTTTCCTCCTCAGGTGTTCTTTACAAGTCTGCGTGAGGGAGTATGTGATCTCCTGATGCATGTGTGTGTGAGAAGGGGAGGCGACCCATGGGGGGCACAGTTCAGGTCAACACCAGCTGTCAGAGTGTGAGGTTCAGCCGCAGGCCAAGGCCTCCCTGCCTGTGGGGATAAACCTGACCCTCCTCATACACCCACACACACACAGGACCAGAACCGAGAACAGCCCCCACTCACGCTTTACCTTCCTGCTTCAAAGAGTTGACACTGAAGCAGATCGCTCTAGCCTCTACAGGGATTTCCCCTCGCTTTAGGCTGGGCCTCTTCATCAGAGGGTTCTGTATTCACTGAAAACGACTTCAGAGGAAATGTGACGACACAAAAGTGTTTCTCAAATCTTCATTTGTGGCATTTAAGTCCATGTCAAACATCTTCTCTGCCATGTTTTGTGCACCAGTGAATAGATCGCAACAATGCCAATCTCACCTTTAGTTTACTGGTGAATGCTGGAGAAAGGTGCAGTAAAGTGGGGATAACTTGGTGTAGGAAAGCTGTGTCTGAGCATGTGAATACACAGACAGAAAAGACAGTGGTCTGGGCAGGGGGCGGGTGAGGAGTTGGCAGAGAAACAGACCAGCCTGTGTTGCTGCTCTACCACCTGGGCAGAGAGTCTTGGCACAGCATCAGACGCCACCCTGCCAGCCTGGCACAGCACTGCTGCCTCAGGGCTCAACACCCGCCTCTCTGTATCCCTCCTCTTGGCCAGCCCAGCCTGGCTCGGCCCGGCTCAGCGAGGCTCATGGCCCTCTCCAAATAGTGCGTCCTCACAAAGCCTGAGGGTGCCTACAGGTGTGCACATGTATGGAGCACTGGTGCATCAACATGCACGCACACGCTTCAATTAATTAGCATCTTTAAAAAAAATTCAAAGGACAATCTGGATTTTTTTTCTTTTTTTTTTTTTTTTCTTTTTTTTTTTTAACAATTTCAATGCTTAATAAAATGACATTGGAACATGTTTGTACTGTACAGGTGAAGCAATACAAAATTCAAAAGCAGGGAAAAAATGTCCAATATTATTATCAGGATGTATGAATGGCTGGTAAAATGGCGAGCATAAAAAGTCTCTCATGTGAGCTCGAGCGTGTGCATCCATGAACCTCAGTCATCGTCAGACAGCTCCAGGTCCTCCACCAAATCCTCGTCTCCCTCTGCCAGCTTTATCAGAGCAGAGGAGGAGAGCGGCTGAGGAGCCTTGGAAGCCTTTTCATCCCCTTCCTCCTCATCATCATCTAGAAAACAGACAGGAAACACTACACATTGAGCAGCTAGTAGTTTGAGTGTACACAAATGACATTAATTACATAGTATTACTCTTAATACATGCTAGCCTCTGTAATAATGAGTATTTGAATATGCATTTAATATTATAGAGCTGCAATGATCAGTCCATCCACAGAAAATGAATTGCTGATTGTTTTGATAATCGAATAAATTTTTTTTTCTAAAGCAAAGAACCAAACATTTGCTGGTTTCATCTTCTCAGATATGAGAGTTTTTTTGTTTTTTTTTAATGGTAAACTGAACATCTTTAGTTTTAAACTGATGGTCAGACAAAAATCAAATCAACTTTGGCTGCGTGAAATTTTAAAAAGGTTAGGTAAAAGGTAAATTAGTGATGAAAAGAATAGTTGTAGCCCTATAATATTTGACAATTTAGTTTCTTCTATAAACACTAAAAGAACAGATACACAGTAAACCTTTTAAAAATGTTTGAAAACTACTTATTTGTGAGTGCTACAAGATGTTTCTTTTAGGACATCGATGTACCAACCTGAGTCTCCATCATCACTCATGTCAGACAGGTCTTCAAGCTCTTCATCATCATCATCATCATCAGATCCATGCCTGCCCTTTTTACCTGAGGGGAGACAGTGGAAAAAAACGTTACACTGCGTTGAATTTTTGTCTGCTGTTACTCTACTCAGACATTCCCGAGTTTTGTGTTGGTACGTCGCTGCCGTCTGAGGACTTTGGAGACACCTCTATGTGGGCCAGGCATCAGAGGCAGCTGGAAGTGTCTATTTCCTCCTGAGATGGAACTGAGAGTCGATTACAGACGCCACTACTGCTGCACAAACACCCATGACAGTTTACTACTGGCAATTTCAGACATCTTATGCTCACGGCCTAAATATAGCAAATGGAGATAAACAGGCAGGTTCCACAGCTACGAAGATGATGGGAGAGTGCGTGTGTGTGCGCAGATGCTCGCTGGAGAGAAGTTTGGAGTTTGTCTGAAATTGTGTTGTGCTATACTCAGAGTGTTGTGAGTGTTGTGTGTGTGTGTGTGTGTGTGTGTGTGTGTATGTTGTGCTAGCCAAAGGGACAACTGGGGTCCACAGGCTTTGAAGTTGAGGTGTGATGAGAGGCTCGGGGCGTGCAGGAGAGAGAAGCAAAACATAGCTACTTCCTCTTGTCTGCAAACACACACACACACACACACACACACACACACACACACACACACACACACACACACACACACACACACACACACACACACACACACACACACACACACACACACACACACACACACACACACACACACACACACACACACACACACACACACACACACACACACAGCAATGTCTATTTAAAAAAAATCAGGTACTTCCCTTTATATCAAAATTTAAGTTGAAAAAACATGTTCTCCAGTTCTCCATTGCTCAGACAGGACTTCAGTAGTACCTTAGAGGTTGCCCCTAAATGACCTGGAAGAATTACTACCCTCACACACTGCCATCGCCTCACACACACACACACACACACACACACATCAATCTAAATCATCGGCCCCCTCCTCTCACACTCCCCCTCTTTCCGGGAGTGTGTGAGACCACAAAGAGCTTTGGTGAGCTGCCCAAAAGCTTTTGGCTCTTCAAGACTGGACGACAGGGTGGTGGGTGTGCATTTTGTGCATCATCGCTGTGTGTGTGTGTGCACACGTGTTGTGAGGACATGCGGGGGCAGCTGGTTGAAGCCCACGGAGCCAGGAAGAGTGAGTGAGAGAGTGAGAATGAAAGAGAGACAGAGGTAGAGAGGAGTGGGAGCGGCCACCTCTGGCTGTTCCACTGGGCTGGTTTGAATTAGGAACCCCCGCTGGGATCCAAGCCTGTACTTCCTGTCGGGGGGTTTCAGTTCGTGTGTGTGCGGGGTGGGAGGGGTGGAGGGAAGGCGAAATGGGGGGGGGGGCAGAGAGTGAGAGGCGGAGGCCCGCCGCTTGCCGGCAGCTGCCCATCCGTTTGTGGGGACTCTCCCTACAATGAAGTCCAGATGCATTAAAGGAAAAAAAAATCCCCCTGCCGCCTACTCCTTTCCTCTGTGACCTTGCGGAGGGCTTTTTTCTGCCTGGAGCGTGTCCGAGTGTAAAGCCGTAAAAGTGAGGTTTGCAGCTGCCTTTGACCTGAGGACGACCCTGAAAGGACGAGACACGCAGGAAGCTGATGGTTCCTCTCTGCGGACAGAGCACTGATAAGCAAAGAGATTTTCTCCTGAGTTTGATTTGGGATTTCATCTTCAGCTCCACAGAAAACGTCTCTGTGGATGTTTTAATAACTCAGAGCCTCGTGGCAAACTGCTCCTCAGGTCATCTGCTTCACATAGCCAAGTCTTTTTTTCCCCCAAAACACTCACTATCTCAGAGATAACAGTAAATCAGGCTGAGCTGTCATCACCTCTTAAACTTTGCTTTTGCACAGTGGAAACCCAGGCTGTAACAAAACACAGCCCCCTAGAGGCCATGATGGGCAGTACATCACAGCCAACTGCTCCATAAGTCAAAACAACTGCCTCATTTTCAGGGAAAAATTCAGTGTGTGATCCATTTTACCTTTGATTTTAAATCCTGCATCATCATCTTCAGATTCACTGTCAGACTCAAAAAGATCCTTGAACTCCTTCTTGTCCTCTGCCTTCTTCTCCTGAATCTTCCTGCGTTTGATCTCTGGGAGGTCCAGATCCTCCATCTTCACAAAATACAAAACAGGGTCAATACACAAGCCTTCTTTTTATTGTGTTAATGGTGATGATCATAAAAAAATTGTTCTGCCAGTAAATTTTCCCACTAGATAGCATGACTGTATCATGATGTATAAGCCTGACTCTTGTGGGTAATGCTGGCATTCATTAAGAAAAAGGAATGAATCATGATGACTGAGTGTGGTGAGGAAAATGTTGGTGGTTTGCTGCTTGGACAGTTACCCTTTCTTTGCCAGAGATCTCCAGTTGGATCTCCTTCTCCCGCAGCTTCTTCCACTGGCTGTAGTACCTGCTGAGAGGAGTCCCCTCCTCTTGGACCTGCTTCTCCCAAGCCACCTGGAAGAGGACACAGTGTTCAAATACAGATACATACATGAGTGGGTGGGTATGCAAGTATACTGTAAGTGAGTATATGTGTGCAGCCTCTTGGTAAATGTGAATACAGGTGGTAGTTATTTTCAGATTCTGTTGAGAGAACCCTTTCACAGCATCGTATCAATCAACCAGGAGAATGAGATGAGAGTCAGAAGATGCTGAAAACAGACAGATTGAAGATTTCTGAAAGAGGAGACCAGCGGATCTTCTCCAGCCTTCCCTTAAAGGTCTTTGTGGATGATATTGATTATGTCCAATCACATTATCTGACCAGCAAATCCAATAGAGTGAACAGACTACGGCCTCCTGCGTCCGTTAGCTTAACACGTTTACAACAATTTGCTGTGCAGCTATTAAGATGGGTGACACTGCACACACAAAAAAAAGAGAGGCACGGTAAGAAAATGAAAATTGAAAAACTACTTCTAAATTCAGTCCAGACTTAACAAACAAACACAACATTTCCCCATTCAGGCAACACCAGAGTGCAACCTGGATAGAGGCAGGGCATCATTAATTAGGCTAGCTCTCAGTTTGGGTGACATGTCAGCAGGGGGCTGGTGGCCGGAGGGGGGCCGTGGCCTTTTCCACAGCAGCAGCAGCAAGGCTGTCCCCTTTCCTTTGCCTGCGGTGACACCTCCACCGCTACCACGATGCCAGGGAGTGGATACCATGGCGACAGCCTCTGCTGAGCAGAGAGCCATGGCGACAGGGGCTGGCGCTGCTGCGGTGCCGTGCTGTCTGTCTGTTGTACTTTGTTAACACACACACACGCACATTTCAATGTGTGTATGCACACATTTTCTCATCAGCTAAATTACACAAAGACCATCGTCTTTAATTTCATCCTTAAACGCTTTTAAATATTAATCAGTGGTACACGTCAAGACTCTCAGTGGCAGAACAGCCATGTAAAGTGTGTGTGTGTGTGTGATTGTGTACAGGTAGCATGCAGAGAGAGCAAGTCACCACAGAAAATGAGCTCTGACACACACATATACACACACACAAACACACACTAATAGCTGCTCATTAAGGCAGAGGCGCCTCTGGTTCAAAAGCCTATAAGAGCTTCCAATAACCACAGGGTCATTCTTAACCAGTCTCAGAGTTTACACAGGGAAGTGTCGTCCATTATCAGCTGCTGCCTGCAGGGATTCACCGTCAGGACTGTCCGACAGCCTGCAGCCTCTGCCTCAACTGGACCAGAGCCCAAAAGAAAAGTTTAGTCTTTCTGTTCGCCATCCAGTTCAAATTTATCTTTGCCCTGCAACTGCACCACAACACTCAGGCTGAGTTTCCAAGAGGACTGAGCAGGTTGACTGCTGACATACAACATACACACCACAGCAGGTGGTTTATCTTGAGAGGCAGCTGGATTCATGAGATCATGAGATCATGCAAGAATCTATCATGTCAGGCTTCTAGTTCCACGCTTGTGACTGAACCACCAGTGGTTCGGACCAATCAGCGTCCTAGAACTACTGGCAGCTACAGGCTGGTTTAGGTGTGACAACAGTGACAAGTGATAGTCCGCAATAGACTGGTGATAGACAGATGGTTCATCCAATCACCTGCCAAGTATTTTTTTAAAGTGCCTGCCCTTTTCCAAACTGTTTCTAAGCAAGATTTCTCAGATGGTTCAGTGTAACAAACCATCTGGTGCGTCAGGTTAGCAGCTGGCACCATCTAGCCAAAAGCTGGCGATGTGACAGCAGACAACTCCTCATTAGGTTTGATTTATGTATTAACCAGAGGGATTAATGGACAGCCTCATCATTTGCAGTCTGAGTTTTGCTGATTGTGTTCTTCTGACACTGCTGAATATATGTACAAGAGCAGTCCATAGTTTGGACACATCATCTTTTAACTGGTAATGTACGTTACATTTATTATTAATTATCAAATTTCATCTTTTAAAAGTAAATCTCGAGTGTCTGATTCACTCAAAAACTAAAATATTTAGACTAATCTGCAATAGTAAAAAAAAAAAAACACTGAACTGATGAGTGGACCCCTGAGTATTAGCACTATTAGCAGAACAGTGCTGTAATATTTCAACATAGTTTGTGTTTTGATGCATTATTTCGGTTCTCGATGAAACAGCATGCAGCCTAAACATTCTGGGGTAACAAGTGCCTCAACACAGCATCGTACAGCCCTTCAAATACATGAAGTTGGTAGGATACAGGTGGCAGCAGGGCTAATAAGGTGAATTAATAAAGCAAAGTGTAGCAAATGATAATGTAATAACTTACCGTAGTAAAACTGTTATAAGTGAATAGGAAACTCAATAAAGCTGATACGAAAGGTACATCATAAAACATATTGTTGCATGAACCAATAATTATTACATATCAGGGTTGTAATTCATCTTTTACTGATGTTATAATTATACCGCCTTATGACTCACTGAAAATAATCATCTGACAATATAAAAATCACACAACAGATAAATCAGTACAGATTTAATGAGTCCGTTAAAACAGTTTTAACTGTAATGTGTGTGTTTTTATTTACTTTTGTTTAAATAAATTAGCAAAAGAGTGATAGCCAGTATGACTATATTCAACTACATTTTAAGATTCTTGATCTTACCTGTATAATTGTGCCTTCAAATGGCTGCCTGACTCCATTTACTATTTACAAAGTTGTTTTAAGATCCATAAGTAATATTATAATTCAGTCATACTATTATAAAGTACTATAGTAATAACATCATAATATTAGGGAAAAGATAAGGCAAACTGACAATAAAAGGTGAAGTGAGGACTTTGGAGAGGCGGCCTGTAAAATCAGGACAAGACAGTCTTTCCCCCGCCCTTCCTTTCTAAGTCTTCCTTTCACACACACACACTCACCACAGCGGCGGCATCGGCTACTCCGAAGGCGGCTTTCTGTCTCCGTCCTGTGATGTGGCTGCTGTTCTCCTGTACCTTCTCCAGCAGCTGGCGTACTGGCTTGCAGTAATTGGCCACTTTGCATTCCTTCAGGAACGCTTTCAGCTGCGGGAACATGGAGGGGGAGTATGAGAAAGATGCAAGCAGCGTGAAGGATCATCCAGTCCACCCATACATTGCGTCCAGGCAGAGCCGAGGAGGGTTGGTGGTTGTTTCCCTTGAGGCGAGCGGATTTAGCCTGGCAAGACCTGAATCATCATTCAGGCTGATCTGAATCTCTGAGAATGATGCTCAGTGTCACTGCTTCTTTATTGGTTTAGACTGAATCAATCTAATTTTCTGTCCTTCTGTAACACTTAAATGTGTCCTATTCATTTTTGTAGACATGGTGAAATGGTGTAATTTTATTTTCCAAATCTTGTATCACTAAAGCCTTTTCAACGATCAGTTTAAAAGTAAACCTTGTGGTCAAGACACAACTGCAAAGTCTGTGGTATGATTCCTACCAAGGCCCTTCGTTGATGTCATACTCTCTTTCTCAGTCTGTGTCTACACTGTTACTACCTAAAGGCTTTCTAAATTTGCTGCCTGTGAATACCTGAGCAGAAACGGTCACTGGGAAGAGGTCAAAGGTCATCAACCAAGAGTCAGTGGATGGCCGGAGAAAGATCAAGGAGGACAATCACAGCAGGTGCCAGAGATTGAAATTGAATACTCATGTGTGATAATAACTAAACTTTCTCCTGATAACTGAGCAAAGTCCATCTGCTGAGGAAGGTCATGAAATGTGTGATTGAAGCTTCAGAACAAGTTTGACCTTTTTGTTAGGATTATTTTTTGTCAAGCTGCAGTGTCCAAAGTGGAGAATAAAACTTCCACATTTAAATCAACAACTTCTTTGGTGTCACTAGAACAATAAATACAAACCCATCTAGAACTATGTGTCTCAACTATAGGGAAATGTATAAATTTATGATTTCTAACAGCTCAAACACTGCTTTATGGTAAGAAAGAAGCGGGTGGAAGGATTCAGTAGCCTCTGCATTGCTGGCTGTGGAGAGAGACTTACCGCACTGGGAATACCTGAGCAACCACTGAGTTTCATCCAATTTCTTAATCAGAAACTATTTATCATCTGACTCTTTCATGTTTGTGGTAAACTTCACATTTTCCTCTGCTATAAAATAAACCTGACCAGATAAACCAGGAGCCAAGATTCATAATGTTTTTCATTCATTTTTTTAAAGCAGTAAATCATTTCGTTTTTAAAATGATAATATCAAGCCGGTTGTTTAAGCGGTGTACATAAGTAAAATAAATGTTTATAGGCTACAGACAAATAACCTCAAAGGGAAAACAAAGCATTACTGAATTATTGAATGACTCAAAGCATTTCCTAATAGTAGAGATGTGAGGTAAAACAGAGGTTGTGTTACCTGAATGACAGTAGGCAGGGCGAGCTCTGGGAAGCCGATGGAGCCGGCCTGAGTGTGGAAATATTCCAGTATCAGGTCATACAGCTGGTCGATCAACCCGTCCTGAAACGCATCAGCACAGCAACATTCACAAGCAATATTCACACTTCACTCAGATGTGTAACATTTCACTTTATTATTTTCCTCTTTGCAGTGCAACTAAATTCAGTGCAAAGAGACAACTGAGACCAACTCACATCAAAACTGATCCTGAGTTAGCAGCCCAGTCATGACAGACAGTTTGGACTAGCCAAATGTTGAAGGCCCACATTTCTGATTTGTTTGGTGACTCAAGACAGTTGTTGTGCTTATTGTTGTTGTTGTATTAATTGACCACAGTTTCCACACTTAGAGAAGACATGTGAGCTTCGTTGGAGGCTTAATCAGTTGTAAATTATGTGCTCCTAGCAACCACTGCAGTGTCCCTGTCAACTGAAAACGACGTTGGTGGGATAGATATATCACATTGTGTTCACATCTACCTCCAAGTTGTAATTATAACTGGGAAACTGGGATTTTTTTTAATTCTAAAATTACAAACTGTGAGTGGCGCTAACAGAATAATGGCACATTGAATTTGGAGCCTAACTGACAACAAGAATAGGAAAAAGAAATTTAAAAAAAACAACAACACCGAACACAGCCTCTCTTTGTGAATATAAATGAAAACTTTTCCAGCCTATAAGGTCTAATACATTTTCAGAATCAGACAGATCAGTGCACCCTTAGTAAGGTTTGTATTAAGTGTACGAGTCCGGGGTTTGTGGCAGTTGCCCAGGTGACAGCAGTGAAAACAGCCCTATCGAGCGGAGTGCTGGGGATAATCCCAGAGGGCCGTGCTGCAATCCTCTTGGCTACAGCACTGAGCGTGGCGACTCAGGACCAGTTTTAGAGCCCTGACAAGGGGCTTTTAGCGCTGCCCTCAATCCCCTTATGCACACTCACACACACAGTGTCAGGTAGTAACGTGGAAATAACATTAACCAAGACTTGAACCGTTCATCTGATCAGCTACTGCTTACCTTATAGGCTTTCTCCATCAGGTTGACCTTGTTAAGCTTCAGGATGACAGCAAAGTTGATGGGTTTCTTGCTCATTCGCCCTGGTTTCTTGTTGAAGTCCACTTGTTGGAAGACCTGCAAAGAAAAAGCGGGTGCAGCTGCTCAGAAATTATTTCATGATTTTAGTGGTACAGTTGCACCATGCACACTATCTTCAGAGAGCACATCTGTCATTGTGCATGAACCCAGAACCCAACATGTGGGTAACATGTGATAGTTGCCCATGTGTTTCTAGTTCTCCATTATTCTTATTGTTCTCTATAGTTCCTTTGATTTGTATCTTTTAAAAAAGGAATTACTTTTGGATGTTGCTCCTCATCATTCACCTGCTGCCACAATTATCCAATCATATTGAAGGAGTGTATTAAAAAAATAGTCATGTGGATGACCGACAACATTCATAACTGGTCTGTTCTTTCTATTGCCTCATTAATAAGCCATGTAAACTGAATATAAACTTGAAAATAAAATAACTTTGATATTACTCGTTCATGTGTGTTTGAAGTTTTTTGTATACATTTTATTTACTTAAACATTTACTATTGTTATTATATTATTATTATTTGAATTTAATTTATTTTTTACCTGGTCCTGGTCCGGAAATGACATCTAATCCTGTCATATGTCTATTTTCATATGAATACGACTGAATTGACTGATTCTTTTATATCAATTTTTTTTCTCCTCATTCCCTTAAAGACATCACTCTTCTATAAATTAATAGTCAAGAAGCCAAGAAAACAACACATACAATATGTGTTTCATCTGCAATATATTAATATTAGGAACTTCTGCTCAGACAATGATCATTCTCCACAGTTGATGTTACATGCTGCAGTGTTACTGTGGTGATACATTTCTATCTTAGTCTGTGAAAGTACATTCTAGCCAATGTGTGGGCTATTTGTCTACAAGCTTTAGCTTTCACTTCTGCCCACAGTGCGCAAGTGAATTTCTGTCTTGTATTTGTGTATCGAGCTATTTCTGACTCCCCGTATCTACGTGCATTTCTGTGCGTTAGTGTGTATGTGTGTGCATGTGTGCGCCTGTGTGGTCGTTAATGTGCTCAGTGTGCGAGGCAGAGCAGCGCTGCTGGCCGGTGCTGTCTGTACAAACATAGGATGTGGTGGCGGTCTGCGGGGGAGCCAGGGGGAAGTGGGACGGCATGGGCCAACCCTGATGCGTGCGCACACACACACACACACACACACACACACACACACACACACACACACACACACACACACACACACACACACACACACACACACACACACACACACACACACACACACACACACACACACACAGCTACTGAAGCAGGAAGCTCCAAATCATACACCCCCCTCAGAGATGCGAGAACACACACAGGCACAGACACACAGGAGGAAGGGGCTGCCTCTGTTGCTCTAATTAAAACAGTAGCAGTGTACCTCAGCCTGCCTTTAACAAGGAGAACAGTAAAGGAGAAAAAACACAGGAAATATCGTGCATCACAAATAAACACTGCTTGCTGTTGGGGGCTAGGGGGAGGGGGATCTGAGTGTGAGTGCAGGAAAAAAGAGGTGGGGAGTGGGCCATAGGCAAAGAGGATGTGGTCTGAACAGCATGTTAGGACCAGAGTGTAAACCACAACCGTGACTTTATCGTTTTGGTCAAACTGCTGCATGCAAGCACGCATGCATGCACATGCGCACACACACACACACACACACACACACACACACACACACACACACACACACACACACACACACACACACACACACACACACACACACACACACACACACACACACACACACACACACACACACACACACACACACACACACACACTATGACCAACAAACACACACCTGTAAGCATGCACTGACCACTCCTAGCGGCTTAAGGGAGTCGCTGTCGCCAGCACGCTGCTCTCCTCCGCCAAACCACAACACCCCACCCCTGACCCCCACCACAGCATGCACAAACACTAGCACACACTTCCACACAGACACACAATCACATGCTTAACACCTGACCCAGAGAAAATGTTGTCAGTTGGTGACCTGGGATTGGTCTGATAACAAAGGTCTCTCTCTCTCTCTCTGTCACACACACACAGTGCTACCCTTCGATGTGTTTCCTCCTGAGCCCCTTCAGTTGTGGCCGTTGAGACCAAAATGCATCTCATACGCCACTGAAGTTTTTCCACAGTAAACCACCGACGGAACATTTCATCACATCTACCTTTACATTGTTTCCGTTTGTGACAAAGAAAACCAACTGACTGTTGTTTATTCTGCATAAATGAGGACTATCTCTCAGTTCAGCTTCAGATTAGGCCTCTGGAAACTTCACTGTCTGCACATGCTGCATTGATCTGTTCAGATCCACTTTTATACAAGGTGACCGGTGGACATGACAGGAAATCTTACCTCCAAGAGGAAAGGCAGAACAGGTACAAAAGTGTTGGTGCTGCTAGACAGCAGGGTGAGGGCTCTGCAACAGTGTATCCTCAGAGGGTAATATCTTGATGTTGGCACCAGTCTGTTCAGAGAGAGAAAACAGTGGTCAATGTCTCCACCTGCTGTTGATAAAATGTACAATGTCAGGGTAGGTTCAACCTCAAAAGTGATTAACTGAATATAAAGCCTGAAGTTTGTCTGCCAAAATTTCAGTTGACTGTCAAAAAATAACTGAAAATAGATTTTGTGGATGACAGCACTATCTGTAAAGTAAAAAAAAAATCTGAAAAATACATACATTATTCACTTTTAAAGATACACTGCTGCATGCATACAAACACAACCTACAAAGATGACAGAAGATGTGTAGTAGAGGCTGTGTGTTACACAGTTGAACAAAAAATGATATTATAATTACAATATTTTTAGATTGCCTAAAGTAAAAACTCTTTTATGTACAATACATAATGCATTTTTCCCAATCATCAAATTCAACAAATTCCTAAGTATTGATATATCTGTCAGATTTTAGCATTATTTACTCCCACTCGCCAATTTTCAGCACCACTGCAATCCTCTGCACATAATAATCTTTATTTATCACTTTCTGCCAGAAGTCATTCTGTCACTCAAACACTTCAGTCACAGCAGGGGGCTTGTTTTCTCTTCTGCTCTGTTCATTTTTTGCTGTGAACTCATGTTGATGTGTAAATCTGCTGTTGATGCTAAGTGGGTCTAAGTTGATGGGGGCAATGAAATACAACCAAGGAAGGCCAGTTGGATGAGTTTAAAAAGCTTATGGGATGCCCTTTTAAAAGAAATAGATTACTATGTAGATTCTGATAATTGATTAATCCAACTCATTTTTAAGCAAACATTTTGACATTTTGTTGTATTATATATTCATTCTGCAGCACTGCAACAGAGCACGATAACACCCTACATTATCATTTAATTATTCTGAGTCATCAAGTAGTGCATCAAATCCCAGAGTCCTCTCTCTTAATTCTTCAAAGGCCATCTATGTGAGGCTGTGCCCGAAATCACTCACTCACTCTATATAGGCAGTAGCAGGGAGTGATTTCGGACACAGCCCGAGCCCTACACATCGTTGTTTGTAATAGTCGCGAGGAGGAAAATAAATTATACATTCATGGATACTTTTTATCAAAGCTTGAATGTCAAGAAAATTGAATACTTTATAAAATCGCGATTAAGACTTTTTAAGGGCCTTAATTTTCTGACATTTGATTGATCAAATGATACTTGATACTTTTTAAGACCCCGCGGACACCCAAACTAAATATTTTTGTGTTTTAGACTGGTCTAACTGTCTAGAACAAGTATTTATGAAAAGATCACGTTGGGCTCTAGGTGATAGTGGTGCGTATTTTTTCAATATATTCTTTAACATTTTTATTGAGTAAACAATTAATACCCCATTGTGGGACTAATAAAATCTTATTTCATAGCAAAAATGATTTACATTTATTACAATAAATACAAACCTCTTAATGGATTATTCACTTACAGCAGTACCAGATTTACATCTGAGAATCTGAACTTTTTGCATGTTGTCAAATATGTTCATAAAAGCTAAAAGGAATGTAACATGATGAAAATACTCACTTGATGGTACCAATGATAACTTGGCAGAGTGGGTAGATGAGAGGCTGGAGGACATCACTGGGGTGCAGGGTGCTGAGGACTCGACACCAGAGGTACAGACAGTGGATATACTGCCAGTTATACACTGACTGGTACGTTTCCTACAGAACACACATACACAAGCACATTCAGCGTCATATTGTTAGATACTTAGAAATGCTGTGAACCTCCATAAGAAGTCAGCTCAGTTACATGCTCATTTAGACATGCTCTGCTTAAGAAGAATCAAAATCCAGAAAAAAAAGTCAAAGAAGCATTAGGCTACCAAAAAGAAGGTTTGTGTTGTTTTCAGTGTAAGTGGAAGAAAGTCAAAATCAATTTAGATTTAAAAAAAAAAAAAACAACACATTTTGTCCAGCAATTCACCGACATGGTTACGTATTTTCAATCACTCCAGTTCCGCTGGACTATATTTCATGTACTTAATTGAAAATAATGTTTAAATCACTCTAAAAGACAAGAGTTTTATGACCATCTCATAGACTAGTTCTGTAAATGAGTCCTTATTTTAAGCATTTCAGTATCTGTGTATTTCAATCAATCAATCAATAAAAAACGGACCTTGTTCTTCATGGTCATGGCGTTCCTGAGGTGGATGGCCAGCTGACGGATGTAGATGAAGGCGTGCTGATAAGTGGCCTGAGAGTCCAGAGCGTACATCTCTGTCAGAGTTCGCTGCATGAAGTTGATCATGGGCAGCACGTTGGGAGACGTGAACTTGCAGTTTTGTACGTAGGAGATGTACATTTGCTGTAGAGAGAAGGAACAGTATAAGCAGGACAGATCACAGATCAGAGTACTGTAGTTAACAGCCTGGAACTAGCTTTATATGCTTGATGTGGCGCGACATGGTTTTAAGTATTTGTAATGAACACTTTAAATGAAAAGGAATACTAAAATAGCAGTTTATCTCTTATTTCACAGTATTGTGTTTTGACTTATGTTATGCAAGCACAAAGAGAAAACTCCCATTTTACATCCAGCATGTGCTGCGAGGTGTCGCTCACCTTGAGAATTGGATTAAGATAGGTGTCCTGCTTGTGTCTGCAGATTTTGTTGAGGGCCAGGAAGGCCAGAACCCGACTGGTCTCCTCCCCTGTGCTCCACTGTTTCATCAGTTGCTGGAAACAAAGATGTGAGGGGGGATTAACAGAAGAAATAAAGACACATTTGATCTGTATATCCAAAAGGTTAATGAATTATTACACGCCATGTCATTCTAATGGTGACTTACCTTAACCAGGTGCCGACATTGTTTGGGCAGACAAAGGTAATAAGGTACGAGCTGGTTGGCGTGCCGCAGTACAGCACTGATGACTGTAGATTCTGTTAGACAGGATAACAGCTGCAGATGGAGAGAGGAGGAGGAAAACAGGTTATTACAGGGATTTTTTAGGCCTCAGGGGGAGGAGAGGAAGATACCATCATGGCAGATGTACAGTTCTCATGTAAATAACAATGAATGTATAACAAATAAAACATCTCTGCATTTTATCCTCCTGTACAACATCATATTCACCTCACAGAAATAAATCAGGCAGAAATGAAGTGAGCAGTGACACAAAGGAGAGAACAACAAAACAAACCTGAACTACTCCACTAAGATACATCTTGACGTCTATTTGATTCTTCTGCCATTTTGGACTAGACGATGGGAGCACCAGCCTGAGAGCAAAGCAGACAAAACAGAGTGAGAAGTGAACTATTATCAAGAGATGAGATCAGCAGATATGATATCTACTTCATACTTTTTCTGGTCTTTATCTGGCTTCAGGTTGAGCATCCTCTGCAGGGCCACATAAATGTCTCTGATGCAGAACAGGACCAAGGCGTTGAACACTGCAGACAGAACAGAGAGAGATTTGTCATATTTACTCCAAGGTCAACTTTTCATATTGTATCATTCAGCATATATTTGATAAATCAAAGAATTCATTATCTGTGAAACTGTGTCATTTTGAGGTTGAAGAGCTGAAACAAACATGTCCTGCTTTTGTCACCATATTTGTTTTTTGACATTAATGTACACCTGAAACTGGAGGTGGGTATCGACCCTCAACACTTGAAAACTTGTTCATTATCAATTAATCTATCAAATATTTTTTTCTGATTAGTCTATTACTATTCAGTCTGTACAAAGTAGAAAATAGTGAAAGAAGTCAATGACAGTTTCCCTTAGCTGCAGGTAACATCTTCAGATAGCTTTTTGTCCGACCAACAGTCAAAAACGAGAGATACTAAATTCAAATTGTCACATTTGAAGAGCTGCAGACAGGTGTTAAATTAAACGCTTACGTGTTTCGGCACAGAGCGTTCATCAGAGTGTTACAAAACAACAAAACACTCTGAAGAAGGCTATGTACTGAAATGTGTCACTGTTGTGATATGAACCAAATAAACAAGTGGAATGTTCTCACTTTGAGATGTGCAACATTTTCATATTTTTCCAACATGACCCTCAGAATAACTTTGTATTAATTTGCAACGACCCCTCCCTTTAAAAGGGGACAAGTGGACCCAAACCATGCCCTCCAAAGCATATCAGAGCCATTAGATCCCCTTACTGTAGGGGTCCAGCATTCGGGCCTGTAACAGTTTTTCCTTTCATTTTTCAACCGTCTGTACAATAAGACATGTTTGTCTTTTTCTATTTTCGCCTCGATTAATAATTTAAAAGTTACTAAATTATCAATATTTTAGCAGACTAGTTTTGCACTGATCGCCTCATTAATCCATCAGTTGACTAACCATTCATTTCGGCTCTACTGTGAAGTACTGACACCTGCCATCAAATGTCTGACCTGATTCACAGTCTTGTTTACTTGTTCTTTGCTCACACTGAACCTGATTTAAAACTAAATTTTGCCATTTCTGCTCTAATTATTTAGGTAAAGTTCCTTTATGGCTGCTTGTGATTAGACAACATTAGAGAACTTTGACTTTTTTTGGTGGAAAACCATGTTTACATATATTCAAAGTAAGGTTTGTTGACAAGTATAGAACATCTTCAAACAGTTAAGACAGAGCACAACCCACCTACCACACAGCAGCATTTAGCCATTTTTTCTGTTGTTTGCTAGCAGACAGGAGTGACAACAAGGAACATTTACTCAATCCAAAAATCAATGGAGAACAATGAATTGTTTTCCCCTCTGTGGGCCTGGACCTAATTGCGCTATGTCTCTAAAGATGTTTTTAACATGTCAAAATGCCCTTTTCAAGACATTCTGTCACTGTAGGAAAAGCACAAGTGTTAATAATAAAAATGAATGATTAATTCCATTCAGCTGCTTCTGTTTCAGGGACCTGGTTTAGTGCATACTGGCTCATTATCATGGCTTACATGGTAATAATACAGAGACATCATTAATGTTATTAATAACACCTGTTTTCCTACAATGACAAATCAAAATATCTAGTAGAATAATAGTGGAATAGATTCTGACTTAAAATATGATGTGCATTATATCAGTCAAAATGTTCAGGGAAACTGCTGCTTATGTAAATATTTGTGGCTCCATATCATAAATGATATACATTATACAATATATACATACTAATAACAGTGTTGTAGTTGTATGTTTCAAAACAATCCCAAACTGTGTTCACATGTAACCCACCATCAGAACCTAGAGGCAAACATGATGTCCTACCTGAACTGTCAGCCACCTTGTAACGACATAGACCTCCTCCTTCACCCTTGGTTGTAGCAACAGCAGCTTTGAAGGCCTGGGTGACATCTCTGAAGAGCCGAGCTGTGGGTTCCTTCTTCATAGCAGCTTTCCAGTCTTCAATCATTTTTTCTGTGACTTTAATAGTATCCGCCCCCTTCTTGGATTTCTTTGAACCTTTCTGACCCTCCTCCTGCTCCTCATCATCATCATCACCAGAGTCGGCTTCCTGCATTCAACAGAGAGAATATCTTTGTTTTCACAAGAGAACTCATGATAAACTCATGATAAACTCATCATGAATATCAGCTGTCCTACCTCCAGTGAAGATGGCAATGTGTGGTACTTTTTCTCATCCTCATCGTCGGAGCTGTCTGTGTCGTCAAAGTTCAGGAGTTTTTGGTCGTTATCTTGCAGAAACTTGTAGAACTCTGGATCTTTGTTCTTTAACCTGGACAGCTGCTCCTTGTGCTCAGAGGCCTTACCCACTGCCTTTTCATCTCTACAGAGGAAAAATTATGCACAAAACATGTTCAACGTTCATGTCTATCCTTATGGGGGTTTGATGTTGCAGTGATACAGTATGATACAGTAAATGGTTCAAAAGCAAAAGACTCACTTGTTGGAAGCTGCAGATTTCAGATCGTTCTTCTTGTTCTTTTTCTTGAGTCTATTCTGTTTGGGAGCCTCTTTTTCAGGTTCATCTTCACCTGCAGAGTCAAAACCTGACAGCAGGAACTCGTCCACACTGAGGTCCTCTAATTTCCTACGAGAAGAACAACAGTTCAACAGATGAAATAAGTTGGTCAGCACTTGGGGGTAAACAGCGATGTCTACAGCTGGCAGCGTCAACACTCAAAAGTGTGTTTTAATTTTTTGTTCACAGTAGAGTTGGATCTTCTAGCTTCACTGGGAAGAATGATGTATGTGCAGGGTTTAACACTATAGAGGGCTGTTTTCACATACTTCTGATGAAGGTGGAAAGTTTCTGTCCTCACTAAAAATCCAAGTTAAAGGGGTGGCCATGAGATCAAACTGAACATACACTGAGAATAGACTTTACAGTGAAGTACAAGACATTTTGTTTCCAGCACGACAAATTAATAAAAAAAAAATCCTCATTATGATTTGAATGAGGGAGCAGAAGGAGATGTAATTTTGAGAATTTCTAGATCGGTAATTGAACATTTTTTTTCCAAAAAGAAGAAAGCATGACAGACACAAATTGTCACAAGGTTTTGGTACGAAATGTTTAAGTTGTATAGTGACATATACAGCGGGCAGCTAATCCTTGATGGCCTTTTAGTGATATTAGGTTGCTCTGATTTTTCTTAGACTCCTCCCTCTACATTACAACAAGCCCTCATGTTTGGTATGATCATTGTTAAAAGGGTTATCCCGAGAGAGTGAAAGTATGTCTCCCCTCCATGCTTTAAAAAATGGCTGAATGACAAGGCTTCCTGTCTATAGCTTGAAGAAATTCGGGTTACCTTGTCTAATTCCCACCCCAAGTTTGTTGTCCGTCTATGGATATTTCAGTCATAGCAGGGATTGACATGCATGTGCATCTTTACTGTGAGCTGGCAGTTTGTTGGTTTTATGTTATTTTGTTCTGTTTTGTTGGGTCGATTTGTCTGTTTGGATCTCCATGTTGTGGAAAAGCAAAACTCAAAAATAAAATGTATTTGCAGAACAAAAAACGTAATTCTACAAGAAGGATAACAGTTCAGATGAAATGGGTTAGCCAACATGTGGGGAAACTTTGTCTAGTGTGTTGTCTACAGCTGGCAGCGTCAACCTTACATTCAGTTGTTTATATTAACTGAAGTATAGCTTCATGTCAGGTCAGTTAACCAGCTGGAAAAAGTGTCTTTGAAGAACGAAAAGAAAATACTGGACAACTAGCGAGGGTTTGACTTATGCTAGCTGCTTCTGACGAGCTCCACAGCACATGAGTAAACTATAACACACTACAGCAGTCCATGGTGGTAAAAAACTTACAAACCTCTTCACCGACTAGCTACACAACATCGAGTCGTAAATTAACAGCTGAACCTCGTAATAAACAGCATGAAGTAAATAAAAATAACTACGCACCTTTTCTGTTTCGCTGCCATGCTGGATCCACAACGTGACTCCTCAAACCTCAAGACCCACAATCCTCCGCTGCAGACGGAAGGAGTTGGTTTTATGTTTCATGGTGCTAAAGCGCAATGCTAAGCTGTTAGCTATTTACATTTACAAATGCAATAAGATATTATTGTTTGCTAACCTGATGTTTAGGTGGGTTTTTTGTGTGGTGTCTGATAGTAAGCTACAGCACTAAAATGACTCACTTGCATAGTTAATTCAAAAATGTCAAATAAAACAGTTGGCGAGCACGACAACCTTTCATTTTCTCCGTCAAAGCGGCGCTGACGAGCACAGACAGTGTTATGATGCTACACGTGAGGCTTTAAATTAAATGATCAGCTGCATTCACGGGACAAGGCCGGAGGGAGGGGGAGGATTGTCCTTTTTATTATCTAGTCTGCAACGCTACAGCAGCCACAAAGCTGGGCAAGCTCACAAACAGGAAGAAATCACCGCTGTCTTATCGGCACAGACGACGGCTGGTGGTGAGTGTCTCGTTGCTAACATTAGCTAATCTGGTTAATCCAGGCTAACACTGAATCAACTAATGCATTGTATTTTATGTAAACTGATTACTGCGTTCGTTGCACCTGTGAGTAAATGTGTAAAATAATATAAAGGTCTTTGCATTATTGATAACCAAGCTGTGTGTTTTATTTGTTGTCCGGGTTAATCGAGGTGCAGGGAAGGTTCCGGTTCTGACCAATCACGGCGCTCTAAAGAAAAACCCCGCCCTTCGCGCTAGCGTAGATGAATTTATCAAGCGTACTTCCTGACTCAGACCAGACAAAAGAGGAAACACTAAGGTCGTTTTCCCCCTACGTCGTACAATAAACAAACGCCCACTGTAAAGGTGGGGGGCGCTGAACAAATATCTTAATGTGTGTTTCATGTGTGCCTTTTCCTTCCCACAATGTCATATTTTAACAGTATGAGTAGTGTTGCTGCCGGTTTTATGGCGGACAGTTTCAGCTCCACCTTAAGGAACCTATGTCGGCTTTCATGCAGGGTTTTTTGCATTGACGTCAACCGTATACAGCACAAAACAGAGGCTTTCTTCATATTTAGTGTGTTTGAGTCATAATGTGGACAGATAGCCAGACACTGGTACCAGTTTTAAACCAACGTGACTGCGACAGCCGCTGATATCTTTCCCATCATATAGAGGAGAGGAGGATACTGTGTGCAACGATAACTGCAACACAACCACCGGTAAAGAAATTACACATTCATTCTTTCTGTTGCTGCTGCTGCTGTTATCCTGGATAGATGGAGGTGGGGGTTGGGGTTTCCTCAGATCACACACAGAGGAAGATATATGAATAGAAACATCTTTCTGTCCAAAACAGTGGCCAACAATATTGTACATGCAATGTTTATATAGGGTCCTCAGAGCCTTGGTTTTGGATACCAGCCAATGTTTGGGACCAGAACAGACAGATAATATTTTAATAAGAGGCAAGCCAGGAATTACCTGGACAAGTTCCTTACTCTTTTAGTTTTAACTGTGGCATCTATGTTGTTATTTTTGCTTCAGCCTCCTGTGTATCCATGTTTTCAGCATTGTCTCATGTTTCTCCCTTGAGCAGGAGAGCAGATTGTTCTCACACACAGGAACATGGCCTATGTGTGTTTTTTGTGGTCTATTGTGTTTTGGAAAATGGTATCCAAAGCTGGTCGGAATACAGCTGTGGTGACATATGAGATGGTCCTCAAGGGGACAGTGGAGTATTTGTAGAAACAGTGGCTCAAAACAGATGGAAACTTCATTATGATGCTTTGACACTCAGTGATGGATGAATTGGACTGGAAAAACATGTGAAATTCAACTTTATCTGAATTGCTTATATTGTTTTGTTTCAGACTTGAGTGCTGCATTTCTTGGACTTCAAATCAGTCAATATACTTAGTGACTTAGTAGTGACTGCTTATTTGTTAGAATAAGCTTGTACTTGTGTCACAGAAACTTATTTAGTATTTACAAATATGAAGAATGATTTTTTTAAAAATGCAAAATTAAAGTAAAGCCTTAAAGTACCTTTTTTAAAGACACTGCTTCTGCTCTAATGCTTGTTTATTTGAGTGCAAATGTTTCCTGCCTGTAGTCTGTTTTAGGCCGGTGGTCTTTCTTATATAGTTCCAGTCTGGTTTACTTCACACAGTAGTTTGCCTGACTGGATTCTGAATATTCATCAGAAAACAAGTTCTAAGATGCCGCGTGACGATGGTTATGCAACATTGTGAAGCGTGTTCTCCATCCGAAAGCAGGGCGGATGAAAGTACAAAGGAAAAGGCCAACTCAGACTACATCCTTCTCTCCTCCCACCCTTCCTACCCGAGGCAGCAGCTGGGGTGAGGTGGTAGTGGTGGTGGGAGGGGGGTTCACAGCTAATTCTGGTGCAATTAAACTCACTAGACAGGAGAAATTGCAATTAGATAAGACAGTCCAAGAGGTGAAAAGCCTGGATTGATTTGATTCCAGTTTAAGGAATAATGTTCGTTTTTCGACACTCTGTTGTCATTATGAGATTTAATCTGTGTTGACACTGAATGTCAAATAATCAGGCCAGTCAACCCACTACACCTAATAGTTGTACTGAGCTTTCTGTCATGCTGGTAGGCCTCCTGTCATAGCTGTCAGCATGAGCACTATAACAATAAATAAAGGTACAGTGATTGCTCAGGACACCTGCCATAGCACCTGCACCCCTGCAGATACACTTATCTCATTCAGGTGGAAGATTTTTCTGATGACAAAAGATATTTTTATAGGTTAATGATGTCAGTATTAACTGACATAAAAATGATTTTCTGCATGTTCTAGTTGCCCAGAGTGCGGCACAGGCAAGAGCCCGCGACCGCCACATCAGGCACCATGATGGAGGGGGGCATGCAGCTGCTCAACCGTGACGGCCACAGCATCTCGCACAACTCAAAGCGCCACTATCACGACTCCTTCGTGTCCATGAACAGGATGCGACAGCGCGGCCTGCTGTGTGACATCGTGCTCCATGTCTCCAACAAAGAAATCAAGGCGCACAAAGTGGTGCTAGCATCTTGCAGCCCCTATTTCCACGCTATGTTTACCAGTAAGTCCAGTCCACATTGTCCAACTTTATCTCTGACACCTCATTTCACTTCAATTTGCATTTATTCCTGAAATCCACGAGGCTTCAGACATTTCAAACTCTAACATCAAGCTGTGCATCAATTTGCTCTGTTGCTCAGAGTTTGATGGCACACACATGTGTGTGCAGTAAACACCATCTCATCCTCTGAGCATTATCGTTTCCTTCCTCCTCTTCCTGTCTGGGGAACAGGTGGCCAAATGAGGTGTGTGTCTCTGATTTCCTTCAGACAGTAGACCTTTGTGAGGTTACAATGTCTCTCCCGACAGACTGGCTTTGAGACTCAGTCTTTCTCTTATCTGACACAGTCACTAATTTGCCCATTTTGGCTGAATTGGCTGATCTTTCATGTTTACTTTAACAGCAAAATCACATCTCCTCTGCAGTTATTGTGTTTGTGATTTCTTATAACTAATAAGAGATGGAATATTTGACTGCTGATGTTGAAACTCCTGACACCAACTTCAGCAGGTTTACCCATGTTGGGCAAGAGTGTACTCTTTTACTTTAGTTTCAGGAATTCAAAAAATCTTAATATTTAAACAACTGATTAAACAGACAGCAACAAATGAGGTCTACTGACATTTGTCAGCTGCACTGTATACATTAGGAACTGCCATGTGTCAGCATGATTGAAGGAGGTAATTATATCAGCTGGAGTTTTAATGGTAATAACTAAAAATGTAACAGGTCTCATTCTGTGCGATCATGCAGATGAGATGTCGGAGAGTCGGCAGACCCATGTGACCCTACATGACATTGATCCCCAGGCTTTGGAGCAGCTGGTCCAGTACGCCTACACAGCAGAGATCGTGGTCGGGGAGGGCAATGTGCAGGTAATTTCAGACAAGGTCAAATTAGACTTTATTTCATTCCTATTCATTTTAAAAGACACCAAGTACACCAGAATGAGTTTATTTCCACCTGTAATTGCACACTTCCTAGACGTTGCTTCCAGCAGCGAGCCTGCTGCAGCTCAACGGGGTGCGGGATGCCTGCTGTAAGTTCCTCCTGAGCCAACTGGACCCCTCAAACTGCCTGGGCATCCGAGGCTTTGCTGACACACACTCCTGCAGCGACCTGCTCAAGTCAGCACACAAATATGTCCTGCAGCACTTTGTGGAGGTGTCCAAGACAGAGGAATTTATGCTGCTGCCACTGAAACAGGTAAGGATGATGAATTTTCTGTCTCCTGCTGGCTTTTAAAGTAAGCTGTTTTAATGGTCGCATATTCATGGTGGAAAACAAATGATTGTTGGTACATCTGTCTACTGGCAATTGTTTCCTCAGTACTGGTCATTTTCTTGCTGTAAGATCTGGCAGTGTTGTTGTATACAGTCACTACTGGGAACTTGCGTGTAAAAGTAGAATACTTTACGTCAATACTTCAATATAAAAGTCTTTGCCAAGTAGACCGAAACATTTCCTGATCAAACCTAGTCTGTGTTTACTTTTCTGTTTCTGTGTCAACAATTGAGTATTTTCTTTAACAATGTAATCCATTATAAATTCATTACAATAATTGGCTTAACAAGTTGTTAAAAAATAGCAGCACTTTGGTTGCTCAACTTAATTAATCCACCCAGTTGCTTAGAAATATGCTGAAGAAAACACAAAGATTAACGCAGTACTGAGAAGCGCTTAACTCTTTTGCTGCATATTGTTCATCATCTTCTCCTCACACAGCTGCTTGTTTCCAAACCAAACATGTTTTTCCCCACAGAGGCTCCCCAAGGAAAGGGGCCTCAAGCTTACCATTGTGTTAATAACAGTCATTAGGAAGAACGTTCGTCTTCCTCAGCTAGCTACGTCAGTCACTGTCTCTTTCAATTTTTATAATTCCACTGCGCTGTCATGGACTACTTTAACTGGCACATCACCTTAACCAAACTATCACTTATTCATCAGCTGCGCTCAGCGGTGGCATCACTGTGGTTCCTCTCTGGAAAGTGGTTACTGGGCAAAGGTAGTGACATTTTCACAGCTGCTGTACTGTTTATAGAGCTAATAGTGTTGCTTACTTCTCTAAGGTATATCAATAAGGGTTTGTTTTTGTTTGGTTTGAATATTTTACTTTCACCATGCAGCATACTGTCAGCCAATGTCTTCAAGAATTAGTTAGATTTAGGTTAGTTAATTTAGTATTTACTATGAAGTGGAAGGTGAAGCTGCTCAGTAGCCAACAGATCAGACTGTGGTTATACTGGCAATCTTTTAATGTGAATTTATGTTGAGCAGGGCGTTCCTGAAAAAGAGCAATTGTTCCCCCAGATAAATAAAGGTTAAAGAAATGACGTAGGCACAATCTGCTATCCAAATTTAAACAAAAGGGAGCTCTCACCACTCACATTCAACACACAAGATTGGGATCTGCTGTCACTCTAAAATTGATTGGTTAAACGGGCCTGTGTTTTTTTGATGTTCTCACATTTTCAATCCAGTGTTAATTCTTATGTTTTTGGCTTTTTAAATTAGCTTCACAATATCAGACATCATCTAATGGCATAGCAGATGCTAAGTTCCTGCATTCAGGTATTTGGAGGGTTCACAGTGACGTCTGATTAAAAGACAGAACATGATCATCTCTTATGTGAAATGACGTCTGTTTGAAACATATGCCTGTTGAGCCTTGCAAGGTCACAGAGTGGCAGTGAAGAGATGCAACAAACAGCTGCTAGCATCATTTTCCCATTATCTTGTCACTTCTCTGACGAACAATCCCCACAATAAGAGTGCTCCATGAGTAAAAAGCCAATGTTTGCTGTCGCTGTTTGTGGCCCTTAAAGCCTGCAGACTGAATCTGCAATGTTAGTGTGTGGACTTAAAGTTAAGCTGCATAAAAGCAGGAATTAAAAATAGATGATTTTCTTTTCTTTATTTCTATTCTTCTGTCCCTCTCTTTCTTTTGGATTACCACACCGTTCTGTCAGCAGCTGTTCTGTGTCTGTTTGTCACAAATCTGCACTAGATCTGGATTTACTTACTGGCTTCACTGAAGGACTCTGAGCTTACAGAACTGTGAAATATGCCCCATATTTCTTTCCATGCACTGTGAAGGAATTGGCAAGGCATGACAGGACTGTGACTAGCCAGCATTGATGATGCTTCATAGATGTAGCATCACATGCATGACATAAAGACAACAAAGGATGAATGCATCCTTATTACTGTGTGTGTAGTGTATAACAACATGTTAAGCATCTTCAGAAGAAATCCCTTTTTTATTCATACATCCCTTATTCATGCAGCCATACTATAAGGCCTGTTATTTCGTACACTCAGCCCATTTCCTTTTACATTTTCGGACACACACACACACACACACACACACACACACACACACACACACACACACACACACACACACACACACACACAAATTGTTTGAATTACTGTGATGCAGTAATATGCATGCAGAGGTAAGGGAGACTGCAGAGTGGAGCAGTGGCAGCAGTAGCAGCAGTAGCAGTATTTCTCTGTGTGACTGTGGATAAGCAGAGACTGTTCCTGGGTGACTGCTAACTGTTGCCCTGATCTAGACAGGAAAGGCAGCAGCTGGCTGCTATGGCCCCACCCAGTACTGCCAGCTTTGGGTTGATCCTGGAACAGAGCCAGCCAGCCACTCAGACTGTAGCACTCACTGTGCCATGGATGCACACACACACACACTCTTGAATGGTAACTTAAATATATTATAGAATCACTAAACACATAACAGACCTTAACATAACACACACGTAATTATGTGTGGTTATTCAGTTAAAATAGAGCCTGAGATGATTTTGTTTCACTTTATTTTTCACTGATTGATTCAATTTGACAAGTGTAATTTTGAAACCGACCACTGTTTATCCCTGCTTAATAGTCAGTCTGGGTAACATGAAGCAAACCAAGGGAGAGAGAAGAAAGTTCAGTAGACAAAGTCAGGTACAACATCATGCAGGAACTAACATTATCTGTGGTCTACAGTGTGTAAATGTACTTCCTGTGTTGATATGTTTGGTAGGCAGCTTTCACACTCAGATGAAATGAAGACTGTGTTGCTCAAGATGTGCTGAGTAGATGTACTGTATTTAACTGAACAGATTGGCAAAGTGTTTACTTACTTCTTACTACTTTAATAAAGCAAATGTTTCTAAGTTGTTCTTGTAAGTCATGTAATGTATCTCTGCCTATGTGCTTTATCTTCTCCATTCAGGTACTGGATTTGATCTCCAGTGACAATCTCAATGTGCCATCTGAAGAGGAAGTATACCGAGCCGTGTTGAGCTGGGTAAAACATGATATAGATGGACGTAGGCAACATGTGCCTTGGGTAAGACTTGCCTCACCTCACCCTAGATGATCTCTTAGCACTGATTTGTTTTTCAAACTTGAACATAAGGTTGTCCCAAATCTCTCTCTCTTGTATTTCCATCACAAGTCATTCTTCACTTTCTTCCTGATCCTAATTCACCACCTACATTCCTTCTGCCCCTGTTAGCTGATGAAGTGTGTGCGACTGCCACTGCTGAGGCGAGACTTCTTGATGAGTAACGTGGATACCGAGCTGCTGGTGCGTCACCACTCGGAATGCAAGGACCTGCTGATCGAGGCCCTCAAGTACCACCTGATGCCTGAGCAGAGGGGAGTCCTCAGCAACAGCAGAACACGCCCCCGACGCTGTGAGGGTGCCAGCCCTGTGCTCTTCGCCGTTGGTCAGTGTGCCCCTGAAGGTACCCATTAGGGTACACTTTGGCTACACATCAGTTAATTTAAGCTTCTAATGTCACTCATAAACATCAGCATTTTTATAGTCATCATTCAAAAATCACTATGGGATTAGATATTTTCTGGGCGTTCTCTAGAAATTCCTATAGCTGAAATGTTTTCCAGGTCTTAATGGATGCATTGCAGTTATGTGAAACATTTGTTTGAACATCTCTAACTGTTAAAGCTGAACAAAATGAACAATAAAAAAATGCTGTTCTGTCCTGTCCAGATCAATAGTGATTTTTTTCCATATGGTATCTAACTTAACACTCAAAAATGTTTTATCGCTGTTGTGTTGCATAGTTACAAAATTGTCTCACAACTAGAACATGTAAAGTTAATTGTTTCTTAAGCACAAGAACTTGTATTTGTGTTACTTGCATTACAGCACACTTGTTCCGGCAGCACGTCAAGAACATCAAGATGTCAATATCCAAGTAAAAGCCATTTTTAACTGCAGTAAAGGCTGAAAACTTGATCCAGCACAGAGCTCAGGGGTGAACCTGGATCTAAGCCAAAATTAACCTACAATTTGCAAACAGAAAAAATTGTGTGTGCTCATAACATCACTGTATAGTTTCATGTTTTAAGCATATTGTTGCCATTTGTGTGTGTCGCAGGTGGTGGCAGCTTGTTCGCCATCCATGGAGACTGTGAAGCGTATGACACCAGGACAGACCGCTGGCACATGGTGGCATCCATGTCCACTCGGCGGGCACGAGTGGGCGTGGCAGCCATTGGGAACAGACTCTACGCTGTTGGAGGGTGAGTAATGAGACCCACAATGTTTTCTTTTGACACCAAAATGAGTTCAACTTAGCTGGTACCCCATCTCCTTACTCAAACACAAATTACTTAATTACTCACTCAAATTACAAATTGTGCTGTGAATGTGACTGTTATAAAGAGGTAGCTTCGACAGTTAGAATATTTGAAATGTAAAATGATCCTGAGTAACAGTTACGCAAAACTAGTTTAATCAGTTTAAGTTCTTTCCTTAACTGATAGTTTTCCGTTGCAATTCATTAATGGTGGCATATTCATGGAGAAAAATTCATTAATTGCATTTTTATTCAGAGATCAGTCAAGGCCACATGCTGCCACTTCAGTACTAGTCATCAAAGGGACATTTCTTATTCATTTGTCCAAATCTCCACAGGTATGATGGAACCTCAGACCTTGCAACTGTGGAGTCGTATGACCCCATCACTAACTCATGGCAACCTGAGGTTTCCATGGGAACACGGAGGAGCTGTTTGGGTGTAGCAGTCTTGCATGGTCTGCTGTATGCTGCTGGAGGTTATGATGGAGCTTCTTGCCTCAACAGGTACACAAGGCTGATATTTCAGTGTTGAATGCTGAACATCTTTCAGTCATATTTCAGATATTGTTGTTTCTTGTTGCAGTTTTGTGTGTTCTGATGCCAATTCGTGGCCTAAACTCAAATATATTTTATATAAATTTGGATAATATTGCAGCTTCACTGTAAGTACGACTTTTTCTTCTTTTACAGTGCAGAGCGTTATGACCCTCTGACCAGTACATGGACCTCAATTGCTGCCATGAGCACACGAAGGAGATATGTCCGAGTAGCAACTCTGGGTAGGAACAAGGAACAAACATAATATTAAGAATAATATTAAGAAGAAGCTGTTCCACAGTATGTATGTTTTTATCCGTACATTTTTACGTCTGAAATCAAGAGGGAGTTGCTGTCTTGGAATCTCACTGCTAATATTTACATTCTGGGTGTTAACTCCCTTTTCCCCTCCAGATGGCAGCTTGTATGCAGTGGGAGGTTATGACAGCTCCTCACATCTTGCAACAGTGGAGAAATATGAGCCCCAGGTAAACTGTATGCTGTTAAATTTATCATCAAAGAAACTTGTCTGTTGCCAGGTTTACATCGACTAAATGTGGGAGAAAACATTTTGGGTGAGTCTAAACGTGTCCCATGCTCTGCGTTGTTATTGGATGAACAGAGCAACACATGGACAGCCATTGCCAACATGCTGAGTCGGCGCAGCAGTGCCGGGGTGGCCGTGCTGGATGGTATGCTGTATGTCGCAGGAGGAAATGACGGCACCAGCTGCCTGAACTCTGTGGAGCGGTTCAGCCCCAAGACCAACACCTGGGAGGGAGTGGCCCCAATGAACATACGCAGGTTAGTGTACAGTCAGAATTCATAGCAGCACAAACAGAACAGACCCAGTAGTGGTACGTCCTTCAGAACTCTTATAATACGATAAGGAAAGAAGAGAAAGCGGCAAATACAAAATTTGTAACTGCCAGAACTCACTTTAAAGCTGTAGTGCTGGACTTTTGTCTCTCCCTTCTGTCAGTGAGAGTAAATGGGGGCACTTGGGGCACGCAGGTGGTCGAGTGGTTAGAGTGCATGCCACGTACGCAGCCGACCCCGGTTCCAATCCCGGCCAGTGGTCCTTTGCTGCATGCCACACCCCCCTCTCTCTCTCCCTTCCTGTCTGTCTACTGCTAAATAAAGGCGTCTATGCTGAAAAAATAGGGAGGGGGGGCACTTGATGGTGATTGCCTGACAGCACGCACTCATGTGAACCCTGTAAAAACAGATATGTTTTGATGGCCCACCAGGATTTGTCCCAGTGTGCCTGATGGCCAGTAAACCACTGGCTGTAACCTACTGTTGAGGCTGTAAAACGTTGGATAAATTGATTGAGCGTCACACAACCCCCGCCAAGTGACTTGTTTGAGGCATTCAGTCCAATAATGTTTGGAGTCTAGAAGGGCCGCAGAAGGGCCGCAGAAGTAATGGCCAAATGGCCAATGCAGGAATGTTGCACCTGACATGAAATATAATAACTCTGTGAAATAGAGAGAAATTTATCTGAGCTTAATTAGCATTGTTTGGCAAAGGCTTGAATGTAACAGAAATTCATTTGTATGTAAAAGTGTAAAAGTGACACGTTTAAAGAATGTGTTCACTTACTGACATAGATACTGAGGTGTGTTTGAACGCTGATGTGACTGCTTAGCTTTGGAAAAGAGTTAACAAACTACACAGTCAGTGACTATGAAGTCTGAACAAAACTTAGCACAGAGATTTGCATCGGCAAAGATTTCTAATGAGAACCACTGGAGTGGGTAAAGAAGCATATAAAACTGAAGCGTCGTTCACTAAGATACAGATACACTATGGCACTGTTAGATGACAAGACTCTGCTTTATTTTTATGAGTGAAAAGGACCTACAACCTCTATTACAATATACATGAAAACATCATTTTCACTAATTCGTATTTTTAATGTGTCTATATGAGCACAGCTGAGAGAGAGAGAAAAGATGGGAGAGGAGATGACATCTGAAAAATGAGCTGGGTTGGGTCCAGGAAATTTAAGTAAAGTGACACACTTTATCAGCCATCAGGACTATTCCAACTCAGTGATGAGTGATGTGAAAATGCATTGGTCTCAAATGAAATATCCTTTCTTCAAGGCTAAAAAAACAAAGCTGTAGTGTTGTCTTGTCAAAATGTTTGCCATGCTGTGATTATTTTGCCTTGTTGGAAATCTTTAATTGTCTCCCTAACTGCATAAACATCAAACTATCCCTTTTCCACAACAATCTTTCTTAGCCTTTTCTTAGAAGATGATACTTGTTTTGTGGCTGCAAGTAGTCGTGCACACACACACACTGGCAAGATGGTCATCAAGTAGTGAGATTTAGAGATGTAGCAGTCTTGGATTTGTGGATACCTCAGAAATTCATTTGTTCCCCTGACGTTGACAAACACAGTATCGGACACACTCGCTTGTGTTCGAGTCAGTATACTGGAGGAGCGGGGAAACTTGACGACAGTTGACTGTGCAAGCTCATGAATAAACCATGATTTTTAATCAGAGGTGTGGCTTTGAGTGCGTCTCTTGTCTGGTTGCTGAGAGGCTCCATTTACACACTCCAAAACATCACAGTGTAATGACCACTAATCTATCATTCCTCTAGTTCAGATGTGTGACAATGTGAAATAACCACAATTATTTATTCACTAGAAAATATTATGGTAATAATATGAGTCTGGAGAGACATGGATATAAACTGCAACTCGGTATCTCTAGTTCAGACCTGAATTTATCTGCTTGAACAGAGGAGAAATGTGTCTTTTTTTCCACTGGTTCCTCTGCTGTGATAAATGTATTTACAGCACTGGGTCCAATCCACAACTGTCTGGCACGAGGGGCTCACTCTTCATTTTCAGTTAGTGTGAAAATCATAGTAATTAAAAAGTGAAACTATGAAGTTCACACTCCAGGTATTTTGAACTGGTTTCTTTCTCCCACTCCAGGAGCACCCATGACCTGGTGGCTATGGATGGCTGGTTATACGCAGTGGGAGGTAACGATGGCAGCTCCAGTCTCAACTCCATTGAGAAGTACAACCCGCGCAGTAACAAATGGGTCGCAGCATCCTGCATGTTCACACGGCGCAGCAGTGTGGGCGTGGCTGTGCTGGAGCTGCTGAACTTCCCGCCGCCTTCTTCGCCCACCCTCTCGGTTTCCTCCACCAGCCTTTGACACGGGGTCACCGTTTGGCTGACCTCAGCCTCTGCTGCTACAGCCCAGACTGGCTCTGGGAAGAGACGCAATTGCTCTGTTTGAGAGGTGGTGGAGGGATGGTGTGAATGAGGCTTGGTGAATATACAGCACCGTCCAGGATCAATGGCACAGTTGGTTAAGATTGGCCCACCACAGCGGTAAAAAATGTAAAGCATAAGTAAAGAATTTAAATCTAAAAATCTCAAAAGAAATGTTCACAAGTAACTCTGCACTTTTTCAGTTTGCACTGTACCAACAACACATCAGATACTATTAATGGAGCTTTTAAATTTAGTGCAGCTCCTGTTAGCACTAAAAACACCAATGTTGTAGAACTTATATCACATAGACCAAAATAAGTTAACTAACTCAATTGGCTTTCAAAAATTGCAAAAAAAAAGGCAAACATTCTGTAACCATCCTTTTTTTCTAGATTTTTTACCTTCCTTTCTTATTTTTACCATTAAACATTTTATATGTTTGATTTTGTGCTCGTGCTGCTTTTTACCAAGTTTGCAATTGATTCTGGACTGCACTGTATCAAATCTGTGAGCCTGACACTCCGCTGTACAGCTCCTCTCTCCAGATACCAGCTCCCTCTCTTTTGAAGAGTACAGATATTCCTGGATCAAGATATGTGAACACTGAACTTTTCTTCTCCCCCCCCCCCCCCCCCACCACCACTCCATAGTTTGACACACATACTGAGAAACTCGGTGGACATTGAATTCTGTCATGTGTAATGTAAATGTTTTTGATTTGATGGTGTTGTCCTCTGAAAGATTTTTGTTTTGATGTCAGGATTTTTGCAATAATATGTATAAAAAAAAAAGAGAGAAAACAAATTATTTTACTTTTGGAATGTAGCCTTCGACTGGTTACACCATGCATGTTTACATATTGGCATTGACTCCCAACGGGAGGATAAAATGTGGTAGTGCTGCTATGCCACACTAGGTGGTAGTAACAGGCAATGTTATAAATCCTTCCCATGCTGCAAGAGAGCATGGACACCAACATAGAGATGCCAGGCCCTCACAACTGTAAATGAGTTTGAATCCATTTTTTTTCCTTTTTTTTTTTATAAAACCAGAATAATTATGTTGAACTATATGTATTTATAAAGATGTATAAGTTCTAATATATTTCATTTTAAAGATGCTTAGAGAAAGAAACAGACCTATGCCTATTTAAGAGTGTTTTAATATATTTATTTAGGTGTGTGTGATGTGCATATCATTAATGGAAATGACTAAGAGGAATGTCGTCGTGTGAGAGGGGTAGTCTTTGTGCATTTGGAATTTCTCCTGGTTAAGAGGACTGACAGTTGCATTTGATATGCAACATTTTATTTGTGTTTCGTAATGTTTCTTCACTGCCACAAGCATGACCTCACATGACATTGTACCTTATGTCCGCTACATTTTTTTGAAAAAGGCTTTAGTTTCTGTCAAACCTGTTGACAAATCAATCAACAGACTATGTTGTCTTTAATGTTACTCAGTTATTCCTAAAAAGAACATGAAGATGGATATAATCCATGACAGCTTAAAATCACATGAGAGCCATAAGTACTATTTTACCTACAGTATAGTAACACTTGGCACTAATGAGTAATGCTGTTGGTGCTGCCATGTTTCCTTCCACAAGTGTGGTGTCTTGTTATATTTCTTCATTGTTGAATTGGATCCAACTCTTACTGAAGTAGAAATGTGACAGCTGTATAATTAACCACAAATATACCAGCTGTACAACCTGTGGTGGGTGATTTGATAATGTCGCCACTGAACTTGCATTGTCCAAAAACAAATGGATCACTTTAAGTCAGTAACCATCATTTCATGTGCAGCGCAGTGATACCATTTTAAACTTCTGAGAAGTTGCCTTTTTTTCTCCTTTTTTTGAAGGATTTTGTTGATCCGGTTCTGTTATTGTAAAACTACCATGCGTTCCATTATGAGTTCGAGCGGACCCAGAAGAATAGGGGCTGTGATTGTCTAATGGAGACTTTTGTGGGACTGTAAATAGAACGATTGGTAAAGTAATCTTGAATCCATTTGTGCAATTTCAATGTGGCTATAGCTTCTTTTCAGTTTGTGTTAAACGTGGTGATATTTGTTTATTTATGATATGTTTGTTATTTATGAGGAACTTTAAAATATAGAATTTTGCACTATTGCGAAATGGAGCAATACACTGTAAAATATTAAATAAAGATGTTTTCAGATGTGATAACGTCTCAAATGTTTGTGCACACACACAGATGCTGACCTACGTCACCTTTTTGGGAACATTACATAGATTTACATTTATTTCCTGGAGACTTACCCTAACCATAACCATAGCCCCTACTTGTCTAAACCTAACCCTTTACCCTAACCTTAACCACTGACCCATTGGGGACATGACTTTCGTCCCCAATTGCACAAGCTGCCCCCAATTAACTGGTCTTTAATCTGAAATCTGTCCCCAAAAGTAGCCTATGACAGACACACACACACGCACGCACACACACACACACACACACACACACACACACACACACACACACACACACACACACGCTCTAGGTGGGACAAAATCTCAAACATATCATGTAACTGAAAGCAGCAGGTTTTATTCCTGTATATCCAGTATGTGTCTCACTGGACCTACCACATATCATTCTGGATCAGACAAGCGGCTAAATGGCCAGTGAAAACGCATACAACCACACACACTCAATGTTATGTTGCTAGGCTCGCTGTATACTATTGCTTGGTACCTTCCCAACATACTCCTCTTTCACAGTGATCTAAGCAGACAGCTGAACACTCTCACTTTACCCTTCTTGACCTCAGTCAAATGGCATTCACACCTGTGGCTGCCTCTGCACACGCTTGAACCTATGAACTCCTACCCACCCAAAAACACAAACACAGGCCAAATACACACAATGCAAAATACCCACAGATTCGAATGAGGGAAATAACTGACAAACAGGACAGCAAATACAGCTGGTAATATAATATATTCTGTGGACAGCACATGGAGACACATCTGTGTCTGTGTGTTCATTTGTGAGGCTTTGCTTTACTTAAGAATGCATACTGTAAGTGTGTGTGTGTGTGTGTGTGTGTGTGTGTGTGTGTGTGTGTGTGTGTGTGTGTGTGTGTGTGTGTGTGTGTGTGTGTGTGTGTGTGTGTGTGTGTGTGTGTGTGTGTGTGTGTGTGTGTGTGTGTGTGTGTGTGTGTGTGTGTGTGTGTTATGGTTGCGGATATCTGTGAGATATTAAAGTAAGGAAGTCCAAACACAATTGACATGATGTCAGATGTCAGACAAGTAAATAAGTCTGAAAATGTTCCAACCATCTTAAGTTTTCTCTCAGTTGCTCTGGATTATGTTATTCATTATATATTCATTGCAGATTTTATGAGACCATAAGGAACTCACAATTTTAATGCAAGCTTCTCAACTCTGCTGTTAAAGTGATATTCCACCCAAATCAAACACAAATGGTGGCTGTTAAACAAATACGTTGTGCTCTTTACAGAGAAGATCATCAAATGACGTTGGTTACAATAGATTCTAATGTGACAAAAACAATCAAAATCTATTCAGAATATTCTCAAGATGTGATCCATTCTCTGCTGCCCATTTATACACTCTGTTAATTGTTATCATTCATGGTATCATTAATATAAGCTTCCTAAGTAGGAAGCTTCCAGCAGAGTTTCCAGAGAAACTTCTTTGAGGAAGTGGTGTAAAATAATGACTCTTTACTGCAGGAGTTTCCATTGACTATTGATCCCTGTTACCATTTTAATCCAGTGTTACTGACATGAATTATGTTCACTTACTCTTCTCTAAGAAAGACAAAACTACCAACATTTTACACCTACCTGTCAAAAAAGGGAAAAGTTTTTGGATTTTTACTTTAATATATTTGGCAGAGTTGTGTGAGTGTGTGGTTTCGTTTCTGATTGCTGTAGCTGTGAGTCACTTCTGCTACTATGAGGATGCTAATGAATTTACAACCTGTCTAAATGAATGCGTTCACTCTGGAGGAGTTGCTGCAGCTGATCTTGGGGGGCGGATAGTTCCTTCTCCTTGTCATCCTAGCATTCCTGCCACTGGAGCCTCTCCTCTTTCCCCTCTCTTTTCCCCCCTCTGTGCAGCCCTTATCAGGTCATGGAGATGCGGTCACCCTCTCTGGGAGGACTGTTTAAGATAAGACTGGACCTGCAACGGAAAATAATCAACCATCAAAACTATGAATAAACTACTTGTGTATTTAAGAGTAGAAATAACGTTGAAGGCTTTATTGCTCAAAATAATACACAAGCAAGAGGTGTGCCTCGTGGCAGACATAGATAGATAGATAGATAGATAGATAGATAGATAGATAGATAGATAGATAGATAGATAGATAGATAGATAGATAGATAGATAGATAGATAGATAGATAGATAGATAGATAGATAGATAGATAGATAGATAGATAGATAGATAGATAGATAGATAGATAGATAGATAGATAGATAGATAGATTTCTAATGTACTGTCTTTTTTTTAACATGTCAGCAATTTCCTAGGAAATGATAAGCATGACCGACATGTCACAACAACACTTTCATGTAGGTAGTCTAATTCTTTGTCTAGTGGGGTTTTTTCCCATAAAGAAGAAGTAAAAAAAGATCATATCAATCTAAGAACTGTGATATTGTTGTGCGATTATATCTGTGTACGTATTTGTTAAGTCTAAATCAAAACAGTTGTGTTGTCTTTAGCTTACTGTCATTAAATCATTTGGTGATATGTGACAAACAAAAACTGGGACTTACTAAATTTAGAAATTGAAATAGTTAATCAGACTTTGACTGATCTTGCCTTCAAAGGAGGGCCAGGGTCAAATTAAGATTCCTTTATGGTCGTCCTGTGTGAGAACTTTGGCACGTCAGATTCTCTGTTGGACACCTGATGTTGGGGGCCTCATATCCAGACTCCGTTTTAATGGCCTGAGGTGTGACTTTAGCACCACTGCTCTCACCCGCTGAGTCTGGATAAACACAAGCGGGTGATTTCTTGGGGGGAGCCAGAGTTCAACCCACCACACATAGAGTGAATGACAAAATGAATATTTTCTCAATTTAGGCTTTTGAGTAAGATCTAATAAAATAGTCTAAACTTTAAGGAAAACCCAGACTAACTATCCTGTACATCCGTACAGACATGAACTCAGACTGAAAAACTGAAACATACCAGATAATAAAAAGTAATTATTTTTAATGGGAAACTATGTGGGCTATTGTTGGGAAACGGCCCATTCAGGATATACCATATGAAATAGGGTTGGAAAAAGTGAATGGGCTGTTTGTCTTTCTAGATATAGTGTTGCTTTTGGCAAAGCACCCGGTATTTCCCCTTTCCCATCGAGCAATATGACGCATGACTGTAGGAGTGAAATCTACTGCAGTAATCCAACCGTACCCACAAAGTGAGTGACTTAACAACAACAAGCACATTTATAAAAGTCTGTGGTTACACTGGTACCCCGTGAATAACATGTTTGCTTGAAATTAAGTAATTGTCTGTTCTGAAATGTTATAAAAAGTCAGATGGAGCCCCCGGGGGGTTTCAGACAGCGATCTCAAGTGTATACTGGCCTCATGAGAGTCATTATATTTCAGAACCAAATTGGTTAGATGTTTGTTAATTGGAGACCTGTTTCACCACTAGATGAGAAAAAATGTACAGTTGAGTCTTAGAGTGCCACCAGAGTAAAGACAATGTTGAAAACTGTAGGTTGTAATTTTACCACCTTATTTTTATTTTTAACACCTTATTTTAAGCTTAAGAGGTGACTTCATGGACTCTGATATTTTAAAAAAGGAAAAAAAAAGATTTTATAAACATTTCCACCTACAAAGTCATGAATACCATCAATAGAAACTAGTAGACATGACAGGCCTTACCTCTAGCAAGGATGAACAAAAATTTCTGTCATGAAGTTTATGGTTGAACCTAAACTGTTAATATGTTTTAGGGACAAGTTTGTCTGAACACTTGAGGGTTGGTTTTTTTTAACCTGATGTAATGTAGTTTCTTTGCGCACTGAATGGTTAAAGTCTTGGGAAAGAGTTGGGAAACTATCCTGTAATCATTTTGAAGACTGGATGATGCACCTCGCCTTTAACATCTAACCGATACAGGACTGACGTGAAGACGTAAAAATTCCCCACGTTTGTTTTTTTCAGTTGACTGTCTTCCTCATATTCAAGGGATACTACCGCGGAAGTGTGAGTCACCATGCCGGCTGCATGTGTTATCAAGTCCATCTTCATGTTTTTCCATGATGACCCACATTACCCTGCAAATGTGCTTTCACGTCAATATAAATGATTACAACATTGACTGAATAACACTACAGTATCAGATGGACCACTCAGTAGAATAAATAGATTGAACTGATCCAAATCAAACTAAATACAAACAGGGTCCTACAATAGCTACCAGGTCCCTTTCAGAACTCACACATACTAAAATAAAAAAATAAGGATTTGGTATTCAGATAAGAGGTAAGAAACAAGTAAAGGCTTAAAGTAAACTGAGGCATTTCTTGCTTTTTTATTATTATTTTCAGATGGAAACTGTGGTTATATAATGTATTGATAGCTAATTAAAGGGACTTTTTTCATTTGCACCTCATCACCTCACCATCCAAATTTACTTTAGAAGACAAAATAAAGGCAATAACAATTTCTCCATATTGAAAAGCTAATATTTTCCCCAGTAATTGTAATTTTTTTAATTCTCTATTTAGCTATACATGGTGAAAAGGTAAACATTATTATGTCTTTGTTGTTGTTGACAGAATGTGACTTTGCACAAATTCATATATGGAAATGTTCATATTAAGTGACATAAAATAACATAAAAATATGTTGGTATAATTGTTAATTAGGTGTCTATATTATCAGTTTGGCCTTTTTCTAACATTGTAGCTAATCAGTATCTGTTAGATCTGTAGCTAAATGACAAGTTGTGTTCAGTTAGAGCAAATTTTATATGATGCATCATGTTTTTGGTGGCCATGCCGTTGATCTAGCCTGCCCTGACATGTTGGAGGTTGAAGTGTTTCTCATGCTTCTTTCTACCTGTAATTCTGCTTTCAAAAGAAAAGACAACCCCACTTAGTGGCACTCATGTGAGTGGCAGACATTAACTTGAAATATGGTCAAGATAAGGTACTGGCCATCTATATTATCAGTCCGCACTTCATCTACTGATGTGATAAAAGGAATTTTCTTTTGTCAGCTTTACATCTTCTCCGTCACTTACCAAGATGTTTTATATTCAGTTACACCACATACAGTTCAATCAGTATTCTTCATTAATTAAATTACTTGACCTTGTCATGAGTTCTGAGACCCATTAAACAGGCTTTAGAGAACAATAATACAGGCTGGAAGGTGAAAATGACTCTGCCATTGGTTTTTAACAAGCGGATGACTGTTGCTGCCTCAGGTGCATCCGTTTAAACAATCCGGTTGAACGGGTTGACTTTACCTGACAGCGAGCTGCACATGACCACAGGAGCTAATCACAGACAATGACCTAATTAATAATAAGCAAACAAAGGTGAGTGTTCTGACTCCTCTGTCTGATTGATTGACGTCCATTTAAGGAGACCAGTGTGAGAGTAGTATGAGTCATAAGTGTTGAAACCTAAAAGTCATGATTAACTTAAATCCTACTAGTTGATTTTTTTTAAGACTTACTTTACAACTTACTTTACTCTATGTTGAGTGTATCCTGTATTCCATGATACTGTACATGAATTAAGAACAAACACCTTACATGCAAATGGAACACTGTTTGCATACACCTCTTGCCTTATGAAAATGAGAGCCTTTGAATACACAAGTGTCCTGTTTAAACTATCCTCCCTTCCTATCACACACTGATGTGCGACTGCCCTTGTAATAAAAGCCTAAAGATGAATATCTCAGTAAAGAAGAACAAGATTCAGAAGATCTCATATTCACAGTGTTAGAAAACAATGTGATACCTGTAATATTTGTCTCCCTAGTTTAAATTATCACAGTGAGGTTTTGCTTATTTTTAACATCTACAGTGCATTTTCTTTTCAAATTAAGCTGATTAAGCTTATCATAACATAACATTTCCCATATACCTCAGTTTCAAAATGACACTGATGTGTTTAAAGTATGTGGGCCAATAATAAATAGACTTCTTAAGGCTGCAGGCATTTTTCATGTCTGGGCATGCCACCGGAAGCTCCCATCTTCCATTTTGATTGACACCATCCAGTGTGTTTAGTGACCACTCATTTCAGTGGCGACCCACAATGAGCTCCATTTGGCTCCTGGAAGGTGTGAAAAGGCACACTTCTCCCTGAACCCCCCTGTCTTTGTTGTTGGGATTGATTTAACAGACAGAGGCAACTCACAGAAGGTGTGAGTCCTACTGGTTATTCACCACACACACACACACACACACATACAGCCTGTGACACAGCCCCAAACTCCACCCCTCCTACGCAGACACACTCTCACAGGTCTGACTATACAGCCCTCACCCTGCCCACTGCTGCCTCAGTACAAGTCTGACTTTAGCAGGGAGCACACTGCACTCTTGGATTACAATCATCCATCACAGGAGGAGTACAGCTTGACTACAGAGCAGCGCAAAGCCCCACAGAGCACAGCAGCATGGGGAGCAGCATGTCATGTGTCCCCCAGCACAACTTCAGATTCTCCAGCAAGAGTTTTATACGCAGGAACAGGTAAGAACAATCCAACTTGTCCAGGTATTCTTACTGTACTTGTGTCAGAGTGTTTGCTTTACACAAAACACATGTCATGCCCTTGACTGCTGTTATTTTAGACTCTGTATTTCAGCTGGAAGGAATTATTGGTATTTCTCAGGGTTTGAGCAGTGGGGTTAAGCAGAGGCTGTGAATTTTGTGAGGCCAGGGGCAGGATCATATGGTTATATGGGACAGTCCCTGAGTCGTGCCTGAGTGGTGCCCGCCTGGCCAACGGTGTCAATGATCCAGTTACCATTTGCCTCTTCTTTGCATCTCTGTGAAGATGATCTGCCAGCAGCTGTCAGTGAATCTGGTTTCCCTCCAAAACAAGGATCTGACCCCATTCATTATCATGATCACATGTGGGAAATAATTATTGACTGATAATATCTGATTTATAACTCCTGATGTAGAAGTAAACAGCTTGCAGTGATCTTACCTGAAGGCTTTGAACATGAATACAGGATCTGAGTGACATTAATGGGTTATACTTGGTTTTCTATCTGGTTTTCTTTTATCCACTGGAATTATTATATGTCTGGGCATGTTGCACTTAGTACACCCCACTCTGCTGGACCACCACATCTGATTCTAATTAGCCTCTGCTGTAATGTGATGATTCAGGGTCTGGTTTTGTCAAACATGCCATGCAGCTCTTGGTTTTCAAATAAAAACCCAATAAACCCCCCCACTGGCTTACAAAAAGCCAACGGCTCAACTTTGAACACTGATACACTCTCCAAGTTGGATTGATGGTTGAACATGAACAATACATTCAGTGTTCTTGTTTCCCGTGTTCCCTACCAACTCTTTGTGTTGGTGAATCAGGCCAGGCTCAGGTATTCCCCACAGAGAAGTGGAGTGAGTAGCGGTTGAATGCCACAGCAGTGACTTGGAGAATGTTGGGTGTGCAAATCTCTACCTGTCTATTATCTACATTCCTCTTTCACTTTGCAGCTGCAGATTGCATCAGTGTGCACAGTTATCCCTAGTTAATTACAAAAAAAAAGATATGTAGTGGGAAAACATCACAGACATGGACTTCCTGATCAGCTAGGCCTTGATTCCCACCATGCAGTCAAAGCCTGGGGTTGTTGCACTAAGGACACTGGCACACATATGTGAAGATAAAAAGATAAAATACAAACTGAGATTGTAAAACCTGTCCCAGAGCCTTATCAATGCAGCGAGGGAGCTTCCTCATAAAGCTGACACTAATGGTAAAAGATGAGGGTTATGCAAAACAAAGACAGACATTGAATCCTGATTTTCCTATGCATATCCTTACTATCAGAAACACAAGACCTGATTGTTCTTATCAATTAAATGGCTGGCATTGATGGAATGAGCGCAAGGGAAGGGGCTCTGGTTAATTTATAATATGACATGAGATACAAACCATGATTCATTATACTCTGCCACTGGGTCCAGAGTCAGTGTCACTTGAATTATAATGGAAAAAAAGGGAAAAAGAAAAATAAGTCACTGACCCTGAATTTATGAATTGGAACAGTAGAGCAAAGACTGTTGTCATTAGGTCATCTCTCCATCTGACATCATTAGACGACTGTGAACGCCCATAAACAGGAAATATTTCTTGTTGACACTGCTGTTGAGAAGTTAACTGATAGGCAAACACTGACTAGATGGTAAACATTGAAAAGTGAGTGCTAACACATGGTTTTCCTCCCTCTTGAGCAGCAGTCGCCTATTTCGCAAGAAGAATCCCCAAGAGGGACAGGAGAAGTCCAACAGCATCATCAATATCCTGTGCACCGTCACCCCCAGGAAGGTAAGACCCTCCGTCAGCTTGTAGGAAATAGTGTTAACCTGGAACTCTATCATCTGCATACCGAACAAAATCACATTTCCTATAAATACCAATGTGTGCGATTAGATTTTTATTGCCATATCTCTGAGTGACTTTAACAGCTGGTTTATTCATTGTCATGTCTTAACTTCACCGACATTATGACTGGTTGCAGGAAATGTCTGCTAAAGATCTGGAGGCAATAGAGAACATAAAATGGGATCCTCCATTCCCCTATGACCCGGCCAGTGGCTGGAAGAAGAGCAGTATCAATGTGAAGAATTATGGTCGGATGATTCATAGCTCCAAAGTTCGTTTCCGTTTCGTCCACTGCCAGGTGAGTAGATTAAAATAACATTTTAATGACTCTATGTTGAAATAACTTGAGAGCAACATTAAAACAAAACAAAATTCGACACTGCACAATCCTTATTGTGGTTAAAGAGGTCTTGAACAACGACTGAGCCTACAATGACACATCATGCTAGTCATACATGTGAGTGTCAAAACCATAAAAACAGGTGGAGAGTAACAGGATGTTGCTCCGTGGCCACCAAACACACTGAAACTCGCTGCTGGCATTGACGCGGCGGCTGGCTGTGAATAATCCAATCAGTTTTCCACAAAACGGACTGCAGCCTTTGTTTGGACATGCTCTTTTCTGCTGCTCTTGTGAAACATCTCTGAGAGAAAACCTCAGGGTAGAGAGAGTTCCTCTGATCTCAGGAACTGATAGAGGACACCCCGGCTCCTTGCTGTGGGAGCTGCAATTTGTCAGAGCTGTGACACAATACCTCTGTCAAAAAGTAGAAAGAAAAGATTGATAGAAGGAATAGTGTGTTCAGTGTGATCATGATGGCACAGCAAAAGAACACATTGTAGTGTAATAGAACACAAAACCACAAAGGAAGGAAATGTGTATTACCTAAGTACTGACAACTTCAGTCATACAACTTCCATAAAGAAAGGGGAGGTTGCTGTCAAAAAGAAGTGAGTTAATCACATTTTGTGGTCACTTAAGAAGCTTTTACATTTTCGTTTCACAAATCAGCAGATGATACAAGAACGAGATGTTCTAATATGAAAAAGAAATTAGACATAACTCCTGGCAGGGTTTTAAATAATTAATTTTATATTTTTATTAGGCTGTAATATATTACACTTTCCCTATCAGAGAAAAACATCAGATAAGAAGTCATAGAACATAGGCCTCTCAACAACGCCCATTGATACTATTGCACATGGCAGATTTCATTTAATCAAACAATAAAACAGCTGATTTCACCAAATACTTTTCCAATTAAGAGTTTGCAAATCTGTGATAGTGCTTGGTTGGAATTAAAACCTGCACATACTGAACATGAAGTGTTATAGCAGAAATCTGGGCGCCACAGCAATGCAAGGATTATTGTTTTCATACAGGGCTTTTTTTTAAATCAACACCATATCTACAGCTGATTTTATCATCTCTGCAGGATGTACATGATTGCTACCTGGATCTCTTCCAGACACACCTCCATTTTGTGTCAAACAACACAAGCGGACTGACATACCAGGTGAGTTTTAACTCAGACGATATTATCAATGGTTGCATCCCTTGCATTGAGGTTCCTCAATATCACAGGATTGACTTTTATAGTTCTAAATATGCCTTTGGGGCATAGTTTTATGTCATCATACCCTGCCAACCAGCAGTGTGTTGGTAAACAGAAGTATGATTCTGTCTCTTCACCTGTCTCATAAAGCATGAGCAGTCGTTAATCATCATGATACTGTGTCTGTTGAAAGCTTACTTCATGTCAAAAAGAGACAACTAAGCACTTGCAATACGATATTAGTCAGAGTATACAGTAGATGACTACAAATGGAAGGTAGACATGACCGCATCTTTGGCTTACAAGGCTGACCTCAGCGTTATGGTGATTAACTTTTTTATAACTGTGTTTTTGTTCAGTTAGATCAGAACAGTCTTCTCAAATAGAGCATAATAGTGAGGGAAATGTAGCAGAGAATGTTTCAAGTGTATAAATGAGAGAGTGTTTTTTTGTCCCCAGAAGCGTGACTGAACTTTTTGTTGTTTTGTGTGCAGGGGACTCTTCCATTGAAAGAACTCACCATCTGTAACCTGCAACAGAACTGCAACCACAGCCAACCCCAGGAATTCGCTTTTCAAATAAACGGTAAGTTCGACTTGAAAGACAAAAGTGGGTGTTGGCGCAGAGCCCTACAACGTTGTTATCATCTGTTTTGAGTTTTATTGGCTGTGTTGACTTTAGTTGATCAATCGCACAGACTGGAATAGACTAATCCAACAGGGTGTTTACAAGCTGGCTGACTTCTTACTTCACGAAAGGAGGGACGAGGATGAACTAAAGCAAGTCTGTAGCATATATGTATACATTTTTAATGGTCACAGTAAGTCACTATTTTTACCCCTGCTGGTGGTCTGCTATGTTTGTCCCTCTCATCACTGATGGATCAAAGTAAAAATGTCCTTGCTTAAAAAACCAGCAAGAAACCATACGCTATTTTCAAGCTGCAGCATTTCCTATGTCACATTCCAGTGATTCAAAGGTGCTCGACCCTCTTCACCTCCACTCAACCCCAAGACTAACTAGAGTTGGGCCCCTTTCACCCTTGGTCAAGGGGCCACTTGTTAGACAACAGGTGCACTTTAGTCAGCCCAGCTGTCGTGCAGAAAAGCCCGGCTACTGCTCTTAGCCTTGTCACTGCATATAATCTATGGCACATTCCAAAAACGACTCAGGTTAATGTCTGGTGGTAATGCCAATTCGCTTTTGAACTCTGAAAGAACAATCTGTAACTTGATTTCTTTTCATTGGGTAAAAATAAAATGCTGGAGGGACTAGACTTTGATCTTTGCCTGGGAAACAATCAAATCCATGAGGTTAGGGATTTATGTAAACTGAATGACCGAATTAAAAAAACAATCTAACTTTTGTAAAGTCAAACCCGGTCATGAAGAGTGTAAGGTTACTGTGTTTATATATCTTCTTATTATCTTGATGAAATCTGAAACGTTTCTGCTGTCACAATATTGACCCACTTTGGTGTTGCTTTCTCATATTTGTCTTTGCAATTCTGCTGGATCAAGCTTGTTATTTTGTGCTATTGTATTTCAGTTATTTTTATTGCTCGGTACAAACCTTTATTTACCTTACGGGAAGCATCACTGACAGGAAGCATGTGGAAGAATGACGAAATTCTGACTCAAGTGAGAGATCCGATGTAGAGATTTCCTTTGTGAGACTTTGGTCTTCCTCACACTGTGCAGAAAATATGAATCATCTTTACTCTTATGTGTGGTCTGTGAGTTAGAGTGTGATGTGTCAAACACTGCATGAGAAGGTCAGAAGAAATTCCTTGAAGCCTTCACATGATTTGAATGAGCATGCCTGTGGAAGTTAGAAAATGATAGTTAATTACTTTAAACAATAGTTAATGAGCTCTGTAAACTGTATAACAGAATGATAGTCTCATTATGTGTTCCAATCCCAAGAGTTTTCACATCCCTTTTCTTGCTGCAACTGTGAAAAAACACAACTTTTCAAGCGAATGCTACAATTAAGAACTGGAATGAAGAGAAATGAGAATGTCAATAGACGAGTCCAGAATGCCTGTTTATTAAGGAGCAGTCAGTAGGCAAGGCTATAGTTCTCGACAATTACAGTACAAAGCCATGGGGCTGAAATGAAAAAGGCTATCTCTGTTGTTTATCTCAGGTATGTGTGGGACTGATAGAGGGAGATTCCAGCTCTTTTCATTCCAGGTCTGGTTCACTCCTCCTTGGCAAGCAGTTTGTGGGAGGTAGAGTCGGCTACAATTTTTAAATGCCAAACGAAGCAGGTCAAAGGGCTGATGATCCACAAAAGCTCTTACATGTGGTTTACAGTCTTAAACATGTGTTAACATTTATTGTACGTATTGCATAACATGTTTCAAGGAAGCAGTGTGAACACCATTAATGATTCACCATCGTGACACAAAGCTTTCAATAAAAAAACGAGGACCTTTGGTGCTACTTTCCCTTTTGAACTTGTGACCTTTGCATGTTCCTGCAGGTGTCAGCCTTAACCCCATCATCGTCTACTGTGCCAACCAAGAAGAAATGGACCTATGGTTTGGTTTACTTAAAGACAATATTGAGGCGAATGGAGGCTCTGCAATTGCACCTGAAAACTTCACCAGAGTGAAGGTAAGGTCAACAACACTTTTTTGGTGGCATCTTTCCCCAAATAGCTTACTACTTATTTTTTTATCAGGCTGTATAAAAACTGGCTCTTGGGTTGCAACACAAGATCCATCTGAGTGTGGTCATCTTCTAATCCACGTGGTGAATTAGCCAGCACAATGCTTTTGGCTTCAACCTATTCTGGTAAAACAGGATGTGTGTGAGCATGTAGATTTGGTGAGTCAAGTAGGTCACTGCTGGCTCTCCCTCAGGCCTGGATACTAGGGAGCGGCCTTGACCACATCACAGCCGTCAACAAACTTAATACCCACATCTGCACAAGGTTAAAATGCTGACTCCACACCCACAGATGGGGAAATGGCTGATGAAACACATTAACCTATATGTGTCATGAAAGAAGGAAAATAATTGAACGGATGATGCATTTATAAGCCTAAGCTTAGGAATTCACACCACAAATGTGCTATTCTGAGAAGAAAAGCCAAATGTTTAAATTTGCTTAAGGGCAGAGCTTTGTTCATATTTACTTGTCTGATTAATGTTATCCCTTGTGTACCTTATATAGCTAAACCAGCACGAGAAACCTGAAGGCAGAGAGGAGCTGAGGAACTCCATCAACAGAGAGCCCATCTATGAGTGGGAGGGCTCTCAGCGAGATAGCCTGGGCCCCATCACCTATGTCACTAAAGTCAGACTGCAGCACCTGCCCTGTCAGGTACGACATCGCTACCGCTTATCAAATCTGAGTCACATAGAGAGGGAGAGCACACAATCTGCTCTTGGCTATTTATGGAAATATACAGTGTGGTACACTGTACACTGTAACACATGATACATACATGTATTCAACCTCTGGGAATTTTTCATATGACTAAAAAGACAGGATAGTAGGAAGCAGGATAACATCACCTCTAAATCCAGGTGACTCATATTGTTTTTAAATTGCGCAACACACATACACATTACCTCAGCGCAATGTAAGGATTGAGTGAAAAGGGTGGAGTCCATATTTTGGCAAATGGCACGTAGGAACGTGTGTACAGTAAATCCACTACAGTATCTGTATTTTCCCGTCAAGGTGTAACATGGTGTCAGACACCTGCAATCAACTCATGACAAATATATGACTCTATGTTAGCCAAATCAGACATGAACACTGATAAATAATGCTGATTTAGCTCTACATAGCAGCTAATAAAAACAGTAGTCATGACACAGCTTGCATGAGTATCTGTAATTAATTCTCTGTGGGAAATAGCGGCAACCCTATTGAAGTGCGTGAGATTTAGGACCTGGGTGTGTGAGAAGCATTTGCCCAGCTCACGCAGTGACTCGACTCACCTCACAGCTGGAATGTCAGCTGTCTCTTCAGACACACCCTCCACTAGGGAGAGGAAACATAAACTCTCTGTCTGCCGCACCTTTAAATGCTCACTGTAGATCCTCCTGGGATTTAAACTGTGCCTCTCAACAGAGTATTAAAGGATAAGACTGGTGTCTTTTTATTGTTTGCACCAAGTCTCACAGTTGCCTCTGTGCTTTGCATTATTCAGTCTTATCTTCCCACAGTCAAAGAGATGGCGTTATCAGGGTAAATCAAGTATTTGGTATCATTCTCTCTTGCACAAGGTCTCTTTTACTTTATTGCATTGGAGAATTTTCCTTTGACCCTGCAATCAAAGGGATAAAAGGAGGTCTCCACTATATTGTTTTTGGAACAATTAATAAATGATATATGTAAATGCAAACTAGACACACAAAGTGGTAAACTGCCATTAAAGTGATACTGTAATTTTGCGACTGGATAAGAATAGTTAAACATGTCCCCCTCATTGCATCAAATGAAAACACTGCACACACATTAATCTCACCAGTTGCTGTTCTCATGGCTCCACAGGAACAGGGAGACCGACTACTGGTGATGTACCCATCAACGCTGATCATCCTGTCAGAGCAGAACGATGGGCTCTTCTATAAGGTACGATTTACCGCATTGAACTTTTATTCTTAATCTTAATCATATCCTGAAATGTGTGCATAAAGTACATCTAATATTTTCCAATGTTTGCATCAGAGTTGTGTTTAACAGTCATTATAATTACAGGGGAAACTTCCACTCAACATGGTAACTGTGACCACACCCTGCCAAGACGTCAAGCCCAACACGTTTATGATTGAAGGTAAATACACTGAATCAGTGAGCTACTCAGCTGCAGTCTCATCAGCATGCTGCTGTTTAAATAGACAAGTTAAAGGGATTTAAATGTGAGTGTACATTCTTATGCATGTTTTACGCTAAGTGGCCTTTTCTATGAATCCGCTAGTGTCACAAAGTGTAACCTTCCATGAATGAGCTGGTTTTATCCTCAGTGAATGGCAATCTGACTGAAGCACATTCCAGTGAGTGACTGGACCGAATGACAGGCTTTGTCCCCCCCTCCTCTCTTCCCAGGGAAGCTGATCAACCCCATAGTGGTGTCCTGTCTGTATACGGCCGAGTTCTGCGACTGGATCCAGCATTTCAAAGCTGCTGACGTGCCCGTTCTCAGCCCCCCACCCCCTGTGTATGACATCATCTACACCCCGACGCACAGAGAGGTGAGCCCTGCCCTCCTTCTTTTCATGGGCCAAAAACAATCACCTTATTCATAGCTGCTGATGATCCATACCTATCGAGCAAGCTATCTCAACCTGGTTAGTGAACCTGCAGGCGGGGTGAATTTGAGTATGAGGAAATGTGATAATGGAGGCAGGCATTGCAGCCCTGCCTCTTTTGTAAATTAACATTCAGCATATGAATGATTTACAACTACTACTATTTTAGATAACAGTCCAATACAAGTCAGAAAAATACTGGTCTGTTAGCTTTGCTTAGTTGGTCTTTCAAAATATGAATTTATTGCATCTTGTGTGTCCTACAGGCTCCACAGTTTGACAGGTGGAGTGGAACAAGCCAAGGATGCTCTGAATCCTTGAAGTTCAGCCAGTCACAGAGTTCACGTGGGTCCCACAACCTTCAGTTACCCGTTCATGAAGACAACCCTATCTCACCGGGATACTGTGAGCCCCTCTGTGTAAGTCTTCTGTTTGCTAGCTTTCTTGTTAAGGATTCTTGAATTAATTAACTGAAGCACACACACCAACACTGCAGTATTTGCTCAAATATAAATGTGGTAGGAGTTAGTTTTGCATCGATAAAAAAAACCCTCATTTGTTTTGGTGGAGCAGAGCAGCAACACTTTACTATTACAACATTAATTATTAAGCAAGGTCTGGTGTCTACACAGCTTCTGTTACAGCTTTAAAGGTGCAGGAGATAATCCTCAGGCCTTGCAGAAAAGAAAATGAAAATCCTAACAAAATCAGAAATGTATCCCAGAAACAACTTATGCACATGCTGATTCAGCAGTGAAAAGTTTGCTTGTTAACTTTAGACTCTGCATTATCAGGACTTTTGACCAAAGTCCCCTGTGAGAGGGGCTATGTAGGCCGACTGCTCGTCTAATTAGCTTTAAGTGGAAAAGGATCAGTGCCCAGAAGACATGTTGTTATTCAGCTTCTGACCTCATCCACTGCTCTCCCAATTAAACTGGTGGTTACTTAAAACACAAAATAATGCAGAAAAACTAATGATGAAGAGAAGATGTTTACTTTATTAGGACTCTGTGGTTGAAATCACCGATGCCATTCGTCTTGTAAAGCAACAACTCTTGGCTGACTTTTGCCCTGGGTGTGTTTGTTGTCTCTACAGTACAGCTCTAGCCGGCCCTCCTCGACTGAGACTGCTCGCCTGGGAAGCAGGACCAACAGCGTGTCTTCCCACACCAAGCTTGAACACGACCTACGACCTTTGTCACTACGCTACTCCTCCCCACAGCGCAGCTCCTACCTCCAGTCTGCAGAGAGCTCAGTGCTGTCTCAAATCTACAGCACACCCTATTCTGCTCTGCAACGTGCCAGCCCTCAGCAGCTGGAGAAAGCCCCACTTGTCAAGGTAATAAGTCAGTTTGGTATCTATCTTGATAACTGAATAGTCCCCTCGAGACTGTAGACTTATTTACAAGTAACAAAAATAGACACACCAAGCAGCAGGCTGAGAGGGGCCATGATGTATATGTGTTAACAAATGGGGTAATAGTGGCATTTGTGCAGAATTGAAGTTGAAAGATAAATTAACTTGATGATGCAAGGAATGAAATGTCAATTATAGCTCATAAACAAAACTAAAGCCACCAATCAGAAAACATTTACTATACTTGGGGGACATCCCTACATTATGGCAGTTAAGACGACAGTTTTTATACACAACACTTACAGCTGGTGGCAGTTTTCTGAGACAACAGATTCTTGTCACACTAGCACTGCTGCAGATCATGTCTGACATTAGTCCAACACTGCTACTTGGTAATTTGATCCTAAATCCCAAAACTAAGTGTGGCTTATGTGATTGCCTCATTTGAACCTTCAGAGCGTGAGAGAGAATTACAGATAGAGAGACAGAAGGAAAATGGGGGATAGATTTTCCTCTCATCACATGGTGTTTTAAACTAAATATGTTTGGATCTTTTGTGCTCAGTCAAATAGCTGGAGCACACCTCAGACAACCCTGAACTACTCCCTGAACGTCCCACAGCGCCACTCAGACATGTGCGCCCCCCGGCAGCCCTTGTCGCCACTGTATGATGAACCCTGCAGCCCAGAAATCTACTCCCTCGATGAGGCCAGGCCAGTGGTAAGTGGGTCAATGATACTGGATCTATAGGTTCAATTTACATCTGCACAGCTTGTTTGATATCAATCTGTGAACATACGCATACAGGTTCACACATGCTCAGTGGATAAATAAGAATGATCAGGTGCTGCAACTTTGCAACAACCAGTAATTAATGAATCAATACCTATGTTGCATAATCAAGCTGACTGCTTCTAAAATTTCCCCTGAAAAGTCATATTTATTGTATTGCATGTAGCATGTTAAATCATTCATAAAAACTTGTCTAAAATATTTTGTACATGGCAAGATTGAAGTATTCTTGGTTAAATCACATCAAAAAAGCTCGATTTTTTTTTATTTGTATAGACAAACAAGATTTTTTTAACCAAAACTTTCTCATAGCAGTATTACCTCATTTAACAGAAGATCTATTTGACCAACAGGATGAAGTTATCCTTTTTGTTAATCATCTAAACACTTGTTTCACATGCTTATAGTTGCTCCATCCCAACATATCTTCCTCTGTTCCTCAGCAGCAGAGCTGGCAAGAGCCCATTCATCAGCACCACCACCAGCAGGCCCCCCAGCTCCTACCCTCCTCATTCCAGCTCCGCACACCTCCCTTGGGCAGGCGCTGCAGAAGAAGCCTAGTCCTAACCAACTCCCAGGGACAGTCTTTGGGCCTGGAGATGGAAGCTCCTCAAAGCCATGCAGAGCAGAGAGCCGAGGCCGTGTCGAGGCTAAAGCTGCTGCCTGTGCCCGGCCAAGTGCAAGAGCAGGTGAGAAACACAGAGATACTCATCTCTCAGGACACTCCAGTTTCTGGAATGCAGTGGTGCAAAATACAACAGCGTTGCACTGTATGGTAGCAGAGCGCCTGTATATACTTGATCTGCAGGTGATATTTGAACAGGTGCCGCAGATGAAAAAGATATTTTAGGGAAGATAAAAATGTTTGTTATTGTCAATCATGGGAAGTAACTTTCTTTTGTTTTCACATCTGTTGACAGTTACTCCTCCCATCAAGCTCTGTGATGAACACCTCTCAAATGCCTTATGGTTACTCCCCAGGTAAGAACTTAAGGCATGCAGTTATAAAGCTAATGTAACATTCCTCAATGTATTTGTAGTGTGCATGGGAACTCAAGAATGTTTGACAGTTTATAGTAAATAATCATGTGCTTCCAGTCCTGACAATAGGTTTTTTGTTTGACAAGATTTTCAGTTTTTCATGGCTAAATAAGGTTTATATTTCTAATAAGAAACAATGGCTGTTCTTTCAAATGATGGCTATCACACTGCAGCATCATATTACCTCACAAGTGTGAGTTATGAAAGTCAACACTGTCAGCCGCTTATCTAAATACCACCAAGGACACAGAACATTGCTCACACTCCATTACACCTTAAATAAAACACAGCGCGCACTTTGGATTGATCGAACATTTCAGTCTGTGAGTAGGTAAACAGAAGGTTAAAGGCTACAGAGGTGAACGTGCAGAAAATGCACAAATGAAATGGAACTTAGTGCCGCTCTCAATGCCATTTGTATAGATTTCCCATCTGGGGGAAGCTTGGTGTAAGAGAACACTGTTCCACAGACAGGATTTACTACACTGTGATTGACAACACACAACTGGGCAGGGTTACCCTTTCTCATATCTACAGGCTCATTTATCACGAGCTGTTCTTACATATGAACTCTGGACAATGTCCGGAGAATCAGATCCAGGCATTTACTGGAGTTACCTTTTCACACATGTAGCGAACAGCAGGAGATTGTCTTAGAGTCGTTCTCACCTGAATCAAAACAAGAGAAGGGTGTACCTGCTAATTGCATTACAGATTTTATCTAACACATACCAAGTCATTTCAGGTTGCACGTTTGCTTGATTCTGAACAATTAGAAAATGAGACAAATGAAGGTGTAATGGTATGTTACACTACAGGTTTTACAATAAGGTAATGCGTTGGGACAGGGCCAATCATACCATAAGTATGTTGGGACTGTTTATTCAGTCAGGGCGAAGTTTTGTCTTTCACTGTTGGAATCTAAACGCCTGGGAATCTTCTCTCCTTCCTATAGATCACCACTCGTATCTTGAACCCACAGAACCAGATGACCAGGAAATGGACTATGACAACATTTGGGAGTACGACTGTGATACTGGAATGATTCAGCCAACGTCTGGAATTTCGACACACTGGACAGGATTAGACTTTGGGGCCAGAGGCCTTGGTGCCATGGCAACCCAGCAGAGATGGTCATAAAACAAAACAATAGCCCGGCACTCGTCTGGACGTGTGCAAACAACAGATCTCTATCAGAGGGATAATAAAAGCCAACTAACACAGCCTGTGTTTGTCCTGCTGGCGTACAGTATGAACCAACAAATCCCATGAACTGTGTTGTTACATGTTGGCTAGTCGAGCAGAGGAATGATGAGTTCAGGTATGAAGAGGAACAGGCTGAAAACAAAACATTATGAAAGTGATCACAGACTTCAACTGTCTGTTTGATATGTAGCATTTATGAAAGGAGCCGAGTGTACATACAGTGTAACTTTAATGTTATTTTTGTAAAGTTTTATATATTTGCGCAGTCAAAGGTGTAGTGAAAGAGTTTTTGTTTTTTTTAATTTTTAAAATATTTTCTAACACGCTGTCCAGTTTACCTATTGTTGTAGTTTTCTTTGTTTCTATGTAAAGCTGTAAAATGCATTCCACCAGGGCTTGTTGTAGTAAAGGATGTATATTTTTGTAAATGTATGTACATTTAATATTTTATTATGCTACATTGTAAAGGCAAATAGATGTGGCTTCAACTGACTGCCTTAAAGGTGCTAATGTTACTATTGCTACTGCAGAATACTGATACCTGTGTGGCTTCTTTTTTCATATTTGTTTGAGGTGTTTATTTATATTTGGAAATAAAACTGGAAAAGTAAATCAACATGTTCACAGTATCCCTGTTTTTATGTTACTCCAGACATGTTTTAAGACATAGAAATATTAGGAGTGAAATTTACTATCCCTTGGAATAATCCGTCAATGAAAATCCAAAATGTGGAGCTCACTTTGAGTACAACAGGGACTAAACATTTGTCAGATATAATTATGAATAATAGGTTCAATCATTTACAGAGCTAAAAAACTGAATTATTGAAAATTTCAATTTATATTTGGTGCAAGAAATCGTTGAGTATGTTCTGTGTAAAGCAGGGAAAAAAGAAATGATTGATTGGCAGAATAAACAATATGCTGTTGAAGGAGCAATATAAACATTACTCACTGCAGAAGTTGTATGATGAAAAAATCTTAAATTTAAAGAAGCCAACACAAAATGGAAGAAATGCTTATATCTCAGTAACAGCATTACTGCTAATGAAAATCTACAGTTAATACAAAATAAATTCATGATATGAATATACTACATTAGACTACATTACAATTCACAAGTTTCCTCTGGCTCCTTTATGTATATAGAATGAAATTCAAGAATGGATATCTATTACTTCTAAAACAAAAGTTCATTTCTCAGCTGAGCTGTCTATTTTTCAGAACGCTGAAAAATAAGATATGCTGTAGAATATGTTTTCCTCTTTTGTTTATAAAAATCATTTTAAAACACTGGAAAACACAGAGGCTCCTAAGTTACAGACATGGACTGAACTGATGAGATATTATTTGACCATAGAAAAGACACTGAAGATAATAAAACAACACTATTCAATGAGGTATGGAAGATTATTTATGTAGCTCTGTAAAACATAATAAACAACTTATGGCATGGCTGGGAAGGGAGGGTGTGTGTGTGTGTGCAAAATTGTATATAAATCTGATCTATTGAGTGTTTGTGTTGTGATATTCAATACATCTTCATGGTTCGCTTCTCAACAGGAAGATGTTGTACATTTTACTCAACTTTTTTTAGCTAAACTTTGCCATCTGCTGGAGAAAAATATGTACACTTCTTGAAGAGCAGAGAATTGTCATTACTTAGCAATACTGTTTTCCAGTGAAGAGCCTCATATTGTATTTTGGGTCTGTAGTGAAATTTCTAAAATAAACAAAAAATCAAAAAATAAAGGTAGTGTTATATTAAATCGCTTGGAAACTGAACTACAACACCGCAGTGACACTCTGGTTTAAGTTTTTTCATGAGCTCATGTTGCCCTCTAGTGTCTGAAAAGTTTCATGTTGGTCCTTCCGTTTATTGTAGTTAAACTAAGAGACATCAACAGCTCACAGAGCAACACATACTGTACAGTCAACAATAATGATCGATCATTGAAAAACAATTCCCCTCATACAATAAAAAAAACTGGCACAGAAAAAGCCCCTTAATTGTATTATCACTTTGAAAGGAAGTTCTGTTAAAATATGTGTAATCTGTGTAAAATATTTACAATAATTGGAAATATTTCACAGAGTCGCTTTGTATAAAAAGCCTTTGCTACATCAGCTTAATATAATGATATGTAATGAAAACAAACAGTACCATTGCAACTTCTTCACATACCTAAATCCAGTATCACATCCATCTAATGGCTCAACCCTGCCTCTAATCTTTCTTCCTTACATACTGAATCCTTATTTACAAATATGAAAGTCTAAAACCTTCTCTGTCATTTTTCCTTTGGTCATTTCATAAATCATATAAAGTGGCGTTCAAAAGTCTTAGACCACTATCAGGTAAATGGGAAAGTGGTCTCAGACTTACGGACCCCACTGTGTGAATACCTTCAGCAATGTAATGTATCAATTAAAGTGATTTAAACAATGAAAAAACGACTACAATCAAATTAAACCATTTCCCATTTACATTCAATGGAGAAATCTAAGATTAAAAGAGCAATTATAGTGAAAATTCATGTTGCAAACATGTAACAGCACATCAAACATTAGTCAAATTCCTCAAAAGACTCAGACCCTGCAACAGCACATATCATGTGTTTGTGGGAAAATTGATCATTTCAGTTGTGTCTGATTCAGAAGCGAAGACATCAGAATCAGACGGGGCAGTGTGATGCAATTTTCTCTCGTTGGATGTTGCCTCCACCTTGACGTACTTTCGCAGGTATCGGATGGCTGACAAGGCACTTACATTTGCCAACAGCACTGTGTGGAAATACAAATGAAAAGTTCCCATTATTCTTGGTACTTTGCAAAACCAAAACTGAATTTATCTGCTGAAGTAATGCTCCGACTTCTTTAAATCAATGTTTTGTAGATTTTACTTTAACCGTTGCTTATATTACAGCCTCAGAATATTAGTGTCAGTCACAGCCCTAAAAAAAAAACTCTAAGTAACTGACAAAAAATATTATAAACGTAGGTCAATATAGAGGACAAATAAGCTATTGATTTTGACAATACTGTAATTATAAATAATTGCTTTGTAATGTCTTAAAAAGAAATATTTGCAGGCTATGTCTGACATTTTTAGTATATTAAATTCAACATATTAACATACATACCTGCTTTCCAGGCATCTCCAACTTGTGGGTTTGCAGTCTTCAGCACCCATGAAGCAAATGCAATACAAACCAGACACATATCTGATTGTCTGAGAGGCAGGAGTGAGGCATCCAGCCCTTCAAAGAAAGTGTAAAAGGAAACATCTTAAATCATTTAGTATATTACACAATGCATTGCAAATACAACATCAGCCACAGGGGAGTCCAGTGAGGTCAGGGCCTTAATAATTTCCATTAACACACTGTGACTCAGTCAAATCCCAGCACCTGCACAGTTTCCACTTCTGCAAACGTCCAAGGCCGCTTGATACTAAAATCATAACTCAAGTGGCCTTAAAGATAATCCCCATGTCAACTGGTGGATATTGGATGCCACATTAGTATAAATTATCTTAATTAGAATAGGACATTTAAGAGGAGTGATTTACATATATATATATATATATATCCACATAGACAGAGAGAAAGAATCCCAGAGTCAAGGTATTTTCATTTCCTTTCACAGCCAAAAATCAATTTGAGCGCTCCACTGGCAGCTTAGTGAGGACACTCATTGAGTGAAGTCGAGTTATCACGTACTACCATTCCTCCTGGCTCTCACTGCTGTCCTCTGACAGCTGAGGTAAGAGAATCTGTCCCGGTCAAGACTGTGGCAGCTGACTGAGAGGATGATATATCCTACATTACAACTGTCCACATGTGAGTACAACAAAAAGAGCCAAACTGAAAGAGTTCAAATACAGTTGGTGTACTGTTTTTAAATCCAGAAATAGAAAGAGTACAGATTTGATTTTAAAAACTTAATTAAATCTTGACGTGTGTATCTACTCTATAGTTGAAGAGTCAGTCTGATGAATGTATGTTCTGCTATTTATACCTAACAGCAACATCTTGGTTTAAATGATCAGATTGCTGAGCCTCATAATTGTTGTCCTGAATGAAATCTGGAATATGTATATAATATGTATAAACACACTCATATCTCTGCTTATTGTGATGCGCAATACACTTTTTCTATTGTTCAATTTGTGTATCAATCTACAATGGTTGTACAATCAGATGTTTATACTAAATTCTCATCATCAGTGTTGACTGTATGCAGTTGGACTCACTTGGATTTGAAACTAACTGCCGGTCCACATGTCTGAATGGCTGCTGTGCTAGCTGCCTGGAGATCCTGTCCTCCAGGTGATAGAGAAGAGGATCAGGAAATCTCACGTCTTGATTTCCCAGAGCATCGAGGGGATGAATTGTCCTTCGAAGAGTTCTGTCACTTTGCCTCACGGATACAAGAGACAAAGGGCTTGATGTCTGCCTCTGAACTGTAGATCCTGTGAAATTAATGTTCCTGAAGGAGAATGTATTTTTCCAAAAGAAATTCTGCTTGAGGTCACTATCAGTGAAGAAATTGTCATATATATCTTGACAAAGCTGATTTGAGCTTGCTTTACGGGTGAACCTAGTCACCACTCTCACAGGCCTGTGGCTTTCATCAGACTCTTCATCAGACTCCACAGAAGAATCGTCAGTTGATGAGGATCCAAAGAAATAGTCATACGCCTCAGGGAACTGCAGGTTTTTATTTGTTGGGCTAGAGCAAGTATAGATAGGAACTGACTCATCCTTTTCTTCTGCTGTGATGAGAGGGCAAAAGAAGGTTTCTGTATCAAACTCTGAAAAGAAATGATCATACGTTTCAGGGACAGAACTTCCATCAGTGTACGGGTTGGTTACGTTATCTGCAGCTAATTGGCTTGGTATTGGTTGTTTTTTACCGAAAATGTACTGAAATATATCTGTGAGAGACCTTCTATAGCTTGCAGTTGAAGATGAAGGTAAACAGTCTGTGGCTTTTTCTTGGTTGGGCATGTCTCCATCAATGAAATATTCTACTTTTGCTGATTCTCTTTCATTTAAGGTTTGTAAAGTTTGGCCTTTCCATGCACAGCTACGAGACCCAGATTCCAGGGCAGTCAAATTGTGTACGCTTACATTTTTAGAAATCTTTCCGAGGTACTTCTGAGCACTTCCAGAGAGGACTGGCTGAGGAACATCACTTACAGACGTCAACATCATTGTCTCAGGGTAAATATCAGCACAGTGGCTCACTGGGACAGGTTCACTCTCCCATTTAACACCCCCTGAATGGGTAGAATCGAGTGCCGAAGCAAAACCTGAATTTAATTCTGCAGAATTAGAATCACTGAACACATCCTCACTACTTTGCTCAGTTTTGGATTTATCCTGTTGAGTAAAAAAGCCTGAATCTGTCACAGCCAACATGTCATTCTCCTCACTTTCCTCTAAGGGTGTAAGGGAGCTGGCTGGAGCAGTTCTGCTCATCATTCTTAAACCCATGATGTCATTTATTGTCAGCTTCTCCATCTCACTCCAAAAAGAAGACATGGCAAACACTGAATGTTTTGAATCCGGTGCATTTATTGTCTCACATTCAGCTTTGGATGCGGTGATGGCATCCTCCGCTCTGACGATTAAATCACATTTTGATTTATTTGTGTCATGTGACATCAACTGGCCGTTAGGTTCACAGGTAGCATCTCCTCCCTTGTTTGTTGCCAAGATTAGTGATGTTTTTTCTCCTTGACCTTCAGATTCATTTTGATTGACAGATGAACAAGAACGTACCAATGTGTCTGTGATATTTCCATTTGAGAGTGACATGACAGATTCTGTGTCCAGAGTGCAGCAGGATGAAACAGATGTAATATCTGAAGTAGTTGTTATTAAGTCTTCAGACATGGACAACCTGGGATTGGTTTCTCTCTTACTGTTGCCTGTTAGATTCATTTCACCAGATGAACAAGGATCCCCGTTATGGACAAACATTTCCTTTTCCATGTTATCTTTTTCTGGCAAAACATCTAATTTGGATGAAGTTTCCTGAGGATGTTCTGCTTCCTGTACTGAAGTATTTATAGTTGAATTGGAAGGACTTTCAGACAGACAGCCATTATCAGGCAATACATTGATACAATCTGATGTTAATATAGCACAGGCCGCTTGAGTGGGAATCTGCGATTTTGTGTTGTGAGCTGGCAGCTTCAGCACATCAGAACTAATTTCACCAGTTGCAGACAGAGAAAGGTGAGTCTTTTCTAGTGTAGGACTATATTGGTCTTTGTGGTGACGCTCAATTTCCAGCTGTTGTTGGGGCGCAGCCTCGCTTAGACGCAGATTGTAGTTGTCTCTGCCAGAATTTCCAGCCTCTGCAGCCAGGACTAACTTAGCAGTGGATAGTTTGTAATTTTGGATGACTCCCACAGCAGGATCGTTTGAGTCTGCACTTGGTAAAATACTGTGAGTTATTAATTCGGCCTCTGGTGTACAACACTTTAAATTTTGTTCATTTTCACAACTCATGATAGAATTATGACTCTTTTTATCAGGCTGCTGGAGATTCCCTGCATTAACATACTTGCTTTCATCGTTTCCTGCTTCTGTAGCCAGGTCTGATTTACCAGTTACACCTTCAGAAAGTGAAACTGGCCTCCCAGAATATATATTAAGGCCAGCTGGTTCTTCTACCTGTAATTTGCTGCATAGCTGTGAGTTTGTTACCACATTAGCATTGTTGTTTAGTGCTGAGGTTACACAGTCATCTGTTTGAGTTACTGATATATCATTTATTGCTTTGTTTTCAGTCAAGCTTGGTGCTTTACACCATCCTTGTGTAAATTTGATGTCTGGTACATGTTGGTATTGACTGTCATATGAGAGTGAGTGAGGAAAATTTAGTTTTAACTCATCTCTAAATACCATCACTGGGAAAATGCCTGTGACTGAATGTGAAGTTTTTTGTGGTTCATTAAAATTAAATAAATTAATATCCTCAGATAAACTCAGAGGCCTTCCTCCTCTCCATGCATACTGCTCCTCATCTGAGTCACTCCGCTTGACTAAGAACTGCCTGTCATATCCATGCCCATTCTCAGCTGGATCATTGCTGAGTCGTTTCTTCTTCCTTCTCTTCCTTTTGACAGAGGCAGATGGAGACCATTCCTGACTCACAACTTTGTTTGTGCATGCTGTGTCTGGATGTAGACATTTCAGATTTTGGTCTTCCTTCCATTTGACATTTGTCACAACTTCTAGATTACACTGTGAATCAGTGTTACACTGACTTGCTGACAAATCTTCCTGCTTATCATCAGAGGGTGTGCACATTTTCACTTTTATTACTTTTTCAGCCTGAGGTGGTGATTCTGAGCAGGCACTCCTGTCTGGTGAATCATGAGACTGATTCTGTGATGATTCCCCATTTGCTCTGGTTTTTGTACAGGCTTCCTCCCGGATGAATAACTCTATTTCAGGGGGAGCTGATATGTTAATGTTGAGCACTGGGTTACAGGGTGCAGGTTCATGTAAAAATGTGTAACCAGGCTGGACTATCTTCATTGTGTTTACGCTACTGATGGTGTCGACAGGCTCCATGGTCTCTTTGCCACTTGCTGTTTCGTCCCTGGCAGGCGAAGAGTTTAACTTGGTGATGCTTTTTGGCAAAGAACTGCTGCTGGCTTGTTTCCCATCACTACGCAACTCCTCCTCCTGTATTGCGTCTCTCTCTTTTCCAGCTTTTACTTGGCTTAGCTCAGGAAGCCTTTCAGCCTCTGTAACATTTTTCAGCCTTTCAAAGAATATATTGACAGACTGCAGGTGTATATCCTCCTCGCTGCCTGAGAGGATGCTTTCCATTCCACCATGTTGGCTGAGGAAATGCTCCACAGGTGAGCCTTCACTGTCTGGGGGCTCGTCAATGGGGTGGTCTGCCTCTGAAAGGCCTGCAGTTAGGTCAACTTTCTGAGCCCTTTTAGCAAGAATAGCCCCTGTATCATCAATGTCACTCATCCCTGAGTCTTCCAAACCTGCCAGTGACGGAGGAAGCAGGTTGCACTCCTCACACTCCTGAAAGAAACAGTCCCAGTCACGGTCACTGATCTCCACACTGTACTCTAAGTCTTCCATTTTGACATAGACGGCTCAATACAACCTGCAAAACCAATCAAAGTGCTATTATTCAAACCTAATCACTGTTAGCAGCATCATAAAATTATACACCCGGTAATTTTTCATTATATTAAATTTTTCATAGGCACAGAATGCCAAAATATCATTATAAACATGAACAATTGAACCCTAAACTGCCACAAGATAACTTAATCAACAGATCAATAAAACCATTTGCGCAATTACAAAAGAACAAGCATGTAGATTTTAATTGTACACAATTTTGCAGCAAGGATTTAAATATGTAAAAAATGAAAATGAAATGCAACAATTTGTGAATATATATCTCTGGTAATGTGATGTACTGTAAAATAATGTAATGTAATGAACTCAGCGAGTAAACTAAAACTGTTAAAAATTTAATTAAACTACTAGTACACTAAGTATGATAACAAACAAGTATTGTTGTTTTTTTCCCATGCACTTCTAACTGTTTACATTTGTACTTGTACATTTATGTATTTATATTTCCTACCTGCCCTGCTTGAGCTGTGATCCTGGTCTACAGGAGGTGAGATCTACTAGTCTGTAGCCTGAGCAGCACCATGTTGTATGCCCTGTGGTGCTCGTGCATGAGTACGTAGGGTGACAAGCCCCATGATTTGATAAATATAGAGCAGTGCATCTAGTCACGTAATATACGCAGTGTTCTTAAGGCAGTCATCTCCAACAGAGGGATAATGTTTCTGAACTTTAAATAAACTCTCCACTAGCAAATGTATAAAAAAAGTTCCACAGGATTTGTAAAATTACTATTGTGTCATTTGATACATGTAAAAATCTGTAGTAAAACTGGTCATGGTGTTTTGTCGATGTTTGTTATTTGGCTTTTATTTCATTCTGTGTATATAATAATCTTTAATTAAAGATAAGTGATACTGTGTTCAAAACACACAGCACCTTCAGTGGCGTCCCTGGCAGCTGCTGTGGGTTCCAACAACAGTCAGTCCTTTCGCAGATATGGGGATCATGCGAGGTGTGTGTCAGTCAGCTGATACCTAATTGATGTGATGTCATGGGGGTGACAGTGGATCTGTATCTTTCCTGTGCACCCTTGCCAGACTCTGCTGGGGAACCAGAACAACAGGGGAGATGAACCCAGGGGTACATCATGTGAGACTCATAACTCATCTGACCCGGGACAGAAATACAGACAAAAAAATCAGTTTATTAATAAGTTTAGGTAAGTTCATTTCGGTCCCTGAACTAAAACACACATATACAAACAAAGAAAACAATCATATGTCTGTGTTCCACGTCTTTCATCTCCACCAGAACTACTGACAAGCCAAAAGGGAAAAACAAAAGTAAAAATAAATTAATAAATTAATAAGCAGTTTCCGACCAAGAATGTGTAGGCTGAAGCATTTGCTGAAAACACCTACCCTTCTTCCATTAGTCATTCAATAGATCCCAATGTACATAACGAATACAAAACATTCACAACAATTGGCTACATACATAACACACACACACACAACAATACAGTGAAAATACACACATACATACACACACCTCCCCATACATGCATGGCTATATATCCCCAAAAGCACCAAGTCTCCCACAAACAAAGCAATCCACCACAAGTTCACATATACAATAATATTTATGCCTCAGTTTTATATTTGTTAATCATCTTATTTTTGAATTAAAAAAAAAAAAAAATCTATGTAGAGTGTTACAAATGTTCAATTCTTTTTCAAGCATGTTCCCTCGACTGATCTTCATTTTCTGTTTGTTCTAATGTTTGTTTTTGTAAGCATGCAGATTCCTCTTAATTCATAATAACTGATTCACATTTGAAACATTCTCTGGATACAGTCTGGAAGCATCTTATTTATAACTATTTATAACTACATAAACTGTTCAATTTTAAAGTCCATCCGATCTCTAAATTTGAGTGCAGGCGAATTTATATATAAATAATATGTCCGTTGGTTCATGGTAATCAGCTTGGTTTACAATTCTTATTGCTCTTTTTTGTAGTATAGAAATTGGATTTGTAATTGCTTTGTATGTTTCTCCACACAGTAGGTAATATTAGGGACTGTTATTGAATGGTACAATATGTGTAATAAATTTGGAAAGAGGAAATCTTTTGTTTTATGCACTATTGCTATGGTCTTTGACATTTTTGTTTTTACATACTTTTTATGAGGTTTCCAGCATAGTCGGTCGTCTATAACAACTCCCAAAAAGTTGTTTTCATAAACCCTTTCTATTTCAACATTATTTATCTTGAGTTGTACTTGATTGATTCATTTTTCGATTTTCAAATTTTAAATTTTGTTTTATCAATATTTAATGACTACCTGTTAATATCAGACCATTGTTTTAAAGTTTTTAATTCTGTTTCCATTGTATCCAGAAGCTGCCCAAGACCCTTACCAGAACACTATAAATGTGTGTCATCTGCAAACAAAACACATTTTAGTAACTTGGACATAAAATTAACTAAAAAAAGTTAACACACAAATATCATTAATATACAGTATACAACTTTGGTCCCAGCACTGAACCTCCAACAAGTCGTACTTTTATAAGGGGTTTATAAGTTAATGGATATATTAATTGTTAATAATTCATTAAATTTAGTCTGTCATTGACAAAAGGGTATTCCACTGCAATAAGACATGAAATCTGACATTGTCAACGTTTAGAAGTTGTTAATTAAAAGATTTTGGTCTGGATTCCCTGCAGCTCTTTTCTAGAAGTGGTCGTTGTTCATTTGAGAGATCTTCCTGACGAATTAAAGAGGTAAATAAAAAGACAAAGCAAGCTATGCCAGGCGATAAACACCAGCTGAATGACTTTTTCAAAACTTAGCAACCCAAATAATTTCCTTATGAATGCATTTTTATCAATAAAGCATTGATAGATTATTTACTAAGTAATATATAAATAGAACTTCTAATCTATTTATAAAGTATGCTTTACTAGAAAGCAGCACACAAAAGTCTAATGTGCAAGAAAATAATTTAAACTAAAAACTTATTCAGAACTTGTGAGATGTAGTTGAAAAGCTCTGAAAAGCTGCTAAATAGAACTTTGATCTTAGATTATTATATCATATAATAAATATTTTTATATTTTATAATATTATTGTATATTGTTACACAACACAGTTTCCAAAACTCAAAAATGGTGACCCATGCCCCAAATCTAATGATTTTAAATGATTTCCTGCAAGTGTTGACTGCTTGTTTTCTTTACTTGTGATCTTTTCCTGCTGTCTCTTCTTTTCATTTGATTAATCAAAACTTCAGTGGAACTGTTCTCCAATGTTCTTACAGTTTAATCTTTAAATCAGCAAATTAACATTTTGGCGATTGCTGTGAGCCAATTACACTCTCAGGCCGTTCAAACTAGAGCACAGATGTCAGGCTAGAATCAGGGCTTGTTTTCTGCTTGAATGTGAAATGCACCATTAGGGAGGGCTGCTTATCTGAAGAGGGAATGAGCCTTTGTTTATAACTATCACTGAGGACAATGTGATTACGGGCCCATCGTTGCTGTCAAAATGTCACTGACACTAAAAGATACCAAGATAACCTATCAGTCCTGATCTCATTATCAACTGTTAAACTGTACTTAACAGATGCCTAATGTGCCTTAATTGCTGTAAAATGTATTGATTAATGATGATGGGGTCCCAATGGTAATTAAAAATGGAAACCCCATCACATGATATGTTTTACTGCTCTCTGACTGTGCTGTTTTGTGAATTAATTATATCTAAATAGGTGATATATTGGTCGATTTTTCCCCAATATATTAGTAGTATGTTAAACTATTGGCATTCAAGACCATAAAAGATCAAATTTGGATAATTCTTGCTTTAGCCAGATATTTTCTTTGTGGTGTAACTCTGCATTCTGAATTTGCATCTAACACTGTCACAGGTTGTAACTACAGCCTTTATTTGCCTAATTTTCATCACTATAGATATTTATGAGAAAACCGACCCTCTAATTAGCCAAACCACAGCCTGGGCTGTGTGCCCAAGTGGGCCCTCTCAATTCATCAACTGTGATAAAGGGAGACAAGCCAGGGCCTGTGTGGCTACTGCACCTGGGGCAGTGGGCCGTTTTGACACGGGTGGAATTTTGTTTCCATCAACAGGATTAGGCTCTTATGAGTCAGTTCTCGGATTTAAGATTGAAATCAGTTTGGGTTGTTTCACAGCAGCTCATGCGACAGAATTTCACCCTAATTGTTTACCATGTCAGCCCCGGCAATTCAGCGTCAATTAAACAAAGCCCAGTAAACAGACACATTCAGCACCAGCTCAGTGTGATGTTTAAACAGAGAAGAGTTTGTGTATGGTCTCGTTACCAAGCAAACATCCTTGGTTGGTGGCATCTTTTGTGTCAAACAAGGGTGCAAAGTCTTAATTATGGCAAAGCAAAGGGTAGAAAAACAGAAAAAGTAGACAAAGATTCCTATTTTGGATCTTTGAGTGCTGTTTAGAAAGCATACTGACTGTTTGTCAGTTTTCAAATGCCACACAGGTTGGCTCTTACAAGAACAACTGTTAATGAGTCAAAAACGTGAGGCTATGACAGACAATTCTCTAAGGATTACATTGCTTATAGGTGTAAAACAGTGAGGTTATGATTAAAAAATAAGCTGTACTTAAAAATATATGTTAACATTATTCTTCCTGGTAGTTTTCTGAATGTAAATCTCTCTGCAGCTCAATTAAAATGTATGAATTGTTTGTGACACAGCCTCTTTAATTTCTTGTATCATGTTTGGTATTGCATTAACAGGAGCTTAAGGAAGAAAATACATTTCTTTTTATTTCAGTATTTTGAAATATATAGAAATTGATTCTCATAAATTGTTGCATTTGAATATCTTAAAATAATTTGGAGCATTTTACTGTACATTTACCTCCTCTGTCTCTCCAATACCTTCATGTATGAGTTCAGTGGGTTGATCTGAGTTTCCTCGTTGCTTTAATGACATCCATCTGGTCTAATTTAAGTCCTGAACTTCTGGTGTTCTGCTACAGGGTTGTCACTCATTGTATCTATATGCTATTTATCACCAGTTAATTGTAAATGATATGTTGTATGACCTTAAGTTGAGTAGCCTATAAGACGATTTGTTTTCTCTTTATTGATCAAATCTGTATGATTAATGTGACAGCTGATAAAGTGTATATATAAGTCTGTTTAAACAACAAAATTAAATTGTTCCTTTATTTTTCCTTTTGGAGTGGTACTAAATGTTAGAGCTGCCATCAAATTGTGGTATTGGACTGAATCAACACACTGAGAATTAATCTAGTAGTCCCACTGTGAAATTTAGAATGACTGTAGCTGTGCCTACTGGTTTATCCTCAGTGTGAATAACAGGGTGCCTTCAGGCACTCAGGAGGATTATTCGTCTTGACAATGGTGAGATTTGATCAGGCGTACTAACAAAGCATTATTGTCCTCACCTCAAATGTCACCCACAACACAGAAGTAACAGTGCACCGAGTTGTTTGGGGATCTCGTCAAAATCCACCAAGTCGACTCTGCAGGATATAGACTTTACCTCTGGGCTACCATACCTGCGTTTAATGAAAAGAACCCAGGAAGGTTAATTTTGCTTGATTACTCCCACGGGCCTTGTTACTTACTGGTTGATGGTGAGGAAGTGACTCACAGGACATTGTCGAACTATCATATTTGACAAGGAGCAGCCTACAAAAATTCATTCGGCCTTCAAAGTGTATCATAGTTGAACTCGCTGACTTCTCCAGTCAGTCACTCCAGTTCTTCCAGTCAACCACATGATGGCGTTTAACAACCACCATTTGAGACAAAAACCTGAGCTCATGCATGTTGCTTGCTATCTTAAAAGGATATTTGAAATGTAATAATAGCAACACAATTACAATTACAAAACCTGTTACAAGAAAGTCCTCCATTTGTTACTTAGTAAATGTACAGAAATATAGCAGCAGGTATCACCACAGGTAAAAGTGGACTCATTGACACTCTTAGTATTATACTATTATTAGATTTATTCATTATCATTACCATTGTACAGGTCATGGTGGAGGTAATGTTAACTTCTTTATATACTGTTGTACTGGCCAATCGTTATAGTCTTTACAATGCTAAGCTCATCACAAATTGGTAAAACTGCAAAGCCCCTCCCTACACACTGATTGTATAAATACACAAGTGTGTTCATAGGTTTGCCTGAGCTGACCTCATACAGTACCTCTGACGTACAGTTCTTAATCATGTCCCACTACTGTAAATAACACAGAAATATTTACATTGTTTGTCTGTTCCAGTTCATGTATGACTTAATGGAGCAATAGGACTTAATCTCATTTTCAACACAGTTATAGTAATCTGTATGTTTGCATGACAAAGTGCATGTCTGCATGCACACCTGTGCATTAAATGGCATATTTAAAAACTGAAATATTACTATATGCCCCAAAGATCAGCATTCTGTGTATACATAGCTAAACTAACAGCTGCACAAAAGAGTCTTTCATGGTGTGCAAAGTCATCTTTAGCAATATTCACAAACCCAGTGCTGAAAAGCCTATTGGTTACATCTCCATCACCTCCTTCCCCTCCACCATCAGGCATATAACCACATTATTACACATTAGCTGGTGTCAAGGTATTTTTAGACCTTCAGACAGCGTGTTGGATTCTTCTTTCAGTTTCCAGCCTGAAGGCAGTCTGACTCCTTGCACATAAACAATTTAGCCCATTTTCACCACTTCTTCCCATGAAGCGAAACAACTGAAGTGATTGTAAAGCAATCTGAGTGAGATCTACACATTAGCAAAGCTGAACAGTGCACAATTAAGGCAGCAGACGTGTGACTTCAGCTATGCGCCCGAGGTGTGGGGTGACCCAACCTGACTCGGCTCTGTTTCTGGTCTATGTCTGTCCGGACTGCATACAGCCCTGCAGGCTTCATCAGCTGGGTTAATTTGTGAAAGACAGCTGACACTGTTTACTTCATCTACTTTGAACAACAGCTTTTTCTGCTATAGTAAAAATATTGCCACTATCTGTTGGACTGTGTTCATACAATGAATCAAACAAGTTCAGTCCAACCTGAATAAGATGTAATTTGTTGTCAATTCACCTTCTGTTACCCTTACGTGTCTATGATTATGAAGCATTTTGCATGAGAGTTTTCGTCCATCCAAACTGTGTTAATAACTCCACAAAAGCTCTGAAATCTGCTATAATTGTTTTTGTTTCAGATATACAATCTGGAACAAAAAGGGCTATTTGCACTCAGGACATCATCATCTTGACAAACAAACGTTGTATAAATAATAATCCTAAAGGACTTTTTCCACGTATGGTTGATAAAATTATTACAGCACCCAATGTTCCTACAGGGTTTTTAAAAATCTCACACAACCTAAAGAAGGTTCAATGTGACACCCAAGCCTCCAGCTTAACAGGTTCATCACTATATTCATGGCTGACATTGGATTTAGTTTGTAGTTTATTTCAGTGATACTTGAATTGAATGAAGAATTTTGGTTTCTTTGACCTGACATGTTCACTCTCCTTAGAGAATGTGCTACCTTCCTTGTCTCTGCCTCTGCTTCTCTGCAGACAGGCCACTGAAAAGTTGTTTACTCTGGGTTAACCATATGGTGAGCCATGTGAGAAATCATTCTTCACTCGGCGGAGTCAGTGGGTTAATAAGTTATCTGAGGACAAAGAGCCGACAACCTCACCACCACAAACCAAGCCATGGCCTTCCTTCCTTTGGCCTGGGTCACTAGGGTTATCAGTGACAAGGCGAACAATAGGAAGTGGTGGTGGCCAATCACATTGCAGCACTGTCACTCACCTCCCGCATGCCTCCACTCAGTTCTGCAGAGTGCTGCTGGGAAACAGAGCTGTCTGACCACTGCTCTCATCACATGCAATACACAGACTCCTGTGCTGTCACCACTTTAGCCGGCGTGTCACATAGCATGAAGCAGCCCTTTGACCTCTCATTTATTAACACTGCTCACTGCCCGAGGGTGACAACAGTCCTTGTGTCATTGTCCCCTCACAGTACCTGTACAGAACGCATAAATTGCCAACAGACTCCTGGAAGTGACAGCGCAAGTGTTGCTGACAGAGTTATGACTTTCAACTATTTCCAGACCTACAGTACTGCACCCTACAACAAATTGAGAGGGTGCTGGATGCAAAAAATATGTCAACATAAAGACGTAATCTGTACCCATATCTCCACTACAAAGAAGAAAAGTGACCCGATGCTTGGATTTAAAAAAAATGTATACAATCATGATTTCCAGACATGCCACTGTAGACTCTGAAATTAAACCATTTATTTTCATGTTTTGCAGACTGAATCATGAACACCAGACCTAATTGTATTTTTATCTTTGCCAGAAGTAAGCCATATTTTGTCCTTTGTTTTGGTTCAAAAAATGACCAGAGTATCTGCAGATTAATTCCATACCTGATATATAATCTACTAAAGTCAGGAACTGTTTCTGTTATCTTTGCCACCATCTTGACTGTACACACCTAGTGGAGATCTGTAGTCTACTGATTGCACTCTGCTACTTATGTTTTGACAGCAGCAGTGGAAAGTAACTAAATACATGTACTTAACTACTGCACTTCAGTACACATTTGAAGTATTTTTCTTGATTGTTTCCAACAACCTGAATACCTCTTTTACCACTGGCACACAGAATTGTACTGTATATAAAGCAATGCTTGAACCCAGTGTTTTTTAAATTTGTCATTGAAAATGCAATAGCCCTATTATATAGACGCTTCTCACAGCAGACATTCTGACTCGTCACAGTAGGAAAACCACAGCTGTTACTGATAACATTAAAAATGACACTTCTGTAATCAAATATCCCAGTGAGTCATGACAGTGTGGCAGAGTGAGAGACAGATACTAGACTAGACTCTGAAACTGAAGCAGATAAATGGAATCCAGCTGTAAACTCTTATCACTTACACCTGTGTTTTTTTTCTTGTTTTTTTTTTTCTTTTCTTACCACAACAAGATATCTTATGTGAAAAGGCCAATTGTAAATTTGTTTGTAGTCAATAAACTAGCCATACAAAAACACACACATACCAAACTGTGCAGCCAACTTGGGTAACCTTCACTACCTGTCACTATAGACAAATATGTGGGCATTATGGTGACTTCATAATAATTTACAGAATAATGTTTATTCTAAAAAGATGGATTATGATAACTATGCCATGAAAATTAGCTTCCAGAGAGGCACACAGTGTTGAAATGATCTCATAAAGCTATATTTATATTGCCTCAGTTTTAAATGATTCTTGATATTATTCAGGAGCCAGTTTAGCTTCAAGAAAGATACTGTAGACATGACGTAAATCAAAAGTGGCACCTCGCCCCTTGTAAAAGTGCTATCTCCAGATTTGGGCTGTAACATGATCATGAAGTCAGTTTTCAGGGTGTCTCCTTCCCAGTAAGGAAAAGGCGTACTACGCAGGTTGCAACCTTGTCAAAACCAGCCTGTAAATCACAGCTGGGGTGGCAGCCATGCAGTGCACACCCACAGGACTAGAGACTGTTCACAGCAAACCTGAGTCAAATGCCTGTCTGCCTGTGCGGTGCCCTGGTTGCCCTCTGGATCTGAGTCAGCCGGCTGGTGAAAGTGGGCGTTGTGCTGCCGAGGGCATGGGCTGTCCCCTGCCTAACCTCAGTCTGAACCTCTTAACAGCTTTGTCACTGGCTAGAATGACTAAAAGAGGGTACAAGTCCCTCCCTCTACAGCATAGAAACAGTCACTCCATGACCTACAGTATCTGTGGTTTAACAGCCACATATTTCCTACTCCAAATCTGCAGCTTGTTTGCTTCTTGCTGGTGTGGATCACCCAGTGTGTTAAAACGATTCTCCCCTGAAACCACTCAATGCCCATGGTTATCAATGGCTGACAACAGAGCCTCGACAGTGAGGTAACTGCGGAGCCCACCTCCCTAGTTTGTTTAACCACAGCTGGTTGTTTGTGGCTCAACATTTGTTAATGATGCGTCGCTCGGAAACTGAATGGCACATTCTTACACTGACACTTCAGATGTTTTTAACTCTTTTCCATTGAGGTCCAGAAGACTCTGGATCAAGTAGGACTGAAAGGCAGCTAAATTAACACAACCAGTCAGTCAATGATGGCCTTTGCCGCCTGAGAGTGTGGAAGAATTTGCATTGAGGCCGCACCATTCACGCTACAATACGGTGGGTCCCTGACAAGTGCTCCAGTGCTCGTCTGGGTCTCGGGGAGTGAAGCTCTCCAAGGAAAGAGACTCTTCACTTGTATGATGTCAGAGGCCAAATGGAGAGCTTAGGTAACAAGAGGCAAGTTGAAGCTTATTTGCTTGGTAGTTGCCATAACAGAAAGAGTAATAAGTAGTATTGGCTGATGTGTTCCCCTTGCTTAATGAGGCACAACAAAAGCAAACGGTCAAAGGTCGGCTTTACCAATGCTGTTAGCTCCCAAAACTTCTCAGAGCTACAACCCTTTCACACTGCAGAATAATCAGCGCTGACTGTTGGGACTGCATGCTTGAATAGGCAGAATGTGTGTAGTCAGGCTCATGCTGCATTCACACAATGTTGGCAGAAAGAGAAGAACAGGAAGACCTCCAGTTATTCCTGTTTGGAGGCATTCACATTATTTCAAGATGGGGAGTTAACCCTGCTGCTAGCCTTGTAGTCACACCAGATAGCCTAAACTAGTTACTTAAGGTGTGTTATGTAGTTATAGCAGTTTGTTAAGTAGTAAAACCACTTACAGAAAAACAGTTAGTTAATAGCTAATTTTTAATTAGCCCAATTGAAGAAATTAAAGTAAATATTAATTGCCAGCAGTGGCGGCATTGCAGCCATGTTACCTACTGCCTGTTGACACTTCTATGTTCTTTTCACAAAGTGAGAGTTACTGCTGCCATATCTCCAACTTGGAATTACAATTCGGAGGCTGATATGAGGATTTTTCTCATTCAACTGTAAGAAATTAGTTCAAATTAAACACATATTCTTATTTATATTTTCTCGGACATTGTGCTTTGAAAACCTAATGGATGTTGGACAGATGCAGGGCAGGGCCATAATTTTGTAACAGTTACTTTTCAGCTGTGAAAATTTAAAGGGGAAGTCCACCAAGTTTACACACATAAAGGTAAGTTTACTCATTGTGGGGAGTACCAACCAGCCTGTAAAACAGTTTGCGGGAGCTTTAGAAACAAAAACAAAAAAAGCCCCTGGTGATGTCACATAGGTTATCTCAGCTTGGGCCTTAATGGAGAGCTTGTGTTACAAAGTTTGACTCAGGAGAAAAAAGGATGTGGTCATTAATCAGTCATGGAGGTCCTATGGAAGAGATACTTTCAAATGGCATTGTTATCTGTTCCAGCCTTTTTTTCGAGGTACAACAGACCATGCCTCTGCTGTATCTGTTTTGAAATCTGTTTTAGAAATCTGTCTTTTGCAAGTCTATGGTATGCAAATTCCTCACGGAGTAGATCAGAACCGGGATTTTAACCCAGAACCTTTTTTTCTTTGGAAACCGAGCCAATCACTGACCCATCATACTGCCCAACTGAAGTTAAAATGTAAAAAAGTCTAAATTGGAGTTGTATGGCTTTGCCTGACAACAGTGATTTCCTGCAAAGCTGAAGAAGCGCCAGGAGAAAGAAACACCTATGCTGCTGGTGTTGATGATGTCATCATACTCCCAGGGTTCACTGCAAGTTCTCACATAATCTTGTATGATTGGTAAACCACGGTGGACTGTAGCAATGTTGTAATGCTGGTTGACGCCAGTGCACCCAGGGAAAATATTCACATCTGCAGTTTTTCAGAAATACATGTATGATAAAGATGCTTTATGTTGCAAAACCATGGATTTTTTTAAACAAATTACATTAACATACTTTCAGTTCTACCATGTGGTGTTATGTTTCACCGCAAATGCCGTTTTGCTTTTAATAAAGTTGCCCACACTATAGTTTTTTAGAAAAAAATATACTGAGAGGACCCACAAAAGGTCTTAAGGGTCAAAATACGACTCAAGAAGCTTGGGTAATCGGTAGTAGGGAGAGAGAGGCCAACAAAGACCATATACTTAAGCAACTCTGCGTACGTCACAATTTTAATCAAACTACACAGAGCATGGCATGCTGGGTGAAAGCCTACCCCCACTGTAGCCTGGGAAAATGCCAGCTTGTCTCGAACACTTCCAAACAATCACTCGTTCCCCTCCTCTACTCTCTCAGAGCTCCCACTGTGTTGTAATATAACCTTAGAAGGGGGTACCAGGGCTGTGAGAGGTTAGTCCTGTCAGTGGGTACATTATAGTAGAAGCTGCGGCATTGCCACATAATATTACTAAATACTAGCTGTCGCTTTGAGGTTGCTGAGGAGAACTGCTCGGTTTTGGCAGGTGGGGAGCCGGGTGGGGCTCAGACTTTCACAGTAGGTTCTGGTTGATTAAAAGTGTTTCAGCACAGTGGTGACCGGTGGTACCCAACCGCTTGCCGTGAGGAAACTAACAGCATCATATATTACAGTGATCAGCTGGGGCTTGTGAGTGTTCCCACAACAATCAGAACATGAGAAGGTGAGCATGTGGAGAGAGAGATTTAAAGAGGTGAGGTCTTTTTTAATATTGTCTTACTGAAAGGTCAAGAGTCAGTCTCTGTGAGCGTTCAGTGGGTTTATGAGCAAATACTCAGTTTAAGGTGATAATTCATTAAGACATTTGCAGTATGTCTCACAGCTACCAGACTCCAACCTGAGCTTGCACAAGTTGTTTGATACTTGAGTCATTGTCTCTGATGTGAGTATGTGCTGTAGTTTCCCTGCTAATAGTTACAAGGAAGACAATGCAGGCCAAGACGTATGTTCCTGGAGTTTTTTGTTTTTCAGGTTGATATGTGATGTAATTCCTGTTGAATCGGAGACATAACACATGGCTGATCACATCATTTGGGATGACTTTAGAACAGAACAGATCAGAATAGAACAGAACAGAACAGAACAGAAAAGAACAGAACAGAACAGAACAGAACAGAACAGAACAGAACAGAACAGAACAGAGTAAAAGAGAGCAGTACAAAACAAAGAACATAAAATAGCTTTCTAAACTTTCAATAGTCCAATGCTGCATCCAATGCAGTAGTGACAATGACAACAATATAATCTTGGACTGGACTTTATGGTCAGCACAGATTACCATGGCTATGTGATATATACTACTGTTTATTCACACAAAAGTATGTTGAACCATTGTACACATATCCAGTATGTATAGATATATAGAATAGAATAGAATAAAATAGAATAGAGACAATAACAATATATGTAACTGCCCTCCAGGATGACACATATCTTTGGTGTCTTTCTGATCTCACACTGCTGTTGGCAGGACGTGGAAAATTGTCACTGTCTTCCAAAACCCTTATAAATCAACTGTTTTTTCTGATCTGGTTAGATTAAGGCACATAAACTGCATATTTAGGGGTAGGCAAAGACTATGGTTTGGATTAAGGTAACTATTCTGTTATGAAATATTTGTGGCGATGACTGTTGGTAAGAAACACAAAGCAAACAGTGTTCTCCAATGTCAAAGTTGGATGTTTTGTTGGCCCATCCAACTACTCCAACCTGTGTCTTCTGTGGACTTTGTTACTCTATAGCAATATCACAGTATTTACTCCTTTGTTTCTGGTGGATATATATTCTTGGATATCATAATTACTACGGCTGCTAGATGTTTTTGTGACCTGAACGTAACTTTACCGTGTTTTTGTTGAGTTGGGTCTATCCTGTAGCAAAGTGCTCATAGATCGTCTGCAGAGTTGGCAAAGCAAATATGTGCAAGTGCGTGCGCTGTACTGGTGGTGTGTAACATGAACAAGGAGACAGAAGATAAAATAATTGTGGCTATGATAACTTTCCTTAATTCTATTACTGAAAACAGGGATGAGAAGGTACAAGCCTGCTGGAGAACAGTTTAGAAGGGCTCTGCTTTCACTTGCCCCAACCACTCACCTCCCTCCTCATTTCACCTCAGGCCATATTGTTGCTTTTACTCCTGCTGTTTCACCTTGATTCCCTGCTGTGGGCCAACTTGCCATGTAAAGAACTTCCGTCATGGTAAGAGGGGCTCTCCAGGTAAGATCAACCTGAGGACAAGCTCTTCTGCTGGGCTGTGACATATGCTTACACCCTTTTCCCTTTCTCTGGGAGCTGTTAACATATTTCGTTTACAGTCACAGGCACATATGCAAGCAGGCAAGCTTGCTAGAAAGGAGACCACAATCTGTCAGTTGCCATAATTATGAATGCCTCTGATGTTTTTGTTTGCTCTCTTTGCATGAGCTGACCAAACTGCTATTATAAGCCTTATTGCCATGGTCAAAATAACTAAAATAAGAATCCATAGAAGTAGTAGAGGTGTTTTAGAGTAAACTGTTTTTTCTATAGTTTCTTGTTCCTTCTCTCCCTGTCCACAGCTGCAACACAGTTGTGTTTGGGCAAAGGTACAGAAGCAGGACTCAGATATAGACGGCCACGCACTCAGGAGCTTCCTGCTGCGTCTCGCTTTCAGTCTGGAGCTATTTCAGAGGTTATTGATGTGTCCGCCAACTGGGAGCTTTCTAAACAACTACCCTGCTGCAACAGGTTACAAGTCCAGCTTCCCGCTCATTAGGCTCTAATTGATTGTAATCCAGCCTTTGAGAAGTACTGCCCCTCTATGGGGTTGTTCTGCACATGTGAGCGCCCCCACTGTCCCTTCTACTTGTTCACCTCACTCACCAGCAGGGTCTGGAGTACAGACACAATTGGCCCTCTCAGATGGAATCATTAAAGCGGGCGGGATAGCATGGGCTCTTTCATACATCAGTCCTCTGTGGACCAGCTTGAGACCAGGGACAGTGGCCACTCTGCCTGCCCAGTGGGAGAGCCCCATCCTGGGCGGGCTATTGTTGGCCTCACCCCTCGACTGGCTGCCTGCGGTTCTGGTTGCATTGGCTTGATTTGTATGCCAAGGTCCTGGACTAAAGACAGCCATGCAGGGGAGCTGGGTCAATATTGGTTTTGAGAGCTTGAGGAAAAATGTCAAAATGTTCAATTCTATTGACTTCCCCCCACTGCTATTTGTTTCTGTGGCAAAAGGCCTAGTGGGCCATTAGTGTAAACAGGGCTTTGTCTTAGGGCTCAGCTTTCAGCAGGAGGCTCATAGTACAAAACCCAGAGATACAGGGTCTTGTCTGCTTTAGAAATGGCTGTGCTGGGAGGCTGAAGAGAGACCTTATAATGACAAAGACAGATACAGAAAACAAACAGTTAAGATCTCCTCTGACAATGTTGTAGCCAGCATTTTTGAAATGATTGCAGTAAGTGCTTTTTTGGCATTTGGGAAAATATGTACAAATGAGTGAGTGCTTCAGGTTGATTACAATATGCTTTACTTGCTTTAAGAAAAGGTAAATATAATACATAGTATGACACATAGTATGGTCAGATTGATTCCTTGGAAATGTGTTGCCTTGCCTTGTATGCTTTAAATATAATATATAAAGTAATGACCTTTCAACATGCAAATTTCACCTCTGTGTCTTGGTTCAGAGGTCTACTGAGTAAAAGTGGAGAGCAGCTGTTTTACAGCAGTACATCCCTCTTCCTTTTGCTTTCAACTATCTCCTATCTCTTTCAGCCCTCCAGGAATATGGGATTCTTTTTAAAATCACTTCAATTAAAACAAAGCTATAAAACCATTCTCCTTGAGTGTTTTCACACCTCATCCTCTTTGCTTTCTCCTTTGGTCCTCCCTGCTTTCTTTTACCTATTTCCCCCTAACTTTATTAGGTGGCAGGCTTTTGTGCTGCTACAACAAGTCACTTCCTCCATGAGCAGACAGGGAGGGAACATGGAAATACTGAGGAAAAGGCACATAAAGGCCTGAAGGGACAATTATTTCATTGAAAAATGTAACTGTAAAGTTTTCATAAAAGCTTGACTTCCTCAACCAGAATTGGTTACTTACTTACTTACTTACTTTTATATCATCTGCTGCGAAATGAATCCTCTTATTACCTCCTATGTATTCAGTTTTACTACTGCTTATTGCATTACTTAGCATGTCGCCATGCTGGAAACAATGCAAGGTGAAACATATCTCTCTTTGGGCACTAAAAGACCAGCAAAGGTTGTGAAGCATGCAATCTACATACTTACTGACACTAACCTGTGCTGTCAAGTAGTGTAACAACGTTTAGTTAGCCCCCCCATTTCTCAAGCAAATAACAGCGTGGGTATAGGTGTAACTTTATGTTAATGGTTTCACTGGTCAAGAGCACATACTAGAGCAAACAGATCAAATAAAGTAAGATAAAAAATTAAGTCTGGTTCTGAGGATTTGTCTTCAAGGGGGGAATAGAGCAAAAGGCATGCATGTACAGTGTATGTGTGTGTGTCTTGTTGTGTGTATATAAGCATTTTCTCTAACTAGGTCAAAAGGTTTATTCAATCTCTGGAGACCTGAATGACCTGCTGGACAGGAGCAGACCTGCTCTGCTGCTGCACCAGACAACAGAACCAGCCAGGCCCTGTCTGTCGGTTATTGACCCTTTCCAAACCAGCTAGGTTTGAATTCATGCATAACACAGATGATTCCAATTAAATAAGAGTTCTGGTCTTCTTTTCAAGGACAAGATGACTGATTCAGCTGTTGAAGGTTATTAAGTGTCACAGGTTAAGAGCAGCAGTGGCAGAGCATTACACCTTTACGTAGTGGTCTTAGTTGAAACTGGGTATTTGTTTGTGCAAATTGGACCATTCAAATGTTCATTAACAACGTTAACATGCTGATGAGAGCCATGCAGCTAATGTTGCTAAAAATGGTCCAGACTAAGAAATCACAGAAAAATTGAGAATTTGTTTAAATTACAGGTTAATTGTTTCATTTAGACTTTTGATATCACTGATTGACATTTTGCACTGCTTGCACTGGTAGCCAATATATCAATATCTATCTATCTATCTATCTATCTATCTATCTATCTATCTATCTATCTATCTATCTATCTATCTATCTATCTATCTATCTATCTATCTATCTATCTATCTATCTATCTATCTATCTATCTATCTATCTATCTATCTATCTATCTATCTATCTATAAATATCACTGATTGACATATATATATATATATATATATATATATATATCACTGATTGACATATATATATATATATATATCACCGATTGACACACACACATATATATATATATATATATATATATCACTGATTGACATTTTGCACTGCTTGTACTGGTAGCCAATATATCAATATCAATATCAATATATATATATTGATATATATATATTGATATATATATATATTGATATATATATATATATGTATTGATATATATATATTGTAAAATAATAATCAGTTTGCATAGAGCATGCCTTGCAATATAATTGGGGGAAAATATTGTGTTGATATATCTATATATATATATATCAATATTATATAAATATATATATATATATATTGATATATAGATTGTACAATAATCAGTTTGCACAGAGCATGCCTTGCAATATAATTGGGGGAAAATATTATGTTGATGCAAGCAGTAGAATATAGTTTATAACTCTAATTGATGCTTTGACTAAATATAAAAGAAGATTACAGTACATAATACACTGAGACACCACAACCGTATGCCAGAGATACGGTGTATAAGTATGAGCGTTGCCTGTTTGACTCAGGAGGACAAAAAGCTACAGTACAAGTAGCGAGAAAGGCAACTGTCACCACGGTGAGTACGCACATGTGAAAGAAATACAACAGCTGTAAAAAGGGGGTCACGACATTGCCTCCTAATCCCCATGCAGTCCTGCATATGCCAACAAACAACCCACAATTCCCTTCAGTAGCGTTGACTTTGCATGAACATATTTGCTCATTTTGATTGCCAACTTTCTGCCACCAGTTTCTAGTGAGAGAGAAAGCAAACAAGTCTCTCTCACCTTTGGAGCTGCTGTAAACCAAAGACTGAAAGACGCAGAACAAAAGGAGGGGAAAAGAGCAGTCAGAAGATAAAGAAAAGAAGGGTGAAGTTTGAAAGCTTCAGAGTTGAAACAGAGGGAATAAATAGACCATGTTTGTCTCCACTGCTACTGATACCAGTGGTATAGTTTTTACAACTACGTGGTGAAAGGAAACTGCAAAAAATTAGCAAACACAAATAAGTGTAAACAGTAACTGCTTCAAAAATGTTTCTCAAATAAAAGGAATTTTCTTTATGCGCAAGAATAACTAAGCTGTGTCCAAATAATGATTGTGGGTTTGTGGCTCTTCAGCTTCCTGTGTTTCCTCTCTGTGGACTCTCCTCAGTTATACAGAGTCAAAGGAGTCAAAAGCCAGCCAGCATGTGGGATGAAGTCGTTGCCCACTGTGAGCATTGCCCAATGGATTTGTTGGACAAAACCTGACTCTAACGCCTGACACCTCACTGTGAATGATCCTCTAAAGAGTGTACATCCTCCTCACTGAGGCTAAATCAACTGAGCCATTTACACACTCAGCTCTTAGATGATGGAATGGGTTTGTCTTGTCATGTGTGTAAGAACTGTATTTCAAGTCTCGAGGTGGATTTTAATGACACCTTCTCAGATTCAAGCCGAATAAAAATGTATTGATCCCTCAGTGCTTCAGTGCAATTTGGTTTCATACTTTCAAACTGGAGGCTTTTTCGTGAAGTGATGTCTTTCTTGTGTTAGGGTAAGGGTCACACCTGGATTTTGGCTGGAGTAGGACTTAAAAGCGTTAGTGTAAGGAAAAGTGTTAAGATCCTCATAATAATAGAATGTCCATGTGTTGATCTTACAGATTTCTAAAGGGTTTGGTACCCTGCATTTTGTGATGCATGAATTGAACCTGAAAAATCTCCACAATATAAAATAAAAGGGAAAATACTGTGAAAAATCAAGTGAAGGACTTAGAATAGACAGGATGACATTAGTCACCTGGAAACTCAAGCTACGTATCTCACCCAACAAAATGACATCATGAGAAAGCACCTGCTTGTAGGAAACAAAACACACTGTGTGCCCAGGAAACAGCTGCCCATCTATTGTTGTCTGGAGTTTTGGTTTATGGACAACATGAACCTCTCAACAAAGCCAAGTCCTTGCAGATGACAATGGCCTAAGTAGGAGGTAGAGTGAAGGGCATGCAGTGTTAAATGAAGTGCAATGTCAGCCTTTTATGTGTTTTTATTGGGCAGTCAAGTGGATGGTGCAGCTCAGTGGGGGCTGCAGTTAAAGAGGAGGGAAGATTCTTTCACACATAGGTGTCTATCCTGCTATCAGACCTGGTCACAATGATGGAGGTGTCCAACAGAGGCAGTGACATGGTCAATGAACTCACTGTGTGTACACAAACACACACGTATGTATTCATACACAGGCTTGTATCATTGTTACAACATCAGTGGGGATGCTGGGGATTTGAAAAGGTTTTCTGGAACAGCGAAGACTGTCTTCAGCACTGAAGAGGTGTCAGTGCATAAAGCTCTAGCAAAGAACTTGAACCTGCCTCAACTTTTGACAGACTGCAACGCAACTTCATGTGGAAATGCATTGCATTCAGGAACATAAACACACACATTCCTGGTGGCTTTCTAATGGTAACGGAGTATGATTACCTCACGAAAAAAGATAAAATGATAAAAACTTCTAGACTATTATGGTCTTGATCAATTTTGAAGCATCACACATATAACAGCGTCAGAGATTTCATAGAAACCTCAAGATCTAACTCATTGACTCTTGAAGCATCACAAATGACATTCAGGGTCTTCAATATGTGATCAGTTTCAGTCAGTAATATGCACAGACAGTTTGTGTATCCAGTGTGTAACCAGTATGATCCAGACCAAGCCAATCGATCAATAACAGGATGATCAGCCTGATAATCCTCTCCAGTGTAACATGTGTATGCAGACAAAGACTTGTAGTAGCCCGTACTTGTGGTTTAACGACTTAACTTTATGCTACAAGAGGATCACCTATTTCCAGTCAGTGAATCAACATTTGACAGCAGAACAATGACTCTAAAGCTCTTCTGGTGCATAATTTATGTTTTGTTTTGGGTTTTATACTAAATAACTCACATGTAGTAACTTGTGTTCTTGTTAGCCTCTGAACTTTTTCACATTCAGTTATAAACAGGCATTACATGCAAAGACCAAAGCTGGATGCTATTACATTAAGGCATTACTCTTATATGTACTGAGGGAGGCACTGTTGGATTTGCTGGATCATCAAGAAGCATTTCCAAAACAGTGATTCAGAGATCCTGAGAGAAATATCTGTGATGAGCCTTCAAACAGCTTTCATGAGTAACCTGGCAGACATATATCATCTTGTGATTTTGTTAAAAAAAATAAAAAATATGATTAACGTCAAACTAATCAAACAATGTGAATACAGGACTTGCATCTGCAGTTTTCTACCTTGATGTACTGAAGGTGTTTAAGAAGAGCTTTCCAAAAAAAAATATCTAAGCTTTTATCACTATTCAGCACAGGATTAAGTGTGTTTTGAGTCAGAAACCTGGTATAAAAACTAACTCACAATGCTTATTTTTGCACACAATGAAGAAGCTGATCCACTAATCCAACACCACAGGTGCACAAATACCTGTGTAAGCAGAGTTAGCTAATACTGATAAAAGCTATTGGAGGAAGAAAAAAGGAACAAGGAAAAGTTCCCACACTGACTGTTTTGTTTCTCTCTCTGTGTCCTTTTTTCTTTTTTTCAATCCTGCCAAAATGTAAAGCAGTGTGCCAGCTATGAATGAAAAAAAATGATGGGGGAGGGAAAAATAATACAGAAAAACCAACACTGACTCGTGAGAGGTGAGAGTTTTTGTTTGGTGTTCATTCAGACAGCAGGCGGCTGGGCGGCCCCTCCCTGAGGCAGCGCTGGTTCCCAGGTAGAGAGAGGAGAGATGGGAGGAGAGTTCCCACCACGCTCCCTAACCGTTCTCACCGCAGCTCATTGGTCACATGTTGCCTCATCGCTGAAACACGACACTCTTCCAGCAGTGCAGGCAGGTGTATGAGGCCGCAGCGCAGAAAGAGCTGATAAGTGTATGTGTCAGACTTGAGGACAAAGAGACGTGCATAGAAGAGGAGGAGGAGGAGGGTGATGAGCAAGTTTCACCCAGCTTTGTCATACCTTCAGACACTCAGAGTATCATGCATGCATGTCGTTGAACGCCTTGTTTGGCTGTGTGTTTGGGAGCATTCACCTCACCTTTGCCTTTGTATTTTGCAGCTGCTCCACTAACCTGAGGACAGGTGTACACAAACACTGGATATTTTGCCAATACATAGGCAAATGAGCCTCCTACATGAAATGTTGGTGGTTCCCACAGAACTTTTCATAATCACTAGTTTGTTAGAGGGAAACTGGGAAAGAAAATGGTCTGTTTTTCTTTATTTGGGCTGTCCATCCTCACTACGCTGGTATGGTTTACAAGGAGTGCTCAGAACTGTCTTTTCCCCTGTTTTTCTGTATCTTTTGAATTTTTTAAGTAGACATCAACATTTTTAAATTTGGTTACATTTTTTTTTATGATGTCCACCAATTCGGTTAACAGCAATTAAAATTCCCAAAAATCACAAAATGTGGAGCATTTTATCAAGGTTTCAGTTCAAGTAATCATCAGGACATTTTCAAGCATCTGACTCATACAGGTGAACTGTTTCTGTTTTCAGTATGAAATGGAATAAAACCTCTTTTTACCCCTTTAGAAAACTGTTTGAGGTCAGTGCAAGGTGTGCAGTTCAACAAGTCAGTCATGCACTATCTCATTTCAGGCTAATGCTTATTTCTGAATGGAGAACAGGTATACAGAGATATGAGTGAACTTGCTCTGCACCTGGGAACGTCATGAACCCCTGGGTAGCTTCCTGAAGTCAGCGCCTATCACAGTATATTACTTCAATAGTGCAGAGTGACAGCTGACTTCCTGGAATAGTATTCGACAAGGCAGAGGAACAGGCAGGTCCCCAGCTGGAGACAAGTTTACTGTCACCTCAGTCTGACTGGTGTAGTATATAGCTGGTATAAACCATTTATCCCACAATAATCCTCCCCTTCCTCCCTTGATACTTAGTTTTAGCATTGCATCCCTGACGGTGTCATCAAGAGCATAAAAGCAGGAAGTGTTTGTTCTGTAAATCTTTTTGAAACTTGAGGAAGGTTGAGGTTTAGGTTTAGCCAGTATTTTACTTATTTGATTTAAGCAGGAAACATTATGTAATGTGACTTAACCATAGGTATTGCTGATATTGTGAGTTATTTATGATTAGTTTAGCCAACTGAATATGAAGTAGGATTTCCCCTGCTGGCCCCACCCGGGGGACTCCCATTCTGCCCATAGATTTTACATTGTGATAACGTCACTGGTTTTAAAATTCTGCTTTTCCCGGTTCAATGAAAGTTTTACGCATATAACACCTCCATGAACCAAAAAGTCAAGAAAGAGTCATAATTGACCCTATCTGCTGTTAGAGGTGTCCTTTCACACACATAGACACGAGCTGCTGACGGCGTGTTGATGATCAGACGCCAGGTATTTAAGGTGGGTCCCACACTGTCACAACAAAATGTTTAGGAAATTTTCCCTGAAAAATAAGCTGGCATTTAACTAAATGTTTGTATTTTGTTCAACTGTTGCTGAACTGATGGTTCATGTATTAACTGGGTCACAAAGTATCGACTGATACTCTACTTTTTTTCTATTTTGACTACAGTTGTCCGTTCCACTGACTTCATTGATTAGATAACAATAATGATGTAACAGCACTGTGACAAAGTGTTTGATGGCTGCGAAGGGAGACCTTGCAGAAATGGAGGGACGGGTGCTTTTACCAGTAACACACCTCATGATTTCATCTGCATATGCCCCCCTGTGAGCATAGCTGTGTTATTATTATTATTATTTTTAGAAATGCTTCACTATCCCTTTTTTTTCTACAGGGGAACATAATGATCATAACCTCTTTTCTTTTCCGTCGCTCTAGGGCTTCACTGGCTCCTTTGCAAATATGATTCTTGCTCCTGCAGGAGCCTGAATGTCAGGCCACCTTGGCCAATGCTGCCTTTGTCCATCACCCTTTACTGGACCTGAGTGCGAGACCCCCCTCTGACACCCTCTGCACCTCCAACCCCTGCTACAATGGTGGCACTTGCCAAATCACCCAAGATGCGCCTTTCTTCCAGTGCAGCTGCCCCAGCAGTTTAAATGACCTGCTGTGCCACATCCTGGACTATTCCATTGTCGGAGGGTTTGGCCAAGACATCACCCCACCTCCAGAAGTGGAGGTGAGCTGTGAGATTCGTCAGTGTGATGAGTGGGCAGGGAACCACATCCGCGACTCTCTGTGCAACAACCATGCCTGTGGCTTGCATGGAGGAGACTGCTCACTTAATTATGATGAACCATGGCAAAACTGCAGCTTTTGAGTGCTGGCACTGCTTCAATGATGGGAAATGTGATGGCTATAGTTCGACAGCCACGGATGTCTCTATGATGGCTTTGATTGTCCATTGTCAGGAACAGGAAGGACAATGCAACTAAGTCTAGAAAATGGAGACAAATTGTGTATTGTAGAAATGTTTGTTATACATTTGGGTTCTTTTAGAAATGTCAGAATATTAACCCAGTCTCCTTCCTCTCTTTCAGCCCTCTGTATGACCAGTACTGCAAAGGCCACAGTACTGACGGTCACTATGACCATGGCTGCAGCAATGCAGAATATGAATGGGACGGCCTAAACTGCACCAACAACATGCCAGAAAAGCTGGCAGAAGGTCATTTAGTTCTAGTGGTCCATATTCCCCCAGAACAGCTTAAAAAGCATTCTTCATCAGAGATCTCAGCAGTGTTCTTCACACTGATGTGGTTGTCCGACGTGATGCCAAAGGAGAATCGATGACTTTCAGTTACTACAGCAATTAACAGGACCTGGTTAAGCACAACATGCTGAAATGCTATGCATATGGCTGGCCTGGAATTTCAATGTGCCATACACTGAAGCTGTCACCAGTATGTAATTTAAAGTTTTACATTAAAAAATGATCACCAAGTTGAAATCCTAAATAACACACATGGACTCTTACTATCTTTCCAGGTGTGAGACCTACTCCCACCACATCAAAGCTTGATCACATGCATGTAGTCTTCCTGGGTTTGGATGCTCTAGGTTTCATCTGCCTTGGTGTTCTGGTGTCCTGTAAGCAGCAGCGAGCGCACAGCCAGCTCTGGTTCCCTGAGGGATTCAAAGTGTCAGAGCCCATCAAAAAGAAATGCAGAGACTTTGAGAGTAGGAATATGAAGACAGTTTTTTTAAAGTCCGCCTCAAACTGTGTGTTGTCTTTGATCTTTCTGTAAACTGAATTATGTGTCTTTTGTATTTGATGTCATGAATAACTTACCTCCACTTCTCAACAAACCTATGAAAAACTCTGATATAAATCTTATGGATGACAATCAAAATGAATGTGGTGATGAAGATCCAGTGTGGCAATACTGATTTTATAATGATTGGGTTTTTTTTCAGTTGGAGGAGCAGGCCTCAACTCAATACATTCTTCTCCCTTCCTCTTTCAGATGGTTTCATTCCCCTTATGATTGCCTCCTGCAGCTGCGCAGGACCTGAGACTGGTAACAGGGAAGAGGAAGAGGATCCTTCAGCAGAAATCATCTCTGACTTTATTTACCAGGGGGCCAACCTCCGCTAGACTGACCGCACAGGAGAGACTATTTTTCACGTGTACAAAGGGAATTTTCAAGCAACCAGACTTCAGTTATTTTCATGGTTTCCTTTGTGTCTGGCCCTGCCTGGCATGTGTCTCAGATTTGCACAAAGAACAACAATTCAACTATACTGCTGAAAAGGTCTGTTGTGACTGAATTATGATTAAATCTCACTCATTAAAGCAGACACATGCAGACCTGTTGATGCACATGGAAGCTGAGTCAGAGACACACAAGCATATGACTGTATGTTCACATATGTACACACAGTAAATTGAGTCACCCTGGTTAAGTCTTTGTCTACACTGAAACAACAATGAAAGGAGTGTATTTTTTATTTTTCCAACTCCTTAGTTTATTGGATGTGATTATTTGGACAATTATTTAGTATGAGGTAATAAGGTGCAAGTAATGAGGTAAAGCTCATTTCTGTCATTTCTGACTTGGCTTTGCAACATCAGCTCAAAATTGTCACCTTGCTCATTGTGGTCTGGCATGACTTGATATGCATATGGTTGCATTGGATGTCAAGAATTGGGCTGCACAAGTGATGATGGACACATCTTTATTGTGCCAGATATCAATACAAAGCCTGCGTTTCACAAGTAACATATGCCACCATGTTCACAGCTACATCTTTTCTTTGTCCTCATTTTTGATTGGAAAACAATCAAAATGTGAACACACAGTCATCAGTTACTATGTTTCAGTATGGCCTAACACACAACATTTTTTTGTTTCTGTTGCTTCCTCACACTCACTCACAGTTTACACAATTTAGTTTATTTAGCACACCTATAACATAACATGAAAACAGAAGGACGTATGGACATCATTTTTTATATTAACCATAAATATTAATTGTCTCTCTAAATACAAAGGCTGTCAACACAGTTCTGAAATATTGAGTTCCACTGTTTATGTGTCATTAGTCTTAAAACATGTACCTGTGTGTGGGTGTGTGAATGAACAATTAAATTGTGTGTGCATGTGTACAGGGTGAGTGCTTCTGGCTTCTGCTTCTGTCTGTTAATGTGTGTCAGTCTGCAAGCGAGGCAATGAGCCCGGCTGTGTGCCTGCTGGAGCCACACGTGGGTATGTGTGTGTGTGTGTGTGTGTGTGTGTGTGTGTGTGTGTGTGTGTGTGTGTGTGTGTGTGTGTGTGTGTGTGTATGCTTGTGTGTGTGTGCATGGCTGCTGACGGGACCTGTCACTATCAGGCCCACACATCTCTGGCACTGTCTGTGTTGACACTCTGCCCGAGGGGGAACGAGTCTGCAGAGGTTGAGGAGAGCAGCGGTTTCCCACGGCTGCTGCTCTCAGCCTCGGCCCTGCCTCTGCATTCCAGGGCTGCCAGCGCTCTGTAAATGTTTGGACAGCCTTGAACAAATAACACACCTTGAAAGGCACAAGCACAGGCCCTCTCTCCCTCAATGCACACCCCTTCTCTTCATCTGCCTTCTTTAAGCTCACATTGCTAACACCCCCAACTCACCCAAACCACAAATCTACCTCCCTTGCAGCCACCCGCCTGGCTACTGCCACTCTTAAACTTTCCCAGCTTCCCTCTCATGCACAAATAAACACCAACCTTTACTGTGTTACTGTTGTACGCTTGCATATACAAACATGCAGACACACATCTGTGTATATGTAAATATACACACATGCCTATTATTGTGTGACGGCAGGGCTGTAGTTGTTTTAACTTTGTGGGATTATGTTCACACATACAATCATAGAGCTATAGGAAAAATACATTTTTGTATTGAAAAGTTTGAAAGACACCCCCCTTATAATGGACCCCAGGTGCATTCAATCTACCATAAATCCATAAAGTAGTTGCTGATTTAAAGCCCCTATGTTAAGAATATTATAGCATATTTCAAATTATTGTGACATTATGTTTTTTTTTGTGTGGAATAATTAAAGAGTGACTTAAGCTTTATTTGTTAGTTTCTTTGAGCTTTTTCATCTCAGTGTCTCGGGGTCAGATCTGTCAGATACTACTACCAGGAATCATTAAATCCTACATATAGGGGCTTTAAAAAAGAACTTTATACCAATTCGGCCTGGTACAGTGGCTACAGTCAGTAAATGTGCCCAGATGGTGGTGGGGAAAAAACTGGTCCCTGCCCACAACCATAGTTTCCAGGCTGGAAGCGGCTCCCATCCATTAAGTAAGGATGTGGCAATTGGGGTGGTGGATGTGCTTGTGGTTAGCCTGAATTTGTCAATCAGGGTCCTTTTCATTTACTGTAATGACCATATTCCCCTGACTTTAACAAAGTGTTTTAGTTGCTGAAACCTAAGTGTACCTTTACTGTAATTTTTTTTGCCATAACAACAATGTTTCGATTAAACCTTACTGCTGCTGCAATGCACAGATATTGTAGTAACCAAGATTTAAAAATACTCATTTTGCTGAACTGTTAAATATTTATGTTCTAATGATGAGGAAGGATGATGTCTTCACTGCAGCATTAGTGACTCATAGACTCTCCCCAAAGCCAACAGTTAGTTAGCAGCAACATGTACTGCTGCAGGAGGAATTACAACTTCAAAATAGGGAGACATGGTAAAAAATCTGCAGATATTAGCAGATATAAAGGTACAGAGGAGATATGATGTACCCTTACAAAGTTTGTGTAGTCTGCAACTTTTAAGCCCATAATACTCAATTACTGCCATCATGAATGTTCAATATATTAACCATTCTCATATAGAGGACAAAAAGCTACTTTGTTTGGGATATTATCAAGGGTTTATTATGCTGATAGGGAAAAAAATTGAAGTGCAATATGCAGACATTTTGATAAACATCAACCATTAACAGCCTACCCAGCACACCACAGACATACATAGTGTTTACATGGCCAACAAACCACACAAACACTTCCTGTCAATGAGGGAGCCACTAATCATAAAACAAAAATACACTTTGATAACATGAAAAAAATAATGACAGCTTCCTCCCAAAAGTCTTCATAAAATACACTAGTGATTAAGACATTCAAGCCACTCTGAATTAAAACATCCATGTCATTCGGATAAATGTCTGTATACTGTAGTCGATTGTTAGCCAGGCCCTCCCTCATACAGTATGTGAACAGCACATTCATTGGGCACCAGGCTTGATGAGCAATAACATGGCATGGTAATCGTGAGGCTGACCCGATATGAATTCCCACACAACCACCCACACGTGCACCCTGATGTCTGCCAGCAGCTGTGGAATCTGGAGTTCCTTGCTCATAGTGAATCCCACGAAACATAACGCAGGACAACTTCCACTGCACTCCACGAGCAGTAGCCACTCAAACGCGGCTCTGTTTTCATTGTCGGGAGGCCTCGGGGTACATATTTCTGTAATTTGGCTTTTATGCTCAGCAGTTTTGCAGCTGTGATGACATTTGGGTGTCGCCCCCCTGTTTCTCACGGTCCTGCTGCCAACGCTGCTCCGGCCGCTGGTCGGCAGCCAAGACTGAGGTCTGTGTGTCAGCCCCCACTTCTTGTGTACACATGCATACTGAAAGAAGGTGCTTTTGAAAAAATATATTCCTGGCAATCGAGTTAACCACTGTGGGTTTTTTTCTGAGGGTCAGTTTTCCAAAATGTAGTTCAATGGTTTCAAGGGGAGGAAGGGTGTCAGAACTAGAGCACACTGAAGTGGTTCAATGCATGCACAAGCCTTCCTTGTTTTTGTGCTTTGTAGGTGTCTCAAGTGATATTTTTGGTTTTCAAAGACATATAACTGATAACAAAGATGTTTTTATCTTAGACATTTCCGCATCTGTCAGCTTTTAACAAACTGCAGTATGCAGCCTGCTGTGGTTCTTTACCTTTGTTTGCCTTAATTTGCATATTAAAAGAATTTACTTTACAAGTTTTGTTATCCTCTTATTGACTTATGCAAATCTTAAAACAGTTTAATGACATTTAAGTGGGGAGATACTGTACAAACTTAATTATTATAACTATTCTGACAGAAGCCAGTAAGCTGCCTTAAATACAACATGTAAAACTTGTTTACATACAACAGACATAATTGTATGTTGCCATGCAATTATCAAGTCTATATTTGGCATAATATAGAAGAAAATGGATGTCCATCTTGGGCTAATTTTAGACCAAATAGACTGACTAAACACAGCTGAATTTTCAATGTCTAATTTTGTCTGAATTCTGTAATGATTCAGCCATGATTGACTAACTATATTTGACCCAAATTACATTATCTGGATGCAACATGCGATTATCTTTTCAAATACTGCCTGAACCAATAAAATCAAACTACAAAAAAAAAACAACTATGGTTTCTCTAGAGGCATAGCCACTACCGCCTTGTACAGAGCATCAGAGGTAAGCAGTATTACTCCAAATAATCCATTTTCTGTCTTGTCTTCCTCTATAAACAGACATTTTGAAATAATTTCCTGGTTGGGAGGGACCAGTAGGGAGGGAGGGAGGGGGCAGTTTTGGGTCTCGGAGGGGCGATAATGGTGGGTGTTCCTCACGCTTGCCCCTGTCTGCTCGTTCTCAGCTGTCCTCCCGGAAACCTTGGTCCAGCTGCTGCCCATTACACCAGGAATGTATTTTTGGGTCAAATGCCAGGAGTGTGGTGGCACATTAATAACGGAGTGACCACTGGCCCGGACCACTTGTGAGTTATTAACATGGCACACTCAAGTCCTTCCCATGCCCTTCTGCTCCCCCTCCCTTAACCGCCCACTCTGACAGCAGCTGCCGGACTCTTGGTTTCCCATAGTCAGGGAGCGTGTCAACATGTGTGTGTGGGTGTGTGTGTATGTTTGTCTCAGGGTGGGGAGTTTATGGGGTCATGGTATCTGATTAATTGGTCAGATATGCATACCAACGGTTCCTGTTTTGCCTGTCATGGTTCAGACCGATTTGTCTAATCGCTTGATACTGCTGGGACTTTATGTCTAAGAAAAAATGCTAGAATATGTAGGAGCAGTCTTGGGTACAGTTTGTCTATAGCCAGTCCATCAATCAATCAATCAATCAATCAATTAATCAATCAATCAATCAATCAATCAATCAATCAATCAATCAGTCAGTCAGTCAGTCAGTCAGTCAGTCAGTCAGTGATTATTTTAGACATGTTTTTCATAAAATAAAATAAGAATAGATGAAATAGCCTAAGAATTTATTTAGAAGACAGAGAGGAAACTATGTAAACTAGTGGAGCAGAAGGGAATGGACTGGATGTGGTTGTGAATGAAACTAGACATTTAGAGCCACTGCATGTAATTCACTTCCTGGATCTGCACCATCAAAGATAACGGAAGCTCTGAAGGCCCTTTGAAAAGTCAGAGGAGCAAAAATAATTACTCTCATTTTTTTTAAGAATACACTCTCAGTATGAAGTCTTTCGGGAATATACATCACAGATGCTACAAAAATCCATTAAGTTCCTCTGATCACCCGATGGTGAAACATGCTCACCATTGTAAGAGCAGGCTTGATTGACACAATTTAAGGACTCCACTTATGTGGCTGTGTATGAGCCCGAGAGTGTGTTACAAGGCCCAAAAGCTTGTGGATTGCAGTTTTTCTTTACATAATCTCTCGACATATTCAGGCAGTGAGCACCTGGGTGGATCAGTTTAGCCCTAATGATATGGCCTGACAACAAAACAACCCAAAGGTACTTGAGGAAGTTTTTTTGAGTCTGGGACTAATTACAACACGGGACAAAAAAATCAAACCGCCCCGCACTTAATTGGCTTCTTTTCTTTCTTGGTCCTATACATAGCCATTCAATCATGAGATGGAGCCAAACAAAACCCTTGCTCTCCCCTTGACCCAAAACACTCTCTAATTGCCACTGCATGGTCAGCTACAGATGTGGGTGGACTATCCTATAGTAGAGCTTCCGAAATCTCAATCAAACCAGATGGCACAATAAGATATACATGTAATGGTATATCTGAGAGGAAAATGAAGAATGAAATTAACTTCAAGAATATGCTCACATCCAGTCCAGAGGCCTACATTCACTAAAACATTCAACCTACTTAGGCTTCACATAGAAAACGTGAACGTTGCCAACTATATTAGATGCAAAATATGATAGGAAAGTGGTTGGTACGTTTTCTGCCTCGACCACTTCCTTGGTGCAGTAAAGTATGTCATGCCTACATCTGTTCTCATGTTTGTTGCAGTGTGAAATGTGTGGTTTCTCTGCAGAATGTGATTACTCCGGCTTCATGCTCTGCTGTTGGGGTCATGACCCAGCACATTCACGCATGTGGCATCTGCATGCTTGTGGCATGCCAGAGCAGTGCTCTGCCAGCAAGACAACCAATAAGATATGTGCAAACAGACACAGGTGAAGAGATGGCATGACATCTATGTATCAGGTGGCAGACTTTTGGAGTCTTTGAATGGTGACTGATAGCTATTAGTAAATACATCATGACAGCTTTTGGCAAGTTTTTCTCATAGCGGGGCTGGATGAAGGACAATAACAACAATGAAAAAGAGAGTAGTAAAAATGTCCTGAGATACTTCTATCTGTGAATGTCTATTAGAGGACATGAAGCTTTCAATCACTCATTCAGCTTTAATGAATTCCATTCACACACAGACAAGTGGAAAAGCTGTTAGTGGATATCTGTGTGTGTGTGTGTGTGTGTGTGTGTGTGTGTGTGTGTGTGTGTGTGTGTGTGTGTGTGTGTGTGTGTGTGTGTGTGTGTGTGTGCGTGTGTGCGTGTGTCTGTGTCTTAGCCACATTAAGGCCACCGTGTGGGACCCTCTTTTCACTCTCTTCCCCTTGCACGGCTGCTTCTAATCTCTGACCCCCATCAATAAGATGCATTCAGAGTCCATCAAACAGACAAGCTGCTGCACAGGCAGCCGCGCACCACTGGGGGGAGAACCATGGGAAATACTCTCTTAATTGTCCTCCAAACCTTTTTAAAGAATATTAAGCTGCATTAGCTGACGATGAGCCTTTCTTCGTGGGGCTTTCCTCTAGAGAGGGCTACAGCAGCCCACTCAGCCCACAGGCCATTAAACGTGACAGGTCTTTGTGAAGAACAGAGAGACAAACTCCCAGGAAAGTGCAGCTAGCAAACCCCTGTTTAAGAAAAGGGTGGCTAACAGGTTAGCTAGTCTTGTGTCTGGTTTGTATCAAACACTCCGTGCCGCCTGACACTCCAACAGCCTCAGGCCTATTAGGGGCTATTAGCATCCCAGTGGAGTGAGTCTATACTGATAGCCATAACTCAGGCAGGGTCGATCTGAACAGCCATAATATAGGAGGATCATTAGAGGTAAGATTTTCCAACTTCAGTGATGTCATTGTCACACTTCTTTGCATCCTTTTTTTCGGCAGTATAACATCTTTTATATGGAGGAAAACACCTCGAGTAAAAACTTAATTTTCAAATGGTCTCATTTAGTGTATTAAATGACCAGTTCTTCTAAATTACAACCCCCAAAAAGCATATTTTCTCACTCCATGTGTGTGAAGTCATACAAACATTTCATGCTTTTTAAAAAAAAAATGTTATTATTATTAATTATTTTATTGATAATGTTGGATGTCCAGTAAAATGTATTGCATTTGAACATGCGTGAACTGACGTCAGATCGTTCCACTGGACCTGGAAATGCGCATGTCATCTTAACTTCCAGGAATTTGAGATAAGTGCCTCTGCAATTTCTGTTTCCACCCTGATATATCATGGAGGTGAATGGAAATGAATTTGTAATGCTCACAGCATAGAAAGATCAATGTACACTATTATCCTTTTAGATAATAATATCCTGATTGCTCTAAGAAACAGATATCTCATATTTTTGATATCTGCATGGTAGAGGTAAGTGAGAAATCTTTAAACAGCACATGAACTGATTATATATGAACTTGTATCATATACAAACACAGCAATATTGTGTGCTTGCATTACATTTCCATGGTTTGATACCATGGATGAAGACCATGCTACCAAACTTGTCTTCATTGAATTTATGCACAAGCTAATTCAGTCATTGAAACATGTGCATCAGTTACAAAATCAAAACTTGCAGTTATTACACCTTTGCTATACTATGATTTAGATAGAGAGATATTTCTTGATTCATTGAGTGTGAGTTGTATTATTCCAAGACCCTGGCCCAGACATTATCTAGGGGCATGGCTACATTGTCCATCACATTAGCCACATTAAGAAGATTTTGGGAGCTTGGATGGACTGAGCCATGTTTTGAGGTTGATGTTAAGCTGCTGCGCCCTTGTTGCGCTCAGGCCTGAACTCGCCTTACAGCTCTGAGTGCGACTGGGGGATTTAGAGGGAGTGGCAGAGCTTTCAGGACGGTTTCACTCCAATTTAAGCGGTCAAGTCATCTCTGAGGTTAAGCGTTTATATTTAGCAGATGTGTACAATGTAAGACCGAGGGCCATAAACAGATACATAAACGGATCAAAGGAGATAACAGAAACATGTACAGGTATCAATAATGTTTATGTTTCTCCAAAGTGTTGAAGATAAAGTGAGTGAGATTGAACCAAGAGGAAGAATTATTGAATATTTGTTTGGAAAATTAGCTTAGAACATGTTTTGCTTTCCCGCTCTCATCCCTTAACCTTGAACACATAAACAGTGTCTTAAACACATTTACTCCCCACCAGATGTAGGATTGACTGCTCATTTACAAATGGAAAAGGTCCATTTCGTCCTTCGTTTCACTCATTCTGTGTCTAAACTGCTTGCTGTGACCTTGTGACATCATTACTCAAAAACATCAGCAAATGCGGTTCCCTTATTGGGCCTTGAAAATGGCATATGTTACATAGAATGGGCCCTCCATTAATCAAAAGCAGTTAGGCGCTAAATAGGCAGATCCTGGATGAGGAGCCAGAGCGACAGATCCTCCCCCTCACCCAAACAACCAGCACAGCTCATATCAGCCCACAGAAAGGGGATTCATCACCTTGTCATTCTTAAATAATAAAAAGCTACGAGACAGAGTTTCAGTGTAGGCTGACGGGGATTGGGATGAATGTCTATGTGTGTGTCTGTGATGCAAAGATAGTGTGCGCCGATGGTCAAGAATAGGCGTGGCTTTCTTGTTGGCAACACAAAGCCATTGCTGTGCAATCAGCTCGGTGTAAAATCGCTGCTCTGTGGCCCCCACAAAGGCTCACAAAGGCAGGGGGCTGGTGGCTGGGGCGGGAGTGCGGCAACACAGCTGTGAGCAGAGTCTACACATCCCTACTCAATATCCTCCTCACATCTGTAGCAGCTTGGCCCCTGCTTCCGCCACGTCCCGGGACAATGGAGACCCTCGGCAGACCCCTTTGTTGCAAACTTTCCTTTTTTAGCCTAAATCTTAAATATTTCATTAGGCCTCCTTTGCCCTGCTCCTTTTCTTTCACTACCATTTTGAAAAGCATTGCCAGGACCTCTCGTCTTTACCCCCCTTCGCTTTAGGAACGCCCTAAACAACAAAGGATTTCTTCTAAAACAGTTTGGAACCTGCTGTTATTCAAAAACAGGCAGTGTTTTAAGTTAAACACAGAGAAATGCACATGCTTTGTTATATCTCTTGCAGTAACTAGAAGTTTGCTAATCAGTTAATAAAGTGTTTTTGAACTGCCTTCTTGAGTTGAAATTATTGTTGGAATTTGATCAGGTTTTTGAATGTGTGTGTGTGTGTGTATATATCTACGTATATATAACATTCTTATATTCCTTATTCTGAGTCTTCTCTCAAACTAAACTATTTTATTCTGTTGTACATTTTATAACAGAACAGACTGTATCCATGGATAAGTAATTTAGTCTAATGGTGTTTTGCCAATCCCACTGGTAATTAAAAGTATACTTTACTACTCACTGGTAACATATACCATATAGAACATAGCTGTGAAATTAAGTATAGAAAGTATATATACATTTTTAGAGGGTATTTGAGTGAATTAAATCTGATAATAAAAGTTGAATAATGGAATGTTAATTGGCGCTCAAATATATTCATGACATATGGTCACATTTGCAACATTGAGTGTCATTATTAAGTGTTAAGTCACAGGCTGCTCGGTGTATAGGAGGGCCACACATAAACGTCATGTATAGAAGAGGTGACCAAACACTCCCATCCAAATATTAAACACTAGTTAATAACTTTTCCGGCCCTGCAGCAGAACTTCTGTCAAGATGGATAAAAAGGGCTGAAAAGGATTTGTCTTTATGCTAAGCTTTAAACTGGCGTGATTGGAGTGAATGACAGAGAAGCTTTTGTTACAAAAAGAGGAGAAGGGGGGGTTGATTTATCCAACACTTTAAGAGACCCTAATGAATAATTCAGTGTTATCATTCAACTTGATGCTCGATTATTATGTTTTTCTTCTTTCTTCACACGTGAGGGACCCCGGCAGACAGGGGGTATCATGCAGGGGCACCTAGGGGGAAGTAATGCGCACACAAGGACAAAACAAGAAAGGCTGCAGCGCAGTCACTCCGCTGTCAGCTTGATAAATATAATGTGTCACCAATTAAAAACTCATTGCCATTCTTTAATTCAGCCAAGGCCTTGTTAACCGCTGCCTGGCAGGGAGGCTGCCAGAGTAGCCACGGCCTCTGCGACCAGCACCACCATAATAGAGGCCCCTGCTTTCCCATCCTTTTAAAACCATGGCCCTTCCCTTTGGCATGTAAATAAGACATTCATTCGGTAGCACTTTTCCGATAGAAAAAAATGACCATCGATGCCTTTGATTTTTATCTTTTTTTCCCCTGGGAAAACAAAGAATTCTATAGTTTCAGATTTTTATTCAAAAAAAAACCTTTTTGGGCCTTTCTTTGGGGGCATTCTCATGGTAATCATGTTGACTCAACTTTGTGCAACGTGGCTATACAACACATATGAACCCTAGCAGGAGTCCATTACAGAAATACCATTTAGCAAGCTGTTTCTGTGAGAAAGTCAAATGTTTAAGGGACTTTTTTGTGCCGGTCAGGGACGAGGGTCCCTGAGTAGCAGCAGGAGTCCTTTGGAAACTTCAGTGAAACTAAAGGCTTCATAGGTCTGAGATACTTCACAGCTGAAGTCAAAAGTATTGAAAATGCAGAAAAGCAGGTTTTCTTAAACAAGGTCTAACTCCTTGTCAGCCGTGACTGCTGCGCTATTTAGCAACTTTCTTCTCTGACACAGGATAAGTAGATGTCACTAAGCCATACAAACCTGTCTTGGTGCAAAGATTCATAGGCAGATAAAGTTATGTACATTTTTAATAAAATATGTGAAAGATATTGCTGCTGTACAGGGCTACGATCCAATGTACAACTGCAGCAAACTAGTCCTCCATATTAAATGGCAATATATGTTGTTTGTAATTTCTCTCCATAACACATACAAAATACAGAATTACTGCATGTGATCTTACAGTGTGTGGCAACTGTTTAGTTAAGGCACAAAAAAAAACTCAGTTTGTTGTTTGGGTTAAACTATCATTTTGTTAAGGTGAGGGAAAAATTGCGGTCATGGTTAAAATAAGTTCATGTTGACTGTTGATACAGGAAATGAATGGTCATTCTTTAATGACAGTCTTGCAGTAAAACGTAGCTGAAAGTTGAAAATTCTACATTTTAAAACAGTTGTGTTAAGAAACACCGTAAGTTTAGTGTATCCTCAAATATGTGGCAAAACAAAGAATATTAGCTGAACTGAGAGGATAAAGAGCTTTAGAGACCACAAAGAGAGTCTGCTTCTCTTTCCAGGTATCTACATGGTTTGTTGAGTCAGAGTTTCCGTCTTTCGCACACCTTCTGTGTGAGACTTTGTCCCCTAAACAGTGGGAAAGAATCCAGATTTGGAAACATTTCTATGCCATGAATTGTAGGAACTCGGAGGTCACGCTACTTATAATTCCCAATCTCTCAACGTCCCTCAAGCACATTTGGACACTAATGTCCGAATGCAAAATAATGAATTTGACATCAAATGAACCTGGTCATCCTGGAAACATTAAAGCGTAGAACTGAATATAAAAAGAATGAAGTATGAACATCTGAATGGGTGCAAGCATTCCTCTTCAACCCCTTACATCTCACCACTCACCCTCCTCCTCCTCCTCCTACTCCTCCTCTCTGCCCACTCATTATCCCTGTCACACGGGACCAGGGCCCACTTGGCACAGGCTTGTGGACTTAATTGAATTAGACATACCCGCTTGTTTAGGCATTGTGCAGTGGCATGAGAATCTCCCAGCCATCTCCATGAAGGCAGAAGAAAAGAAAGGCATCGGCAACACTTGTCGGAAGATCTGAGAGTTGGACATTCTCAGGGATGGAATGGACGCCGCAAAAATGAGGGACCACCAGTCTCCCATTGTTCCCCGGCTCAGTGCCAAGTACAGAGTGGGACTCGTCCAGGGGTTTCACTTCACTTAACCCAGAGGTGTGGCACAATCCCTGCACCTAAACTCTCAAACCCACATAAAACCAATCCACATTATGGGAAAACAGAAAAGTTACTGGTGAGATATGATTTTATATATGCAAAATGTATTTGGCACTGAACTGGTCAATACATAGTTTAGGTTTATATTCATCCTGATGTTTGGTTTATGTTTAGATATGACTTCCAATAGATTCTGTTTATTGAAAGTTTTCACCTTTTCTCTCTTTTACAGTAACAACTGCATCAAGATCAGTTGAGTCAAGACAAACATCAGGGTAAATGTTAACCCATAATAGAATGCCTGAACCATGATCACAAATAAGCATAAATTAAAGAGGAAAGTTACTTCAGTCACTCCAGGAGATGTCTAACTATGTTGGTTTCATTGATTTGGGCTCCATATTTATGTCTGCAAAAACTGCATGCATGCTTTTCAGAAGTGTTCAAGGGATGTTTTCTCAATATTGTTCAGTAAAACATTGTATTTGCAGTCTGTCCTTACATTGAAATGGTCTGTATCAGCCAACTGTTATGGTACTCATAGGCTTCGTCTAAAGCCATTTGATGCAGCTTTTGACACAAATGACAGCACTCACTGTGCCAGCTTAACCCTCTGACTTCCACCTTTTCCAGCCATCATCTTGGAGCTAACTTTAAAGTCAAGAGTCAGGCACTTTGTGATGAGAGATTTTTTTCTCTCTTTCTTTTTCTTTTTGGTTTAAAATGGAAATAAACCTCTTCTAATGTGATTGCCCTTTTCCATTTATCTTTACAGGGTCTAAATGGACGTGCTACAAGGGGATTCCTAGGCGCTGTCACTACATAACGTCACCTCCCTAACCCCAGGGGTCAGGGCCAGATTGACACCATAACCCACAGCCCTGATCCTCCTTCAGCCTCTTTAGAGGTGCGCCCGGCCAGCAGTAATACGGCCCGCACTTTATTCATTTGGAGATCAGCCAAGCTGAAAAGATAAGCTCTGAATAATTGGAGCCCACAGACCACGGAGAATCTGATAGGATCTTTGAGTCTTTAACTTTTTCTCTTTCCCTCCTCCTCTCTCTATACCTCTTATAACCGGAGGACACCCCTTGTTAGATTCAGGCAGCCAGATGGGCAAGAGAAGAGTGGGATGATCTGCGGCGCTTTAGAGAGAGGGATGAAACTGGCTGTAGGGACCTGTCACTCACGTGCAGGGGGAGTGAATGTGGAGCCTAATGAATCCTCCACAGCCACCAGTGGACAAGATGCAGCTCTGTGTGGACACCAGACAGCCAGACAGTACTCCATCCTGCCTCCTTTTCTCTAGTGGCCTCTTTCCTTCCATCTAAGAGACAGTCAATATTTAGTGTAGTTCACAGGCAGTTCATTGAATTTTCATGTGAGGAGTACATTTCAGACAAAAAAATCAAAGAAAACTTTGAAAAACAAAATTATTCTTGGTGGCATACCGGTCATTTTGAGGACAAACTGTTGAGCAACTGCCTTATTAATATCCCCTCGAGACAAGAATAACTTGTTAATAAAGCAGTCAAATCTCTCTGGGAGGTGAGACACTGGAAACAATAACATGAAAATGAGGCTGTTTGCTACTGTGGCTGCTGTAGTTAATCATCCCTCTGTCAAATTAGCATCCCCCCTGCCCTGCATGGAGGACACCATGGCAGATAGACAGGGCATCGTTAGCCACACTGTGCAACAAAGGGCTAGCAATGGGGAGGCTGCAGCTATACTGGTAATGTCAGGTCCCAGGTCAGCTTGGTCAAGAGCCAGTGGAAGCCCATGCTGCGCTCTGCCTGTCCGGTGTTGTCATAACAGAGCAGTTTTACTGTATGAGGCCATAGGAGAGACAAGACTGACTACAGAGTCCTGAAGACAGACTGAACAACAGGACCACACACTTGTCTCCCATTAACACCAGCAGCAGTCGTGGTTTTCACCCCTTTCACATGTTCGGACATGGGCCCACTTGGAGTAGCAACAAGAAGAGCAGTGTAGCTTATTGTGAGAGGACTGGGAAAGTTACTTCCAAAATGCAATAAGTTCAAATTTACTTGCTTGTATCTGCCTTAACCCCAGAGAACAGAGACAGAGGGAGTGCTTTAAAAATCATCAATAGTCAGATATCAAAGAAATGTTACATCATTTGTTTTTCTGCAACAGCATCACTCAGCTTGTTTTTCTAAAATTATTGCACATAATTACTGTTAGAAATATGTTTCTGTTTTTGCCATATGTCTTACAGCTATATGTGTTTATTTGTAATTGCAAAATACAGAGGGAATCTGGCTCTCCTAACGATAGCTGAAAGTAAGCAAAATAGTCTGAAGGTGCGTTGCCTAGTTGTGCAGCAATCAGTATCAGTGTTCCCCTTTTGTTAACCTGTACTTGGCAGAGGCCAGGCATTGTTAAACATAATAATCCTGATTATTACAATAACATCAGACACTACACGTGACCTCAAATCAAACCAAATGGCATGACAGACTCGGACAAATCTCCAGCCATCAAGTCAAGCAAAATATTTTCTCTGCCCAGTCACAAGGGCACAATGCTTCCTGTCCTGGAGACAGTGTCACCCAATGGCTTTGTGTTTTCCATAAAACTTGTTTCCTGTGTTACAGGGCATTTTATAACTAAAGAAACACAAAACAAAGCCCCACAAAAAAACCAAACACATTCTCTCATGAAGCACCAACTTGTGCTGCATTTAAAGTATCTGAAACAAAAATAGTTTTCAGCAAGTCAGAGCTGAGAACATTTGTGTAAATTGAACAGGAAATGTGATAATCTGACTTCCTAACCAGTTGACGTGTCATCTGTGGCTCAAGTAGAGACAAGTAGAGACTGATAAAAAGGAGATCAATTAAAGGGAAGAATTGCTCAGGAAGAAAGAAGCACAGGCAGAACTGTCAAAACATAAATAAAAGTTCTTCCATTTTATATTTCATATAATGTTTATATAACATATAATGACTAAAATAATCATGGCTAGTTACAATGATTTCACTTTTATTGTGAAATTCATGTCATTGCTTTAATAATGTTGCATTTTTAAAGTGTCCTTTATCTTCTTTAACTATTTGAGGTGCAGTGGGTAATGAATAGCCGCTGAAGTGGTCAGATATTATAAATCAATGACAGTTTGTAATTCTCTTCATTTAAACAAAGGGCAAACGAATAAAAACCCATTAAGATGACATGTGAATTGGCAAACAAACTGTTTAATTTGTGTCTGCTGTGTGAAGGAGGCTTTCCGTCCGTGGGCCTGAGGGCAGCCCAAATTTACATCTGATTGGAGTTTAATGGTCCATGGCCGCTTTTACTGCATGGTCACTATGGCGACCAAGCTTTTCTCAAGATTTTCAACAGACTAAAATGTCCTTTTTTTGTCCATTTGAAATGTGTCATGCGAGCCAAATGGGGCTGGGGCTTGTATGTATCAATTTGTTTCTGTTGCGGGGCCCACACTAGCCCTGCAATGAATATATGGGCCATTGAATCCCGACACACAATGGCCACAGCTGATGTGGTTGCCACAGAGACACGCCCACACAAAGGCTCGGAATGATGACATATGGTCCAAACCTGCCCAGTCGGTGGACCCCCAATAGGCCGACTGCATTGATGGACAAAACCCCACGTTAGCCATTTATCTGTGCCTACTCATTTCATGGTAAGATAAACTTTTTATAAAGTTTCCACAGCCCATGCACAAGGAGTAAACGGCTGGTGAAAAAGCCACCATGTAAAGTGGGGGGAATTCATCATTAAGTGATTAACAAAGGCTTCTTTACCACCTGCTTCTACATTAATACGGACATTAAAGGCCTCTCTTTTTGTTTAAGGAGAAAGAGGGAGGCAAAAAGAATTAATTTAAAGACATAATAGAAAAAAGCATATGTTGGTGTGGAACTTTTCATTTCTGTTGCTGTTAGATTTACTGATATGAACTACTTCCACTGAAAGAAAAATGTTAATATCTATATGTTTTAAGGTTTCATATATGACTTTTTTTTTTATTCATCAGACACAGAAATTGAAACATTTTATTTAGTTAGTTAGTTAGTTAGATAGTTATTTATTTATTTAGTAACTTTTTGAACAGATTTCGGCTTCTACAAGAAATTAAAAAGGTTAACTGCTCACCTTGAGGGTAAATATTACTTATTTGAATCTTTTCCTCTTGTGGGAAAAATCTGCATATCATAATTTACATTATTTGCATATGTTTAGACTTTGCATGTGTTCTGATTTACATTATATTGGTCACTTTTTGTAGACCGTGTCACTTTGACATTTTTTCCCTGCTGTTTTCTTGTTTTTCCAGTTTTGTGAGGAAACATAATTGCTGCTTGGATTATGTTCCCAAGAAAAATATTTTGTCATGTGGGAAGTGCTATATTTATGCAACATGCACAAGTTGTAGGGAGGTGGTCGGGATGCAGCAAGAGTCCTGTGTGGTTAGGTTCAGGCACAAAAGCACTTTGGTTGAGGTTAGGGAGAGATTTTGGTGTTGTTTAAATGTTAATTCAGACCTCCAGCTTTCCATTATGAGGTGTTGTGAGTGCCTAAACAAACCTTGCTTGCTTTAGTTGCAAAGGGTGGGGTATTGTATTGCAAGAGTTGAGACTAAGAAAAACAAATGAAATACTTTATCAGTGAAGTTTTGCATTCTGCACGTGTTTATTACCCATGTTTACCCATGATTTTAAAAAGCATTATTTAGGCAGCGTTACATTTCTTACAAAACACATTTGCTGTTAGAGATTATAAATGAATACATGTAATTTTAATAGGAAGGTTCATAAGAGTTACTTACATGCTCTGAGTAGATACTGCAGTAATTCCCAAACAAGGGTCACTGTACACCACGACCAGTTGCAAGTGGGAGCTTGAAGAGACCGTGGAGTAGCTCAGCTAAATGAAGAAAAATGTTAAATTATTATCAGATTAAAAATAATATATATCCACATACTTTGTGTTCAGGAGGAAAACAAACAGCCAAAGATTATTACAGATGGGTATGATGCTGATCTTTCAGATCTTATTCTTTCAGAACTTTGATCTTGTGTTACAATAATCACACTTTTTTTATGCTATTCCAAGGGGTTGTAATCACAGCCCAAATGAAAACTTGACAACTGAAAAAAAGAGCAACATCAACAATTCCAAGAGCAACATTTTTTTTATTTTGTTATCATTAATAATGTTAAACAACACTTGAAATCCAATCAAACAAATATTTGGCGCATAGCAACATTATTGACGAAGAGTTCATTTGATTAGGTTGTGGTGATACATCAAAAACACAAAACGTTTGAATACCAATGGTAGTGCATCTCACTCAAATCATATATATATACATCATACAAAACAACCATATGAAAGTGGAAATAATCAGGTGAAAAATGCAAAAACATTATATTGTCATTTTCATAAAATTATATCACATAATCTATATGGTTTTCTTTACCAGTTTAGTGAGATATCAATAATGATCTAATTAGGACTAAATGTAAATAATTATGACTTAACGATAAAAGATAATCAGCACTATGATTCAACTGGGGAAGTCCCTCATAAAGCATGCATTTAAGGTAGGAGGTCTAATTCCATCAGGAAAGATAAGCAGTGTGTGAACAAGACATTCAAGAGTTGGCCTTCTTCATTACTCACCACTGAAATATGTGATGATGTCATTTCAGGCTTTGTGTGGTGGGAGGGTTGTTATGGTCCATATGGGGGTAACCATTCACTTAAGGCAGTGCAGATGCTCTACTTTTAACAAACACAGCACTATAGAAACATGGAGACCATTCCTCTTATTTGAGGCGTTAAAGGACATGTTCATAATTTTTATGTCTGTCTTTAAGGTGCCCATATAAACACTGAAACGTGTTTTACTTGCTGTAATCATTCTTCATGTTCATACTGACCATTTGGACCACAGACTTCCTTCTGTGTAAACATGTTTTTAAAAGTTTAACTTAAGCTAATACGAAGCTTCAGCCATCCAAATGAGTCAAATCAAGTAGATATCATTCAACGTAACAGTCTTTTTAGTGCCAAAGTCCCTCTTTTTGTTACTATACTTCCACCACAGCTTAACAGGGATACACTATCTAAAGAAACACAAAGAAGGAATTTGATGCTAAAAAGACTGTAAATATGGCAGATATCCACTTGATATGACGCCTGAAGCCTCAAATAAACTTCACATCAACTTTTAATACAGTTTTATACAATGTGGCTGTGCGCACTGTGAATTATGGCCCCCATCATTTACATTATAAGCAAATTTGAAGGGGATATTTTAACAGCCAGTATGAATAGGAGCAATAATAACAGCAAAGAAAAACCTCTTTCAGTGTTCATATGAACATCTGACTGTTTTTTAAGACAGACTTGAAATTTCGAACCTGTCCTTTAATTTAATCAACACAAAATAATCAGCAGTTTGTTTTGTGAAACATTCTGTGGCTTCTTAAAAAATTAATTTATACTGTTTTTAACTGTTTTATCAATTTAAAAAAAATAAACGTTGCCACCTTGGAGTCAGGGAAATGTTTTTTGTCTATTATCTAACATTTTACTGACTGCCAATTAATTAATCAGTATACAAAATAATAAACAACAGATCAACAAAAAATGGAAATGATTTTTAGCTGTAGCCCTAAACAGCACTGTAACTTGAGTCAGTCCATTCTGATGTTTATACTGCAGTTCAATTAATCCTCTTATTAACAGGACATCTTTTAAAAAAAAATAAAATATATATATATATATATATTTTTTTTTTTTTCCACCCAGTAAAAAGATTCAGAGTACCAACCATACAGACATAAACCAATATTGTCTTTTAGAAATTCGGTTTATATTTTGCTAAATTGCAGTTTTGACGGAAAGATAATGCAGCCAAAATTGCATTTTCTGTTGACATGATGAGAAAATATTTATTATATCTGGCAAATACATACAGTGAATGTATGAGTAAAATGCATTTTTCTTTATTTTGCTCACCAAAATAGCTGTACATTCATTCAAAACTCTGCTTGTGAACATAATCGAAGCAACAATTACTTGATATTGCAGCATAATTGTAAAAACACGTCTCTAGGAGACATGGATGCATACACACACACAAACACACACACACACACACACACACACACACACATACAATGCTTCCTACAACTGCGTACTCTGCAGAAGACAGGTCAAGCCAAAGTGTCACTTGATGTCAATTAAGGTGATGGGGTGTGAGTGAGACCCGGAAGGAGATCTCACTCGGTTTGATTTGGAGGTGACAGGTCCTTCTGGATATGACCTGTCTATTCCCTGATTTCACCCCAGTCATCCGCCTGGCTGTCCCCTGCATGGACGCCTCCATTGACTGCTGTCAAAGAGAGGGACCTGGAGGAGAACATTACCCTGGGAGGTCAGAGACCCCCAGGTGACCTGGTGAAGACCCCTCGAAACACTTCAGCGAACAAGCAGTGTCCAGACCAGTCAGTTTTCAACTGACCCTCTGCAGTACAATCTGGAGCTGTCAAACCGGAAACAGCGGGTAAATACACTGTGAAATTTCAAGTGAATTACAGGCTGAGCATCCGTCTCAATCAAGCAGGCTTTGAGTACTCCAACCTTGTTTTAACAAAGCATTTCCTTGATGATCCTTATCCTACTCTTGGATGACATAGATATGACTCTGCACCCAAATATGCTGCACAGTCCTTAACACACACATCCTCTCTGTGATCATATGAGCATACACACAGTTTCCCACACATGTGAACGGGTGCACAGACCCCACCCTTGGACCCCACACTGCACAGCATTATGCAGAGTTCCCTTGAATTCACACAGAGATCTAAAAATACCCGCGAGGGAGGAAATCCCCACATTCCGCAGCAATGGACTTGCACTACAAAGACATCCAAACAATAAGCCTCTCCCGACTCGGAATCATCCCAGACAATATAGGAAGACTGAGGCATCAGAGCGTTGTTATTCCCGGATAGACTGTTGTGTCTAGGAGTGGAAACCTCTGACCACTGCCGTTGACTCATGGCAAGTGGCCATACGTGAAAGAATGGGCTGCACCACGGGATAAACACATACAGGGAAACCAACCTGCATACACAACAGCACAGAAGCTGATCGCTTACATTGGCAGAAAGATAGTGACGGCATCAGAGATTCAGAAACAGTGAGAGGTTACTTGTAGCAACACAACTGAATGTCAAAAGGTCGCACCTGCTCTGAAGCTGCAGTTTTAATAAACGAAAACCAGCTCCTGGCAGCGAAAGTCGGGATATTCAGCAGGTGGTTAATTCGGTGACTCAGCTTTTCCAGGTTGATATTGTTGAATCAAACAATGAAAAAGTCAAAAGTTACTGAGGCAGGGTGCATGTAAACACTATACTGTAACATTAATGTGTCAGTCTGTATGATTTAAATACACATACCTACAAGTACCTTGTAGGTATAACTACACCTACAAGTTTAGATATCATATGACGTCACAGTCAAATGGTCACAGATATCACAGTCTGTAGCAAACATGGGATTAAGAAAGTGAAACAACCAAGAAACGGGAATAGAAAAATTCTTCTCATTGCAAACCACAGAGTTTTCTTGCAGAGACAAACAATCATTTTGAGGAATACATATATATGTAATAACCTGACCTCTCTTGAAGGAACTAAACAATCACAGTAATATAGTTAGTTATAGTTATAGAAAGGTGGACATAACAAGGTTTGGTCTGCAATGGAGTTGGTTTGAAGCCCAAAGTTGGTGCCAGCGTGTAGTGGCCATTGGCTTTGCACTTTAAGGTATTTGTGCATTTCTGTATTTCTGCAAATAAAAAATGATACAGCTTTTAAATGGTTGTGTTTAGGAACTCAAACCATTATGTCATGGTTTTGCCTTAATTTAACACTGGACTCAGGATGCAAACCACACAGTCTCTGGAGTCAATGTCCTGTAGTTTGCACACCAACCATCCACCCTGACCACCTATGACGTGTGTAGTACATAAATCGAGCCTTTCCTACTCTTCTTACACTTTTTCTTTCAAAATCTACATTTTAGTAAAAAAGAAAAGAAAATTCACTATCAATAAATGAACATTTCTAGGTTCAGGCTGACTCACCTATACTCTGTACAACTTTGAGGCTTAGTAGTGCGCTAATGTCAATAGGTGGAAGCAGATCTCCCTCTGACTCACGTCATCAGTCTGTGGGCACCACCGTGGTCATGTCACTTTATCAGGAACAGAGATCCTTCATTTAGACAATGGGGTTTAATGACTCGCAAGACTTTTATTTGCTGACAGCTTGATGGGCGCTGACGTTGTGAGACTCAAAGGATGAAGGAAATAATACAAGCTATTAATTTGCGGTCAGTCAGTCAAGGGAATGTTGGTTGTTGTGGGCCAGTACATTAAGGATAAATATTTTTTTACAAACAGAAACAATTAATTAATTAAACATTTAATTCATATAATATCAGGCATATGCAAAGTAAATATACAACTTATGGTGTGTGCACTGTAAGTTTGTATTCATTTTGATTAGCTAAAATGTTACTCAAGCAAGCTGTTTGTTCCAAACCGAAATGCTAAATCTAATACAGATTCTTTTGCCACAAGATACACTTTAGTATGTTGTAATCATCATTATCAGACAGTTCCTGCTATTCAGGACTGATTGTACTCTTTCCTCTTGGAATGTGAAACTCAGGAGTGAATGAGGATCAAATAAGGCAATACTATCCACTTGACTGACAGCTTAACAAAGGCAATGGAGAAGAGTGATTTGTCAATGGGTAAAAATCCACACAAAGAGCTATTGATTGGCATGAGAGAAAAAGTCAGAGGACAATGAGTGTGGCTGTGGGATCTCGCCATAGTGATCAATACTGGAGTTCTGCATGAGGGAGCCATCTCACTCTGTTTATACAGTCAGACACAGAGCAAAGATCAGCTATTGTACAGCGGGTCTGGTGCTGTCAGTCAACTTAGGGCAACACAGCAGGAGGTGGCCAGGCATCCTGTATACACACTCGCACAAACACACACAGATGTTAACTCCAACGTTCACATCAGGCTCAGACTGTCACCAGACCATGCAGTGGTTTAACTAGACAGTTCTTAAGTACAAACTACCGCAGCCACAGGTGTCTTTATGACACAGAAAATAATGAATCATGACTTCTGATCAACTATGTGGTTGGCACAGTCATTTCAAGCATTACTGTAAAGGGCAAGTTTACCCAAAATGACAAAAACGCTTGCAGTGGGATCCATTCAGACAGTCTCAGATTTATTTGCCCAGATTTTAAAATGTATGTCTCTGAAACATCTGCGTCAATGGAAGCAAAAAAATACTTTTAGCTTTTGCTGCAGAAATCAGAAAAAAACATTTCAGGGCCTATTTCTTTATTGAAAGATGTGGTGGGCAGTACCTCTAAATTTGGTTTTGATCCAATGCTAAGTAAAACCAAAACCAGAATCACTGAAATCAATAACAGTTAGCGACACTAACTTTCTAATAATAATTTAGTGACTGAATGTACTGGTTTATAATATGAATCCATCATTAATAGCCCCTTTAGGAATAATTTGCCAAGACAGTTTTAAGGAAAGCTAAGGATGTGGTAGCAAAGACTGCATGCACAAAGAAGAGTGTATATGTGTCCATGATGAGTTGCATTTGTTTTTTCTATCTATCCTACTGACACTAGTGTTGATTCTCAAAGCAAGACTTATTACCAGAGAGAATCTGAATCAAGTAAATCAAAAATAAACACTTTAGGTAGTAGAAAGTAATTTCTATAAAAACTCTGTCTATCCTGTGAGCACAAAACAAAGTTTCATTCACCTCCGCTGTATTGGGTTGAGGCAGAAAATTTATTTTTGTAAATTGGTAGAACCCACTTTGACAAGTCAGTTGCATTAGAACAAGGACATAAACTGTGTCATCGTTCCTAAACTTCCCAAATAAATTCATTCCTTTATGAATGGGTTAAGACTGAGAATAACATGCTAGACAGTGCCCCGTGTGTGTTTGCCCCATGCTAATCTTATCATGGGTCCATGTATTCATCATGAGGCCCAGTCTCTTAAGCTCTCGAGAGCAGAGCATGACTGAAGATGAGAGGTCGGGCTAAACGGGTGATCCATCCTGAAGGGATCACCAGCAGACAGAAAGACACAAGCTGAGCCACAAGGCGGCTGCAGGGGCACTGTTTACCTTCTGTCTATCCATTGTTAAGTACCACTAAAAAGCTGTTTGTTATATCGGCTGAGATAAGAGTACGACAGTGGAGTGACTCATGTTTGCAGGGGAGTTTGAAAGTGTTGATAGATTATGTGTTTTAAATTTTCCTGTTATGAGAGTCATAATTTTTTAACTAACACATGATTTCTCAACAGTGTTATTGTTTGATTTTATGATAATGATGGTCAATGAAAACAAAAAAGTGCAATGAAATTGGTCAAAACGCACCCAAAGTCATCTGAACACTTTGGTTAAAGATACACAGTTTAACATTAAAATATTTAAACAAAGTGTGTGCTGTTTGTATTTTAGGCTTTCTTATTCACAGTTTATGACGATGATGTGGAAATGCCGTGGGGCATCTCGGAACCTCCAACAGATTAAGTTTGTTTTACTTTCAAAAAATGGATTCTATAATTGTGCAGTTATTTTTATAAAGGGGACTTCAACTGTTGTGAAAAGCTTAACCTAGGTAGATCCTGTTCTGGAGTTAAAAAATTGAAATCATTGCTACGTGGGCTGTGCAGTTACCATATCTTGTTTGAATGACGTTTGACTAATGTCTTCGGGGAGTTGGCATTACAAAACCATTTGTATGTGTGTGTGTGTGTGTGTGTGTGTGTGTGTGTGTGTGTGTGTGTGTGTGTACCCAGCTGCATTCTCGGCTCTCTTTGCCTATTCTCTGGGCGCATTTGTTTGGAGAGAGCCCATCCACTTATTGACACTTGTCTCCCCTGCCTCTTGCATGACAATCAAGGCAATAAAACCACGAGTGGAGCACACACTGTTCAACAGTAACTATAAGAAAAACAAGAGCAAAGAGGATGAGTGTTTACCTTCCCAGGGCATGAAAAGCAGAGGAGAGGGAAGAAGAAAGAAAAGGAGAAGAAAAAGACAAGGGCTGATCTCATACCTCCAGCTCTCTACCACATGCAGTGTATTAACACACATCAGCCTCTGCTTGGCATTTTCCATCAAAACCTGTACATATGGAAACTTAATGCTAAAGAAAGGAAAATAACAAGTTGATCTACTGACATGGGAAGGAAGAGGTCAACATTTTAAAAGAGTGATCCTGGTGACATCTGCTATAAGGATTTGCCCCCAATGTCCACAGAAAGAGACACACAAAGGAATAGCATATAAGAGATGGGACGAGTCACCAGGACATCCTGCTTAGGGGACAATGCCCCCGTCTCTATGGTGCTAAAGTGATAATGCTCTTGCAACAGTGTGGCTGTCATCACCTAGCTTAGCCAGGTTTCAGAGAGGACCACAAGCCCGACCAGCGGATAGCTGGTCAGGAAAGAAAGCTTTTCAACACCTCCCTGTCAAATATGCTTGTATTTCATGTGCTAAATATAAGACTATGAGGCACCTTGATCTTCTGGAAATAAAGTGATGGGAAACTGCATGGGATGCCAACATTGCCTTTGTTGACAGAGAGTGACATACTTCTATTCCAGAGATAAGAAAAATTATTTCAAAATTATTACTAACAGTTACTAAAACAATGGCATAAAGCTTTAAAGACAGGGGTGGTATATTTTAGTCATGGCTTTAACAACAGCAAGATAGGGAGGGCTGACTGGCATAGACATCTTTTAGACAGCAGAGATTACTAAAAAGTTGGAAAGACAACAGTAGGAGAGAGCATTGATGGATATCATAAGGAGAAAACCAATTACAATGATGATGACATGCAGGCTGCTGTTCTAGTAACGTTTTGTGGAGCCTCAATTTTACATTGTCATTTGATTAATTGCTTTTATAGAAATATTGACTATAGCTTCTATGAACAGAATTATTTTTACTTTTGCCTCATATTACGGAGGGATGGGGGAGCAAAATGAAGAAGTGGCCTCAGATTGAGGTAACAAAATAAGTTAGCTTAGCATTGGATAAGTGATGTTGTGATGCTCTGACTTGACTCTTTGTCTGCTTTGAGACAGATACAGTTTGGTCTATTCTACTGTCTTTAACAAAACAAGCCTGTCTTTATTACCATGGAAGTACTGATGAGCCTCAGAGCTTTTCTGTTCATCGCTAGTGACAGTATAAATAAAGTAGCGACATATCTGTCTTATCTGAGCCCACTTTTTCAAGAGCTGTCATCCCTCTGTAGTAGATATGATTACAGTATTCAGCTTGTATTTCCACAGCATTTATGTTCCTCAAAAAGAAAAGGGAAGACACCTGTAGCATACTGCTCACTAACAGATTCACTGATAGAGTGAAAGAAAAATACAGAAGTTGAAAAATACAAGTATAATCATTTGTAAATTAAAATAATAATAGACTTTTTTACCCACACAAAAAAAGGTATATAAAGATTAGAAAACTGATCACATCGATATACCTCTTACCTTACATGAGGTTACATGTGACTTCTGGCCAACCACATGGTGACAATAATATGGTTTATCTTGCAGGGTTTATAAGTGAAATAGGTCAAAGGTTTTTTCTCACACTGTCACCCAACAAAGCAATGCAATGTGTACACAAATACACTTTGCTTCCCCATATGCACGCGCACACACACACATGTAGAATCATGTAGAATGAAAGGAACATGACGAACACACAAACAACAGACAGACGGTGGCATTTTGAAAAGCTGTATGAGTCAGATCACTTTGCAAGTTGTTCTCAAGTGTCAAATTGGGGACGTGTCTGGGCATGTGGTGAGACACAGGTTGATTCACACACACACACACACACACACACACACACACACACACACACACACACACACACATAGACACATACACACACAAACAAAAACTTGCAGCTTGGAGAGGTTTCATGCACAAAGTGGTGGTATTGAGTTATCTTAGTTAATTTAATTAAAATTGTATATTGCATTCAGGTAAGATAAATGTGAGAGCAGTTTAATTTACAGAGGCCAGAATCATCACAAATTTGAGTGTTTCTTACTGCAGTTCAAGAACAGTGTTATTTTGGTTGTTCATGGAAAAATAATTTTACTCATCTCTTAACTCAAGGGTCATGACATCATTACATCTCTAAGCTGTTTTTCATATCTCCCACATTAGAGTACCATTAGTTGAGTATTTACCTCTGAGACTTACTCCTGAACCAGAGCGAAAATAGAACAACAGCTGCCGGCGCTGCTGGGGGAAGACAAGGATGACCCCTCAGATACACACATAAATAAAATGTGCTCAAATTTAAGGGCAGGTCTCCTTCAAGGCCACCTAGGAGTCTGTAGGATGACCCCTAGCCCTGTCAAGAGAACCCTTTACTTTCTCTGGTGGAATCTGCACCCGTTGCAAAGGCTGTAAGCCACAGGCCTCATGCCATGAAATGGGAGAAGCTGCTGAAAAGCCAAACCTGGCCTCAGAAATACGTTCTGCAGACAAGCGGCGAGGATCAACGGAGCCAAAGCGGCACACAGGCCTTGTGATATTTGATAAGGCTTGACGCGTCCCATTGCGCCTGCCCACCCTGCCTCACCTCCTCCATCTGCACCCACCCAACACCTCACACCCAATCCCAGGGATAAGTGGTTCCTGGCTATAAATACTTGGAAGGAGCCAAGAAAAAAAAAAGAGAAAGAGAAAAAGAGAGACAGAGGGCGGTGAAAGGAGGAAGGCGAGTATGGCTAAAACATAAAAAGTGAACACCTGTTAATAGGGTGTCAAGGAATCAAATATGAGGTGACACTTTAAAAATGCATAATCTGCATCAGCTTAATCTCCACTGTTGCTGTTTACATCATTTGCCCCTATGTCCTTCGTCACCAGCATCACATGCTTGACAGAAGCATTTTGTACTTTCTTGAGTTTCAACTCCTTCTTTTCCTGTTTTCTTCCACAACCCTATTGGTCCGTCTGTTTTCTCATACTTATTCGCTTAACTGTATTGCCCTCTCTTATGCTCAGGAAAACAGGTGCAAGGAGGAGTGTCCAGAACACACACAGACAGACACATACATACACTTCATCTGTGACGCCTTCTCCAGCCCCGCCTATTCCTCACCAGTCCAGGACCTGTAGCCAAAGCATGCAGAACATTTCCTTATGCTCTTGTAGCTGCAGCGTCTTCAAATTGAGGAGCAAATATAGCCTGTCATCCATGTGAAAGTCAGAGCAGGGGAGCTCTCAAAAAACATTAACTACCAGGAGCAACAGGGTGGCCTATATTCCTCAACCCATTTTCAGAATGAACAACTGTCACAGCTCCAAGCTAAAAGCATATTGTGCTTTGGGTGATCTGCTGCTTGAGAGATATTTAGTAAGCTAATAATATTAATATATCCTGTATATATATATCTAACAAAAGCAATGTTTAAAAAAAAAAAAGGGGGGGGGGGGGGGGGGGGGGGGGTTCAGCCTGTAACCAAAGAGTAGGAGCTAATGAGGGAAATCACCTTATTATGTCTTTGTTCGGAATGAAAAACCTGTACTTTCTTGACACCTCATGGCATCATGTTTCAAATCTAATGTGGCATAACTGTGTAGGCGATAATGAAACCTCCCTCATCAGGATTATTTATAGAAAATACACCATTGTCAAACTGGCAACTATGACTCTTTGCCAGTTTTCAATGTAAATTGAGTGAGCCACTAGTCAGTTAAATTGTTTTTCCATTGCTAATAATTGTGTGTATATTGCATCAAATATTTATTGCACTTATATTAAACATCTACTGTTTTAAAAAGAACCCTATACCTCTACACAACTGAGAGTGGCATAACCTTTAGTTAACTCTTTATTGACTCAATTAAAACCCACAAAAGTCTGGTATGGGAAATGAACATTGGTATTTTGCACTGATTGATTTTAGGAGCTCAGCTCATTTCCTTGGTTGAGTACATGGTGCTCATTGATACTCAAAATGAGTGAGGAGGAGAGACTGTTGAAGTCCTGCATGAAAGATTCAGCTGTAGAAATGGCATAGGCCTACAAAAAGCACTAAGTTCTGACTAAACAAGGCCTCATGCAACAATAGCAAACAAAAATTTGGAGGGAAGTGTGATGTTTGAATGATGGAAAGTTTGGCGGCAAAGTTGTGCGCGCGTTCTTCCATTCAGTCGCTAATGAGAATGATAATTTGTGGCTCCTCTGATGACCCCGACCCCCTTCAATAGCGACTTCTCCCAAGGGACGCGATGGTCAGAACCCCGAGGGACATTCGGCCCTCTATAGGAATCCCTTTCATCACTAGAGAGGGATTCCCGCCTGTTTCGATTTATATTTGATAAAATAGATTAACTAAGTACTCTAAATTAGTGATCCTGCAGTTCAGTGAGTAGAGCAAGGCCAATCCACCGGATATGCATTACGATCAGCAACAGGCATTTGCACATAGAGGTTATTTCAGCCTACATTATGTGTTTACATTATTTCTAATAGTGTGTGCTGTTTCTTCCTCCACCAGCTTATGAAACTTGATCCTGGGGTGATTTTCGATTTGACATAATGCTCTTTGCTCTTTGATTGCATCATTGCAAACAGTATGCATTTGGTAGCCATTTCTTTATCTTCCTTCATATTTCCCAACACACAGACCGCAGCAGCGTTAACCTGGGTTGTTGCAGTGAAAGACTAATAGCCTACAATGTTACTATATAAAAATAGATGGACTCAGTCAACTTCTCTTGGGAGTGGATACAGTTGGATCAGAGTACCCCCACCCCCACGATCCCTCTTGTTTACACCGGACCAGGCTCGCTTCTTGGCGGCTACGCGTGTGTGTGTGTGTTCGCCTCCTCACCTCCGCAGAGCGGCTGCACGACCTGAGCCTGCCAGCGGGGATTTACTGACTGGCACTGTGCCCGGCCGCAGGCAGACTAGTTCGCTCGGTTCTCACGACCTCAGTTCCACAAAGGCATCTCTGAACTATTAACTCAGACACGAAGGCAGTAAGAACAACCACAGAACCCACACACGCTGCCAACTGGTGTTTCACTATGCCTGCTTGCAAAAGGAAGCTTCTTCAACATCACTGGCACTGAGGTTTCAGCATGCCATTTACCGACGGTGTCATCTACAGGGCACTGGCACTCTGGGGTTGAAAGCGAGAAAACAACTACACGAATCAGCACGACAGTCAAACTGTTAAAAGGAAGATGAATACCAGGAGTTGTGCGTTATCAGTGAAAAGATACCCATCATGTGTCACGTACACCAAGCTGAACATTCTATGTGTTAGATTGTTTTGTCAACAGCGTAGGCTACTTTTCATTTTCCTTCAAGGGTGAACATGCCGTGACATATTTCCATTATTCACAATGCAAAGAAACTTGTTTAAAGATATCTTCAAGTATGTAGGCAAATCTTTTTGTCATTGATATTTTTTCGAGCATTCTAGACCTATCAAAGCTTGAGACAGATTAGAATCAGCGACAATTGTGTTTTTTTCATGGTTCAAAAGATAAGTTTTTCCTTTTTTTTAAGAATGCATATGAGCCGTTTGAACACGGATGTGGTCATATTTGCGCATGATATAGTGTCAGGTTTGCAACTTAAATGGCCTATTTTGGATTCAACAAAAGCAATAAGAATGTTTATCTTAAGTACTGGTGGTCAGGGCTAAGAAACACTGTAAAACCTCCCTGCTTTCGGCCTGTGCCAGCCATGCGCACCTACGGCGCGCCAGTGGAGTATTAAATGTTGAGGGGTTTTGACCGGCGGTCACCAAACTGTAACATAATCCCAAGCAAAGGGGCCCGCCGACTGCAAGTGGTTGACACACGGCTAGCGCCACGCCGCCCAACACAGAAACACGTCCCCCAGTTCCGGACCCCACTCACTGAAGGATAAGTTTACACCCAAGCATAAACAGAGACACTGGCGAGAGAGAGAGAGAGAGAGAGAGAGAGAGAGAGAGAGAGAGAGAGAGAGAGAGAGAGAGAGAGTTTTTAATACTCAGAAAAGTGTGTAAAGCTACACAGAAAACGCACCTACAGTTGGCCACAGGCTTGTGTGAGGAAGGCAGAGAGTGTGTCCGGAGAGTAAATTATAATCGTTCAAATGTTCTGCAAAAGGTTGATTTATCTGCCCTGACTTCAATCAGACCTCCCCGCTCTCACACCAACTATCCAAGTTCCCCTCGTTTTCTCCTTTTATTGAGGTGTGGGACCACTGGGAGTGGGATTGAACAATTGATACACAAAAGGAAGCGAGGATCCTTCCATATTCTCCTTTCACTGAGGCAATCTGTTAGTGACATTAACCCCTGAGCGCATTTCCCAGGCTCATGAATAGGGTTTAAGACTTCTTAAAGCTCCCGCTGCATACAGGATGAGACCCTTTTCAAACTTTTAATTACCTTTATAGCAATAGAAAAATACACCCCCATTGTCCCCTGGACCGTTCTCCAGTGGGCCAGATGTAAAGAAGTCCCGCCAAACTGTTGAAAAGACGGCCAGTTAAAACTTAGTAGATTAATTGATAGGCTATAGGATATGATATTGGAAACATTATCGATAGTTTTCGTTTTGCTTTTGGTTGAAAGTCTGTTATTTTCTCTAACTTATCAATTAATGGATATCACGCATGAAATGTTCAACGCACTGCCTAAAATACAACAGAACAGCTCTTTACATCCTTTATCAAAGTGTGACAAAATAATATTGGCATAATAAAAACAGGCTTTAGACAAGAAAACTTAATTTCTGAAATCTCATTTATTAAAAACAATGGGCCATCACCCAACTTCATTTTTTTCCTTTTCAACATAAAAACAACAAAGAATATAAAACACAGCTTTGGTATAACAATCAATAACAACTCTGTACAAAACTAAACCTTTTCATAAAAAGTACTTCATAACAAAAACTCCTATAAATCTTCCATCTGCGTGTACAGCATATTTATCACCAATATCCAAATTTTGGAATCAGTCAATAATTTTTTTTTTTTTTTAAGTGTGCCATCTAAGGCCCCTGTTCCATAAAACGAAACAATGAGAACTACGGGTGGATATTAAGTGGTTAGAGTTACCGTCCCGTAGTGGAAAAGTCACAAGTTCAACCCCCGCAACAGTCTTGTGTGCAGTCAGTTAAAAGTCTAAGCAGGAAAAGTAATGCAAACTGGTTTCACATGAGTCTCTTGGGCTTTGCGCTACCAAGGCCGCCACACAGGCTCGTTGCTCTCCGAGCCGGTGCTGACCCCAACCGGGCTGACCGCCTGGGACCCCCCAGAGAAGGATGTCATGCCGTGGATTGGAGATGCTGCAGTCGGTGCCGAACCGCCGTGCACCGGACTGGCGTTAACTGCAACAGGCACTCCTGTGTTTGCGTAAAGAGGGATAACAGGAGCTGTGGCGGAGGCAAAGGCCGGGTTAGGGATCAAAAAAGCGAATTGTCCATCGGTTGCAGGCACCAGCTGAAACCCACCAAAGACCTTCGGAGAGATGGCCTCGGCAGGGCTGAGTTTGGAGCCCATGGCGGCGCCACTGATGGGCAGAGTGGATGGGAGTTGCACATGGAGGGGCTGCGCCAGGTGCGCCTGCTGGGACGGGGCCTGTTGCGGGTAGTTCATGGACATCATCTGGCTCATGCAGCTGGACAGGTGGTTGAGGAGCCTCGACCTCACCTCCGTGTTCACCCCCTCTGAGGTGGACAGGAAGCGGGTGACCTCGTTCATGCACTCGTTGAATCCGGCTCTGTACTTGCTCAGGACGGTGGCATCTGCTGAGAGTGCTGCTGAGAAAGAGAGAGAAGCAGAGAAAACAGATATTAGTGACGCATTCGTGGTTCTTTGACTTTGTTATTGACTTCCTAATTGCGTCATTATGTTTTTGATCCACTTGTGTGAGTAAATAAACCTACCACTCATCTGTACACGCTGCAGGTTCCTCAAGTGCTTCACTGTCATCTCCAGGATGTCTGCTTTCTCCAACTTTGAGTGTCTGGAGCTCTGTGGAAGATTACATTAAAGGTTAAATATCTAAGGTATACATTCAAAATAATAAATAATGATACGTGAAGAATAAACAGTTGTTAAAGGCATCACATTTAAACTTACGTCTTTTTTAAGTGCGTCCAGGATGAGTGTCTTGAGCTGCCCAAGGCTTTCGTTAATTCTTGCTCTGCGGCGTTTTTCCATAATGGGTTTGGATGACTGCAAAGAATAAACAATTCTATATCAATATATTGTTCACAAACAGCATATGTCAACTTGCAGACTGCATATACCCAACTGAATGACAAACTCTGAACTTTTGTAAAACATGCTCACTTAAGAACACATAATATCTCTGTATATGACATTTAAAAGACTTACTTTTCTATGCTCGCTGGCATTTTTCGGTTTGTCCGGTGTGTGTGATCCGTTTGCAGGGGCACCGGCAATAGGGGATGCCGTTTGTTTTTCCATAGTGTCAGCTGGCATTATTAATCAAAGTAGGGAAATGCGTAAAATAAGTAAATCCTCTTTGGAAAAAAAGATGTTGAAATAATCAGCAGATGTTTCAAAAAGAACTGCAGATTATAGAGGAGATGCCCAAAAGTCGGGTCCACCGATCAGTCTGCGTTATGTCTCTTGTTATCACTGCGCTGTCATTTGAGTACGGGAGCGTGCGTTGCGTTGTGCAGGACGTATCTCTGCTTCTGCTGCCGACACACGCCACGGCGGTACTTATAGACGGCTCGCGTGCTCCCAGTTCGTGTGAAACCCTCTCTGCATTCTTTCCCACACTCGCCTCAGCCAATAGCAGAGAAGACTCACCCATTGGGCGCGGGGCAGACTGCTGATTGGACAACACCCCCGCGGGCCGTCAGTCACGCGCTGCTCAATCAGCCCTGCAGGGACAAACAACAAAGCGGAGCGAGCTGCAGCGGCCGGGCCGGGCCAGGCGCTGGAGTGATAAGGGGGGGAATGCGCTGGATGTTTGCTTCCAACTTTGCTCTGTGCTCGTCAAAAATGTTATAGTGCTTGGTGTGAGCGTACGGGAAGAATGTAGAGTCTGTATTGACAGAGTCTTTTTGTACTGCAGCCAGTACGTCTATCTTTGTTTATTTAAAGAGCTGTTGCAAACATAGAAATATCCCTGAAATGTGTTGTCGAATGAATACATTGTGTACATTTATTAGAGATAATAGAGAATGTTTTTGGTGGCAACTTTGTAAGCTTATGTGTGGTGCTGATGCTTGGAATAAATCCATAAAACAAAATGTTTCCCCCCCACTCCTCAAACATGGAATTACCTGTCGTGAATAATAACAATAAGGTTTGTGTATTTCAAGCACAGACATCTACATAAGCAAACAACATTTTATGTATTGCCTTTTGCGCCAAGGAGAAGACATCTGTAATGGCACGCGAGGCGGTTTGCAGCAGCACGCACCAAGCCAATGGCATGCGGCCACTTTATGCAAATGAGAAAAGGCGTACTGTGATTGGCTATGTGTGCAGCCCTGTGTCAATCATCCCGGCGCGGGAGCTGCTCAAAGAGGAGGAGGAGGAGGGGGTTGGGGGGAGGTGGAGGAGAGGGGGGCACATCTGTCCGCGTGCCATTCGCACAGTCTCCTCCGGTCTACCCGGAGCACGTGCCAAAACTTGCAGATTACAGCCTGGAGACTAAAGAGTGCATATAATCGTCAAGGGTGAGAATCTGGAGAGGTTATATTTAACGATAATATAATGGAGAATATAATAGAATGGAATAGAATAGAACGTGTTATTGTTAAATACTAAATGTTGTTGCAGTATCTCATTTTTCCATAAAGAAGAGGAAACAAGTTCATAAGGCCAACAGACCAATGACATCAAATTATTGTTAAATAAAACAAGAAGAAAAAGCATAAAAGATAATAATCAGAAAAATCACAGCAAAATCATTGACAGTGAAATAAGGCTACAATAAAATGGCAACAATGTCAATACTTGACTAATGTCAATACAATATCACGTATTGATTAGGCTTTTGTGCCAGAGTGTCTCACAGGATGTTTTTTTGTTTTGTTTTGTTTTTTACAATAGGAAGGTTTGTTTTTATGCATGTATAACCATCAAAACGCACAGATATTCATCCTCACATTCAACAGTTCACACGTCCTTCCATTAGACATTGTTTTGGTTTGAAGGATAAGGGCACCATCTAGCGACTCGTTTGTAAACATGAACTAATTTAACATGACAAAACCCAGCATTTAACCATTAATGGATACTGGCAGACGTGGACAACACATAGAGTTTTATAAAGTACCCTAATTCAAATGTACCCTATATGCCTAATGACACATATTGACACATATATATATTACACATCAACTGTAATAATTATAATGATTAGATATAATGCATGTATGATTTACATTAGTATATCATTATTCTCCTGTGATTATTTGTGCTCTGCAATTACTTACAATTATTTCCTTAACATTCTTAAGAATTCTCAACCACCTCTTGATACTTTCTGACTTTTATTTCTTTTTTTCTGTGGTGGCATATAAACAAGGCACAGGAAAAACCACGTGTAGTTTTCTCTTATGATTATACTACTGAGACGACCACAAGGTGGCGCATTTGTGTCCAAATTGATGGAGGAAACTAGTAATAAATAAATGAATAGAACAGAATGAAGCAAAATGCAAAAGCTTTTTCTGTTTTGTTATATTGCACTTCATGAGGATTTTGACATTATCTGTTGAACTTACTTTTATTTTAATGCTTAACAAGTCAGACACAAATACAAGAACTGTCACATTTCTTATAGTAAGTTACAGTTAATAGTTTAGTTTAGTTTAGTTTAGTTTAGTTTAGTTTAGTTTAGTTTAGTTGCACATGCAGGCAGAAAATACCAAGATACTGAATACATAATCGACAGGGATTGTTGTTCCTCCCTACATTGGTATATCATCACGGGGGGGCGGGGGGGTTACGGGGTAAAAAAGGAAAACTGAGAAAAAAGCACAAGTAGTTGTATGTGCAGTATATCATCTAGCCGAGACGATTTATATGCATATGTCACCAAAACAGAATAGAAAAAGCTTTGCACACAACACATGTTTTATATATGTTTATTTTACATTAATCACATGCATTCATATACATACACCTTTACTTTTTGTACATATACAGCAGGATTTGTATATGTATACATTACTGCCTGTACATGTACTTTATAAAATACTATGCAAAGTAAGTTACAAACATGCAAAGTTGCATGTCATTTTATATAATCTATAATACTATAATAATATCACTGACAAGTAGATATGATGTTAATTGTGATAAGTGAAGCAACTTTCAAGCCTCTGCAAGTTAACTTTCATAATAGAATGAAACTAATGAAAACCAATAGCTTCTATCAAAGCAGAGAAAACTTTAAAATACAAAGTGACATTTGCAGTTGCTGATACCAGTCATACTTCCAAATACATGTAACAGTTGCTAGTCACCCTTCACACATCTGCCCACAGGGCACAAATCCATGCTTTATATGAGTGAACAGCAGATTTCCATGTTAAATCAGTGGGTGTACTGCAACAATGAGAGCATTACAGAGTCTAAGGAGGCGTAGATGTCATAGTAATCTTAAAACTGATGACAAAGTCTGTGATCCTCTTTCAGCCTGCAGTCTATTGGAACAGGCCAAATGTAATAAAATTTTGCTAAGCCCTGCTTCAGTCCAGTCTCTAGTGGAGTATCAGTCATTGTTCAGTCGCTCATGTGTCCCCACACCTACCTCCCCCCTCGTTGGTGAGCTGTGCTGAGGCATGCTGGACACTTGTTTACCCAGGATCCTGAGTCTCAAGGGCCAGCTGTGTGTGCTTGGACTCACATTTATTTGCTTTCGGATTGGCCCAAATGATGCAGATCTAATGCTACAGAGCTCCACACAGATTACACAACTGCTCCCCGCAGCACCGGACTTAATGGGATTTTGGTTTAATAATTCTGTATAGGTGGAGTAGCACCTGTTGAGCCTATTCTGAAGAACAAGTCTGACAACTCCTGGTATTTCAAACCCTATCCATCAATAATCCCCCCCCCCCCCCCCCCCCCCCCCTCATTCCTGCATTTCAAAGATCCGGGCCCAGACAACAAAGAGAACAGGAATTCCCCTTCAACAGAAAGAAACTTTTTGAGTGACTCCGTCATTAGAGCATCATTAAAGCTGATGCCAACATCACTGGCCTAAGGAATGTAGAGAATAAAAATCGCTGCTGTTTTTTAAATGACAATCAACATTCACCAGACAAGAACCAAAAGTACTTGCTTTTTGACTTAACTTTATGAGGTGGAGGTCTGCCAGAGGAGATGGATGTCGGGGAGATGAAAAGGTCAAGAAGGAGGGAGAAGCCTTGTTTACAGATTTAGCAAAGTTCAGTAGTCTGTTGTCCATATCCGGTGAATGCTCAGCGGATTCTTTTGACTGCTGCCTGTTTAATTTGTAGTTGTACAATGAGCCTGTGCACTTCTCGAAATCCATGTGCAGAATGCAGAAGGAGAGTCAATTATATCTGTATTAGCTGGTGTCTGCTGGGCAATCCCTTTATACACACTCCCCAATCAAGGGCTAGTAGATGCTTACCACTATGAATCCCCAACACAACACAATACAAATGCTTGTCTGGTTGGCTTTTGCTTTGTTTCAAATACTGTGGCCATTTCACAAAGGCAAAGCAGGGCAGTAGCACAATGACATGTGACTAAACGTGGAAATGTCACTTTGGTGTGTTAATCTTATTAATAAGCTGTAAGATATCCACTAAATTTACAATCTTTTTTTCAGTGACACAAACTGAATCCAAATACATCCACTGACAATCAGGACGCTATAAATGAATAACCTGTTTCCAAATCAGAAATGACAACAGGACTTCAAAGGTCTTGTTCATACTCGTCTCTGTTGTGAAGTTTCTGAAACAAGTAAAGCCACAAATCCCAACAGCAGCAGATCTAAGCTTGTGAGTGAAAGGACACCTGTGGTTGCTGCATTCACTTCCCACTTTAAGCAGAGGGATTTGCAGAATACCAAAAACACAGGGTTGATAAATTCATTGTGCAATCTAATTAAAGTAAATATTGAGGTCAACAAATATTTGTGTAAAAATATGTGCTCTTTTCCTTAAAGACGTTGGCAAAAGATCTGAAGGGATTTCCCCCTGCTAAGATGAGATATTACATGTGTATTGTTGCTAGGGATTTCGTAAATTTGGGAATGGCCAGATGTATTAAACATTTTTTAACACCCATTAATTGTGTTGGTATTAAAACAGCTATTTTCCCGTTCAACTATTTTGTGTTTGATGTATTACCAGGACTGTGGGGTGCTTTACAAGAGGTTAGAATTTGAATATATTAATATGAATTTGGAAATATTTCTCATGGCATTAAGTCAAAGGCTTCAAAGCTGAATGTTTGCACCACAAATGTGAGAGAAAGAGGTATTTTCCATGGACTTTCACTTTATTCTTCCTTAATCTCATTACTCTCTTGACTGTTTTCATACCTGCAAGGAAAAAAACCCTGAGATCAATTATATTTGCCTCACTTTTCAAGCGGCTTGTTGTCATTTTGCCATCTGCAGACCAGCATGTCCAGTACAATGTGGTGCATTCACGGAGCCTCTTTGGCTTTCTGAACAGAGAGAGACCCTTTTCTCTTGCTTCTCGCCCCAATTCAGGGCTTTCTTCTCCCTTTTAAGTGGGCTGTTGATGAGGTTAGTCTAATCAGATTAAGTCAACTCACATTGGTCTCTGCAGTTTGTTTTCCTTCCAAAGGCGTCCTGACATCTCCTATACTTTTTCTTTATCCTCCCCTTTGCACTTTTCATCCAGGCTTCCACCCAAAAAAACCCATTCAGCAGAAGTCCCAATGGACTCCTTTATACACCGCAGTTCCCCAATGATATAGGTTATTTAGAATGGGTCACTAGACCGCAATACATGGGAAAGGCCTTTAAAGTTGTGCAGTGACGCATTTGGACATCTCCACTGGTGTCTGTGTGAATGCCAGAGATTAGGTAAACACAAAGCACTAAATCAAATTTTGGAAATTGCTTTAACCTTTAATTTGATTCGTGGATAAATGTTTGAAGGATGTTTTGTAAACTACAAGACTAATGCAATCTCCACCTTTATCCAGACTTCTGGCTGGGAATAGTGTTTTCACGTCCAAGTTGTTAAGTAGTTTTTAATTACTGTTTAGATGTGAATAAAAACATGTGGACACAAATCAGCTGAGTTGTAATATCCATTTAGTTGTTTTGTTTTTGTTTTTTAAAATCCCAAAAATCATTATGTTTTTTACTGTCAAATGAAATGATTCAATGCTATGTACATATTTTCTGCTCTCACAAACAACAGTATGTATTTTTAAGACTATCCTAAAGATGTGGCTTTAACTACATTCAAATTAAAAGTTTTTTATTACCAGAAGATTGATGTGCTTTGTTAGTGGTTATTTTCTTGTTCTGGCATGACTCTCTACCATTCCTGCACAATACAAGTAAATAGTCATACAGGCAGGAGCATTATATAGATTAATACAGACAGTGTGGTAATAGTACTGATACAAGTTCATTATTATACAATTAATTTAAACAGTGGACAGTACTTCTTGATAACAAATACCAAATGCTTCATGTTTAAAGTTTACTAATTGGAGGGAGTCATTAAAAGAGCAAAGGGTTTCGAAGGTTCCTCAGTCCCTCAGTAAAATTAATTATTTTTCTTCAAATTTGATTTGATTAATACGCACAGATGCCTTGTTAAGAATATACCCCCCACCTGTAACTGTAAAATCTCTGAAGTTCTCATCAGTGGTGTTCCGTAACTTGATTCCCCCGCTAATAACAGGCTTACAAAGACAATGAGCACAATGAGTACAGAGGAGGTCTTTTCAGATGACTCCAGAGCCCCCTGTGAGAAAAGACATGGCAGCCCACTGACTGAATGGGGGGGCTGCAGAACCATTTCAAGCAAATGGATCTGAGAGACTGTCCACATAATTACATTACAGCATTTCAGCAGCCCTTTGAGCTCCACACTTGCAGCTTGGGCATACCACCTCGATTCATTCATATCATAGCTCCACAGTGGAATGTGCTATGACAGATATGGCCCTCTTGGGCGCTCTTGAACGAGGTTGCACTCCATGGGACTGGCAACCCCCTCTTCCCTCTGCATATGAGTTCCTGGATTTAAAACAGAGGGTGGGCACTGGAAGGACAAAGGATCAAACGTGGAAGGCAAAGCAAATCCAGAAATCGACTTAGTGTCAAAGAAATGTATGCATTGCATATTTGCTTGTTAACCTGAAATTGTTATTTTTTCTTGCTGACTTGCTTTACATACAATCCACAACATATTTTACTGTGTATAATATGAGGTGAACGTTAACATTTTGTAAAAGATTTCATGTAGCCAAAAAATAGTAATAATGATAGATGCTAACTAACATGCATGGTACATGGTTATTTAAATATTTAATGTTTTCCATTTGTTTTTTGATTTTCTTGCTGAAATATTGTGGTCTTTGCAACTTGTTGAGTTAATCAAATTGTGAAACTGCAGGTAAATATCTCTTTAAAGTTTTTCCTTTATACCAAATGTCAGTGTGGTTGCAAATAAACACAGAAAAATCGAGCAGAAAATCAGCTTTATCCCTCTTTTGGTTTTATATTGAGCTTGTGTCTAATCCATTCCAGCCAAACCAAACATGTGTTAAAAGGGAACAGGACTTTTCACAGGCTGTGGTGAATGCTGTTGATTAAGTCAAACAGACAAACACAGAGCCGAAAAAGGCACATTTGCCGCTGCATTAACGTACTGAATCCTCAGTCAGTTTTGATTTATGGAGAACCTCTCCAAACATTCACAGGTCAAATTATTCAAATATAGACTGATGTTTTCTCAATTTGTGACCAAAAAGCATACATTTCACACAAAAGTCACACTCAATATGCTTCCAGACAAAGTGGAAAATCCCTCAAACTAATATTACACAAAAGCGCCAATTTTGAGATTTCCCTCCTTGATAGCCATATTAAAAGGTACCATTGATCTTTTTGTTCAATTTTGTGGGCTGAAGAAATGCTTTTCTCTCTGGTTCCTCAGGACAAAAAATGACTCCTTTTGTAGAAGATCAAAATCGATGCAAATTAATCCTTTATTCATTTCCCTGTGAATAATTCAAGTCTTTGCACTTTTGTTTGGGGCCCATGAGCTAAACAAAATTATAAGAAAGGTAGAGAATGTGAACGTTTATTGGCCAGTGGATGAGAGAGATGACCCTGCTCTTGGGTGACAAAGAGTCCTTTATGGCATTGGCGTGAACCCACGAAGCAGGGCTATTCCACTCTGACTGACCAGCACCGCAGGAGATCCAACACGTGCAAAAATGCTGCACCAGTAAAACCAACTCCTTTTACTAACCAAAAAAGAGGTTAGAGAACCAAAAGAAAAAGCCATAATCTCTTCCCATTCTTGGGTGCACATTCTCAGGGAAAGGACTGGGTGTAGGCTGTGTGGCAGACAGTAAACCATGCTGTCATTGACAATGAAAGATAAAATCTTTTAAAATCACCTCACCATTATTTCATTCATAACATGGAGAGAATTGTACATGCTTTCCTTGTGCCTAGATTATTTCAATTGGCAGCCAAAGTTTTTTTATCCCACATTGACCCGTTCTTGGCATCATTGCACCAGCTCCCAATCTCTTTTAGAATTTAAAATTTCTATAAATTGCATATATGGCCTTGCATGATCTGGCATTAGATTATATGACTGATCTTCTAACCCTTTTATCCTCGTAGGCCTCTAAGGACTGTCAGTTCAGGTCTTTTGCTGTAATGGATCAAATTGGCTCTGCAATAGCCATTCACTGAGCATTAAGTTGATTTAAATCTTGTCTTAAAACTCACTATTACAGGCTATTTTGCTGTGAAAAGGACCAAAAAAAAAAAAAAGACAAACTACTTTCCCCCCACTTTGCGAGCAAATTATGCTGACTCTGCATGATGCTGGTGGAATACTGATCCTTGGTTCGATCCTTGTCACAGTTTTCTTACTGAGGCTGAGCTCAGCACATTCCTGCACAAGGCCAGAGATAAAACAAAGGACACAGGCGAGCGGACAAGTGGCTGGGATTCTTTTGTGAATGTTGGTCAATGCTAAAACCATCTGATTGTAGCAATGAACAGCCTACACAATGGTTGAACCAATGGACAAGGACTTATGGCGTTTCCATGTTTGTGGTCACCTCGAACATCATCCCATCATCAAAGTCCCCTCGAAAACCCCAAACATTGCCGCCCTTCCTTTTCCCTCTGATGTGGAGATTCACACACTCCACAACGCGTACCCTCCCTTTACGTTTTATTTTAGGCCAAACATTGCAGAGGAGACGATTTGTGTCTGTGAAAACACTGTGTATCAATCACATCAAAAGCCCAGGAAACAAAAGCGGAGGCTGGCAGCATCAGACAAACACTGCCATTAGTCACTGCATTCTCTTTCACGTGTATCACATCGCGGCTGAAGGAGGGGCTGTTTACTCTGGAATATCTCACACTGTAAAAGCAAAGAGAACCTACCGCCTGGCCCATTCAGCAAGCAAGGAAACAAGCGGACTACTGTGTAGTCAATTACAATAAAGACCGATCAAAGAGCACAAAATGGACTTCTGTTTCATAATACACCATGTGGCACAACCTTTTTCCTTACGGTCTCACAGTCGATCTTCCCACACTCATATACAAACTCACCATTAATAAGGTCTGAAAAGTGTGATTTTCAGCTGCCCTTCTTGTGTTTCTCTTTCTTGTCCCATCCCCAGCCCCCTGCCTGGTGCTGACCCAGCCAGCAGACCCCCTACACCCCCTCTGTGGCCCCCTCCAACCCTGGGAAGAAGAGGCCCACGCCAGAGCTACGACCGGGGCTCATTAGCAGCGCCCACCTGGAGGCAGGCTGGGGGCTAACAGGGGACCACTGAGGCCAAGGCCTTGATCTGTTGGCTGTGAGCAGTGGAGTGACACACAGTTGGGACAGGACTGGCTGTGGCTACATCTCAGCATAATATACAGCACATAGCACTATCAGATACAGTCTATGCTCCAACAGCCCTGAGTCGATCAAGCTTAATCTGTTTAATTGTTCCCTTAGCAAAGGCACACCTCTCTCTCTGTTAACCCACCAGGAGTTCCCTTTCACCAATTCCCTCTCATAAAAGTCAGACAGAAAGTTTATAACTGTTTGTGTTGATAGTATCACAGCAGTAGAGACAGTCTTTAAAACAATGATGGAAACGAGAACCTTTTGTGTACACTTTCTTTGATGTCTAGCTGCCTTATGCAAATTCAATATCTCATCTGCCGCTGAGTGCTGCCCGTCCCTCTTCATTCTAACAAATTTGACCCTTGTCTGAGGGAGTTGTTTGCCCTGAGTCACTGTTTAATCTGTTAGTTGTTGGGTTGTGGGTGAAGCTGAGGTATGCCGGTGTGTCTGTGTAAAACTCTGATGGTCTAGAGCCCCTGTGGTCAGATACCCTGGGTCTGGGGGGACACAAAGAGATTCCACTGAAAGGATGGCAAGTCTCCTGAGTCATGTGGCTCCAGTTGCACAGACTGCATCCAGAAACTCACATTGCTATTTGACATCACAGTACCTGAACAACAAGCTTTTGAGTTATGTACAAACAGTAATGCTGTGCAGCTAAAATAATAAATTGTGATATAATTATCATATTGAGGATGGTCTAACCTGTTTCACTGTATACAGCTGTTGTTTTAAACAATGTAATTCATTAACTGAGAAGAAAACAGCTGAAAAAGACATAAGAAATAACCTCTCAAATCCACCAAACAAAAATGTATTTTTTAAATCATATTTATTACCCCCCTCTAGTTGAGAATGTGTTTTTCTAATTGTTCCTTCACTTGAATTTTTGAGTTTTATTGTGCAGAATGATGTATGTAAGTTTGACAGTAGAACGTTGTTCACATTCAGCTACTGAAAGTGGAGGGTTTCTCTGTGCTCACCAAAAATCTGAGTTTAAGACGTGAACCTATTAGCATGATTTCTGAACACAACTAGTTTGTAACAAATCCAGGTCTGATTCACAACTTACACAAGTGTGATGTGATGATGTGTGAAACTTGAAAGCTCCAGAGCACATACACTAAGAACGGACTTTTCAGTGAAGTAGGAGACATCTTGTGTCCAGAAGTCAAACGTTTGAAAACATATTTGCATGTTCATAGATTCTAGATTTTTAAGGAGGGAGAAGGAGGAGATGTCAATTCAAGAATTTCAAACCACACGATTGAACAGACACTATTTTTTATTCAAAGCACATTATTTTACATGTCTCATAACATGTCTGGCCAGGATCTTTAATGATATCCACAAAATATTCATGAGAAATAATCTTCAATCTTTCCTGAAATAGCCACACTCTGCAGCACAAAACCCCTCAAGAGCGAACAACCAAATTTTGCATTTGCGAATATAGATTTTAAAGTTACAATTTGTAAGATTTTCACCAGTTGCTCTTCTGACAAAATAGCTGCTCAAAGTGCTGAGAGTGTTTGCTGTAGTATTAAATCACACTTCCTGTTACCATGCTAACTAGGAGTTTCAAAAAATCAGCCAGGACTGGAATCTTAAGGATTACCATTTCAAAATTTGCAACTTTAAAGTCATTGCAATTATATTTCTTTTGGGCAACCTCTTGGGCAAAAGACACAAATTCTTTAATTACATGCTTTCATAGAACAATGACTGAACGGATGACCTGTTTGTCCTTAACAATGCCAATATAAGAGAATATAGAGAAAACCAACTAATACGGCTTTCTAAGAATACTTGTATCTGCCTAAATTGCCAGGAGCAAGATTCTTGGATCCTTTTCTCCTCTCTCCGTATACTTTATAATATGGGATTCTGTATGGTATCTATGAATGAAAGTATAGTTGTTTAGTCCACTCATCAATTAATCTTTTTTTTATTGATGATCACTTGCCCTGAAATCTGTGTTGAATAAAGCAGTAGGTAGGACATCATGGTTTTATTCAGCTAGTAAAAACAGCAGCTGTGGCCCTCAGGCTCTCTCCTCCTTCAGATCCTTGGTCCTGAGCATCCACTGTGTCCAGTGAAAGACGCCCCAGAGGCTAATCACTGGAAACTCCAAATTCAATTCAGTACTAGAGCAGATAGATGCAAAGTCAGGTCAACCTGGTTGCAGAGTTTGAATCTGGTTTCAGACCTTTGTCCATGTTATAACGTGTCCTTCTCTGCAAACAATTTTATTATAGCTGTCAAACTTCTAAAAATAGTCATGAGCTAATCATGAGCATCAGGTTTATCAGATCAAAGAGGAAGAGTCTGGCTTACTAGAGGTGAATATGGACAATGGATTGGTCATGATGACTGGTAAATCTCAGTCACGGACCACCACATCAAGGACAATTAGCATTAGCTTGACTCTCCAGGCTCACCCTTTAAGCAGGATGAAAAAAAGTGACCTGCTGACTTAGCACATTCCACCTGCAGCCTGCAGTTCAAAGGGCTCCCATGATGATCACACTCCGCACCTCACTGCTCCACTGGTATCCAGCCAACACCTGCCCTGAGGCAAAGCTCACCCTTCTCCACACCGTGGGTGACCTGGTGCTCCATCAACAATATCCCACCCCATTCACAGCACATCCAACTGCTCTGACTGCTAGTCTAGGCAATACCTGCCAGCTATGTGCCTCAGGTGATGTTTGAATGGGCTTCACTTCAGAATTAGCCACACCTCTCCCATGTCAGAGAGGGAGCATGAGAGACACAGCATATGGCCGGCTCAAATGAATTCCCCTACTGTTTCAAAAGGCTCCCCAAAGCCTTCAGGGTGATCGGAACTTCACGCTCCTCTTTACTAGATTAAGTCTAATAAGCTCCCAGTAACGAGACTTTAAATCCTTAGCGGTAAAACACTGGGCCCCGGGGTCCACTTAGACACAGTGCATGCTGTTGTCCTTTTAACACTTTATTTTATGACAGCAAGTAAGAGTTAATGTTCCTCATCAACTTTCTCCTCATCTCTGAACAAAGACAAAGATTCATTGACTAATGCAGTTTTGCTGTAGATGACCAGAATATTTTGGGCATCCCAAAAAAGTTCAGATGTGAATACTGGTGTTAGAAGATCAAACCAGCGCTGACAGAATAATAGTATATGTGAGCTTGAACACATTTCCTATTCTTTTCAGCTTGGGTCTAATTTTTGTGATACTGATCATCATTTCTAATTGTAAAAATAGGATTAAAGTAATTTCTTTGATGGGGGAACATCACTACAACAAATTGAAGCAGGAATAAGCTGTTAACAGCCAACAGCTTAAGAAGATTATAAATCACTTAATTTGGGAGGTAAAACCAAAAGTTAGCAGATGCAAGATGGCAGTGATTATTCATCATTTTACAGGAAAACTGCAAGCATGCACAAATAGAAAAGGCTCTGTGCCAAAGCTTAACCACCAATTCGGTCTGCAAAGTGGGGTGGATGTTTACAACATACAGTTTGGTCAATCATTTTACTGTTCCTTCATGTTTGGCTAACCTGGAGGTTTGTTGAAAACCTGTATATGTTTATTATTAGCCACAATGTCTGTCAAACATCATGTCTGTTTGGTTCAGATTGAAACATCTCAACCATTTGTACACACATTTATAGTCTCCAGAGGATAGATTCTATCGTGTCTATAGATGATCTTATGACTTTTCCAACTAGCATGGCTGTAGGGTTTTAGACCAAAACTGTAATGAAACAGAATTGTGAGTTAATTCCTTTTTCTTTCTTTCTTTTCAAATAACTCAGCATTGTGGTCACTTTAATATCAACACCACAGCAAAAAACATCTTTGAAAAGTGTCTTTGCAATGTTTATGATGCAAGTAAGAGAGTATTCTATATCAGATTTGACAGATTCCCCAAATACTGCTTGTATGTTGTTTGCAAGCATTTGTCACTATACCCAATATTCCATAATTTCACTGTAATAGAAAGGAGAGCATGAACAACACAGCACAAAACACTACACAGATAACCCTTTATAAAAAACAGTTGCTGAAACAAAATGTATTACACAATTAAAATGATGAGAAAGTAAACTGGTAAAAACAATAAGCCCCGAAAGATTCTTTTCTGTGTATAGTACCTTTAATATTTGGTGAAAAACAGTGCTGGAAAGGACAAAAGAGAAACATCTTGTCATCAAAGGTTTTGTTTCATTAATTAGGGCGAGGCAAAATGGCACTATTGTGAAAGTTGGCAACCCATACTCAAGTAAGGATAAGAAGGCCCTGGTTACCTTTCTTGGGAATTACTGTTGAGTTCATAATGAAGCAAAGCAAGGACTCCCACTGGAGTGTTGATTAGGCAGATGCCTTCACTGAGCTACAGGACCGAGCGTCAGGCCCGTCTCCTGCCCTCCAGGGACTCAGTTCATTCATCCACTGTAATTCATCTCCGAACCCAGCGCAGCCAGGGCTGCTGCATCCACTCATTTAATTTGGACTGAAGCAGTGGAGGCCGGAAGGAACCCCAGCGATGGAAGATATTAGACTGTGAGGGGTGGCCTTGAATGGGAAATCCACCCTGAAAATAAAACTGTTATGACATGTATGTAATATATGATGTTATATTGGCAGTTTAGTGAGTAGCTCCTGTGATCATTAAGGACTCTCTGGGGTTTCCTTGGTAATCAACTGAGAGTCTTTGTACTTATAGAGCACTAGCTCTCAACCTGTTTGCCATTTGTGCCTTTAAGGCTAAACAATGTCTGTATTGATGATGGTTTTCTGAAATTGTTTAATTTGAATAATTTTTTTAGATTTTTTATACCAGAAACAAATTATTAGACCAATATATTTTTTTTTATTATGCAGAGGAAATACATTTCTCCTTCTCTGAATCCCACTGACCCTTCAGATTTACAGTACGTTGAAACTCCTTTACCCCAGGTTGGGAACCACTGACCTAAAGAAAGATTTAATTGGCACAGTTGTTCTTTAAGGAATAGTACAACGTTTTGGCAAATATTCCATATTTGCTTTCTTATCATTAGATGAAAAGACTGATTCCACTTTCATGTCTGTATGCAAAACAAGTCTTTGTGCTAAGCTAAGCTAATTGTTTCCTGGCTCTAGTATCGTATTTTGTGGACAGATATGAGAATAGGAATTATCTTACTTTCCACATGAAAGCAAGTAACCATATTTCCCAATATGTAAATCTTTTACTGTAACAAATTGTAATTATTCAATTTCATCAAGGCTGATGTCCTATTTTCAAACTAATTTTCCCATTAGGGGTACAAGCACCAAAAATTCAAGTCTTTTTGTTACTCATTTTCGGAGAAAATCATTACCCTCATAATAATAATAACCCAAGCTATTAACAATCACAAGATGTCCTGCTAGAACATTGTGCTACATCCATGATTATGTTTAAAAATATTTCCCGTCCACGATGTTAAAAATTACAGATTGCAATACATCATTATATTAAAAAAGGTCACAAATGTAAGCAAGAGGATATGTCAGACTAGTGTCTGTGGTCATCAGATACTAGTGTTGTGTGTTTCAGATGTTGGTTGTGTCACTGGTTCGGTATCTGCATCAAATCAAAATGTCTGTTTTGGTCGGTCCTGCACTGAAAACAATGGCATTCCAGTCTGGAGACAACCAAAGCCTCCTCACCAGGAAAAGGGACCAATACAAGGTTTCTCTGCTTGACGGTGTCTCTTCCGACCTTATGCCAGACAGCCGACTGGAAATGTCAGGAATGCTAGACTGCTGCTCGATAGGAGACCATGTTCAACTTATTGGCTACTGGTGGGCAGAGCCACGGGGACAATGTCCAAGATGAGTTCCCACACAATAGGAACAAGACATTTATGACTCTTCGGCCATGGAAAAAATGAGAGGTTCACACTCAGGACACTCACGGCTCTCGTACTCCCACTGACACACTGGGAGAGATGCTGCTCTGGGCTGACACCCCTCACATATTTGGGCTGTGTCTGAAGGCTGAAGAAAAGGTCTCCCCTGAATCCAACCAGGCTGTCCCATTTGGGGTGATTTAAATGGCCCGTTATTACCTTTCTCAGCCATTGTCTCTCTACTGGTATCCCAGTCTTATGATGCTTTTAGTTATTAGTTTCACCAGCTCTAATTAAACAGGAGCCAGCAGAATTCTGGCACAGTGTTTCACTAGCATGTAAAAATTACTGGTGATAACCCAGGCAACCAAAATGAGAAATTCAGGCTAACTTTCACTCAAATTTACACACACATTTAGTGTATAAACTACCACTCTTTGGTTTTTGGGCACCCTTGATAATCAATATCAACCACAATCATGATAAAATAGCAATAATATTGCACCAAAATCTAGCAAGTGGAAATGAAAGATGCCGTAAAAGATCATCAGTATATAATGTAAATGACTGAATGTGACAACCAAGAATCAACCACACAATTATGAAACATGCTGTATTTCTGGGGAGTTGTTGCAATAGTTGCCACATTATTAGGGTATTATGAGATGAGAAATAGTGGCAAATATCTGGAACAAGCTCCCACAAAACTGCAGGTCTGCTGCAACGCTGTGCTTTTAATTCAAGGCTGGAGACTTTTCTGTTGCCACTGCCTCATATTAAATCAAATTTGAGGCTTTTGATTAATATCTTGCACTGCTCTGTAACTTTAATTCTGTTTTTTAAATCTGTTTTATTTAACTTTAGATTATGTTTTCACAATTTAACACTTTTTAATTGTATTTAAATGTGTTTTTATATTTTCTGGTGTTGCTATTACACTGCGTGCTTCTTATGTTTTATGTAAAGTCCTTTGAATTGCCTTGTTGTTGAAAGGCACTACATTTACGTTAAAGCTCATCATTAAAACTATTGCTTTTTTTAAAGCATTGAATTTGTATTAGTATTAAAGTCTACATCAAAAAAAGAAGGTTAGATGTTGTGATGGTTGGTCAGCGTGTCATAAGTATGTACAGTAACTAACTTGTAACACATTGTTTCTTAAACTTATTGTATTTATTTCATTCAAGATTTTATAGCAGTATAAGTTAAATTTAAAAAATACAGTATTTTCATCTGAAGTTTAGATGTAAAAAGTAAAATAGAAACAGGGGTGCCACAAAGAATTTTGGCCCCTTAACAAAAGCTCATTGGGGCTTGACTGTATCTTTAAGCCCTGATCCGTTTTTCTCTTTTTTCTCTCCTCAGAAACATGTTGTAGGTTATATGTTCAATTAACTTCACTTTAATCCACAGTCACATGCAAATAAATTATAATAATATGTTAAATGAACTGAGAATCATTCATCAACTATGCAACAGATTAATTGACATGTGACACAGGAATAGTTAAAGTGTGTTTTATAATTTGGTGCTTTACAAGTTCAAGACAGCTTCAAACATAATTTTTATATTCTGTCATTTGTATATGTTAGCAGATACTCATTAGTAGTCTCATTATTTTTATTTCTTTGATCATTTAGATGGGCTTATTCTCAACCTGCAGCTCTGGGATGAGGCAAACACATCCAAGTCGCCTTGTCATCTTGTAACCTTCAGACCTAGAGTGCCACCTACTGGTGTCACACCAGAAAAGCAGGGAAGCAGGGAGTTTTAGGGTCATCCAACAGGATCACACTTTGAAATAATTTTAGGATATTAAGTTGAAAGATTCCAGGTTTCATTTGGATTTTGCTATATTTTTCTACTTCTTGGAAATAGTAATATATAGTAATATATAGTAAAAATATATAATATCAATTTCTTTTTAATATGATTCTATATTATTTTCCAGATAGAAATATCAGTTTGTTCCATTTCTGCTCAATAGAAAAGTGTGTATTTAGTTGCACCAATTAGTAAAAACCCTTTTTTGATTCATTACACATTCATACTGCCAATTAGGAGCATCAACATACCACAATCCTTTTCATGAGTCTCCCATTTCCTCACTAATATCCATTGTACTTTACAACTGGTCCACTGCTATTTGGACCCCATATCCAGACCTTTCCCAATTAGACCCACCTTCCACTTTGAGGTTTACTTACTCCAAGACGAAAGAGAAAACAGAGTTCTTTAACAAGTGGGCCCCATTCTCTTGTTCACTGGGGAAGTTTACCCACATCTGTCTCAGCACCTAACCCCTGGAAGAGAGAGGGTCAGTGGCAAGGCCAGAGGTCACCACTTGTCCCATTGTGAGCTAGAACCAACATGAACCCCAATCTAACACTGCGGTCAGTGGGAAACAGTGCCCGGTTGGTTTTTAGGGCCATGGATGTGTGAACCTAACAGGAGTTGTGCTTTGAGTCAGCTTGCCGCACGGAAGCATTTGAAAGGGGCTCTTCAGGTTTCTTAATTAAGTAAAGAACAAATAGTTGTCCTGCTTTGTTGGGTCTTTTCTGCATCATCAATGGCGCAGACATAAATAGAAAACAAAGCTGTGGTTTCAGAATTTGCAGGTGTGCATGGATGCATGTGAAGCAACTAGAGGGGAGTGCTGCTATGCAAAAACTCAAAAAAAATTCAAGTTTATGTGGCACTCAAGGGGGAGGTCTGTGTGAGAACAGATCTAGTTAGGAGCGTCACAACAGATCCAACAAAACAGGCGGTCAGGTCAGGCCAGGCCTGCTGCAGCGACCCAGTCGTATTCAACCAAATGATAAAAAAACAGCGGTCTTGCTACCACTTCTTCTTTCTCCTGCTCGCTCTCTTTCTCTCTTATCAGCAAGCCACCGTCCATAATTGACCTGATTCCCAGATTTCTGTCCCTCTGACCACCCTTGCCGTAGCATAAAAGTGGGCAGCATAGGTGGCAGAAGAGTGCCTGGCTGAGGAAAAAGGAACGTAAAAGAAAGTATTCTTCTAACATCTTGAAAGAAAAAGGGAAATCAGCATAATGACCATGCTCCCCTACCACACATTCACTCTCTCACACACATACACACTCCTTCTCCATGCAGGCCCTCCTCCCACTCTCGTCTGCATCCAAATCTTGATTAACCTCCTCTCTCACTCCCCCTTTCCCACCCACTCACATTCACACATACACACAGGCACAAAGTGCCTTGGAGGCCCCCTGACAGATGGGGAGAGGGGTTTCAGGGGGTTCCTCTGAACAAATGGCACCCTGGTTTAGTGTGGTGTTGTCAGGGTTTGAATTGATCCCTGGGACTACAGAGGCTTCACTCTGCCAGTGTGTCACAATGGCAACAAGTGTGTAGAGCTGGGAGCAAGCTTGTACAGGCATGGGACCCATACCTCATGAATGATAGCTTAGCAAATGGCCCTCCTTTCACTGGCTTTCATAGTAGGGCCATCTCTCGTTTTCTTTCATACCCTACTCAAAAAACTTGCCCAGCTTTGTTAGTTTTATTGGGTTTGATTGGTTTGAGATTCTGAAACGTGTTGGTTTTTGTGTGATTATGTACGTGTGAACTTTGGAGTAGGGTGGGGGAGTGTGTGTGTGTGTGTGGTGGGTACTGGGGTATTTTTGTACATTTTTGCTTGTTAAATTGATGGGTGCTGTGGTCTCACGGTATGGTGTGTGGACTGATGTAAAGCTATCTGTCACTGGCTAAAGCCAATGAATGTGATTCAGTTTTATATGAATAGCACTTCCTGGGAGGTCGTGATGTTTTTCACTGCGTGAGATAAACACCATGTGTGCAATTTTCACAGCTTTCCATAAATTCAGCCAGATACACAGAAATGAGACTTTCACACAGTTTTAACAGCTACATATCCTTTCTCATCAACACAGACGCTCCTGAAGACTTCTGGGGCCACCGTTGTATGTAGCATCCTATTTGTTCAGAAAAGGTATAAAATCCAATGCATTTAGTTTTGTCTTTTTTGTTCTAAAGTCATATATTTGTCCAATATGGTCTCATATATCAGCATAATGAGCCTCTGTCTCATCCAAAAGATAAAGCCTGGCTGACAGGCCAGTGTGACCCCTCAGCTGACCCTCGGTAACAGTTTACAGGCTCAGGAACAATTGTCCCATTGGCAGATAACAACGGCATCATCCCTCCAGGCTCATTTTATCACTGTCATTTCACCTCAGTCTGGTTAATGTTTTACTAGTTCTCTATGTTTTGCTCCTCGGCCTGCAAGAGAGGGGGAGAAAGAAAAGGAGCAGAGGAGGCTTGGTTAATCACAAAAGGAAAACAGAGGGTGAACGATTGATTGGTAAACAAGCAGGCTGGACAGCCAGTGACAGACCAGAAGGGAACCAAGCCTCCTTATCTTCCACATGTGACATCTCCATCCATCATACCTTATTATCATAGTTGCAGCAAGAGACGTTGATGTGAAAGATTACCTAATAATCTCAAGATCTTATTAAGTAAGGACTTCAAATGTTTATCCTGTCGAGTGCAGAATGAATGTTATCAGTAGAAATAGAGGATGTGTTTTTATGAAGATTTAGAGACATCAGAGTAATGCATTTATTTGCCCCATCAAACTAGAGGGGCAGCTAGACAGAGCTCCACTTGAAGATGATTTAATTGTCTTTCTCAAGGACCCTGCAAGTAATTTTTAGATCTTGGTTACGTGACAGCAGATGTTTCATGTCTTCTAGGTAAGCCAGTGACAGGCTCTGATGTGAAGCTCTGTTCAGCCTGTTCAAGCTTCTGTGAATTTAACCTGTCTTTGCTGCTTAACTCTGCAGCAACAAGTCAGTCATTGGTCCTGCAGAAACAGCATGATGAAAATTTCAGAAATCCTATTAAAAGTTTTCTGTGGTGGATGAATCAGTTAACAGCCACTTGCCACGTTTTCTGGTAACTTGCTCAGAAAATTACATTTCAAAGCCTTGGCTTCATCAAACTCTGCTTCATTTTGAGATGGATTATCTAATACAAACTCGACCATGTGAATGTGTGAACAATCTATTTTGTAACTGCTATTTTACACACAGTAGCATGTGATGAAATTGGCAAAACCACCACCCCTTAGGAGGTAAGTGAAAATGTAAGTTTAAATTCTGGTACAATGAGCGACGAGTAATGGTTGCCTTTAACTGTTTTACAAGCAGGCCACACCCGTGAGCCTGGTGAGGGTCAGAGAGTAAAGGTACACATCTCATACATATTTGGGTGTCAGGTCATTGTGCTCCCTTGCTCACTTTTGTGTTGTCCACTCTGCATAGCAATGGCAAGTACATTGCAATATGTTAGAATTGTCGAGATGCTGGGACGAGCGTGTATTGTTAAGGAGGCAAGGTCTGCATATTAAGAAAACACGGAGGGAGAACAGGCAACTGAAAAGGCCTTTGAATGAGAATCAATTAATTTTCATTTACCTCCATTAGCACTGGGCAGGGATTTGCATATGTGAACCCATTGCTGAACTGGCAGTGGCCTTTTTAGTTGAGGGAGAGGACCACATTAAGCTAATGATGGGGGGCAGAGGGAGAGACAAAGGGCTGTATGTGTGTGTGGGGAGGTCTGGCCGTCCTCTTCCCTCATTAGCACCACAGTGCTCTGCACTGCTGTCACAAACCGAGCCCTCACAGGCAGATCATTAACCACTAGCTGGGATGTGAAAAACTGGGTATTCAAATTTGAAATATTTAAATTTGAGAGATTTTTTTCTGTGATTAGGTCTTGCAGTGACATGCTGCATAAAAGCTGCATTGTTAAAAAAAACATACAGGGGAAAGAACAGCTGTTATATTGGGATAATGTCTTAACAAATAAACTCTAGATATGTCCATATTTAGCAATGGCAGTATTGGATAATCTAAACTCCAGATACCGATTTTTCTTTAAGAAAGGTGGCTGCTGCAAGTGCAGGTGCAACTACAGAGACATATCCCAACCAATCAACGGAGGACACCATAGCACACATCCTCCACACCATCCTATCTCACCTGGACAAAAAAGGGAGCCATTACTTTTCATTCAGTGTTCAACACCTTAGTTCCCTCCAGGCTTGTCACAAAGTTTAAGGACCTGGAATTAAAAACCTCACTGTGCATGTGGATCTTTGACCTCCTTACGGGCAGATCTCAGGTGGTGAGGGTAGGCAGACACACCCCTTTTCCTCTCATCCTTAACACCAGAGCAACCCAGGGCTGCGTTTTGAGCCTCCTTCTGTACTCCCTATACTTTCCACTTTCGACTTCAACACCATCTTCAACTTTGCTGATGACACAGCTGTGGTGGGCCTGATCCCAGATAACAATGAAAAGGCCTACCTGAGGGAAGTAAATGACCTGACCTGCTGTTGTCAGGACAACAACTTTCTCCTGAACATCAGCAAGACTAAAGAGCTGGTGGTAAACTTTAGGAAGAAGCAGTGATGTAACTCTGCTCCTCTCAGTGGAGAAGGTGGACAGCGTCAGTTTACCTTGGTGTCAACATCACCAAGGGCCTGAGCTGGGCGCTGCATATTGACGCAGTGGTGAAAAAATAAAGGCAGAGACTGTGTCACTTCAGACTCCTGAAAAAAATTATGGGTATTCCTTCAAATACTGGATCATTCCTACTCCTGCACCATTGAGAGCATCCTGACGGGGAACATTACTGTCAGGTGAGGAAACAGGACCAACAGGACCACAAGGCCTTTCATAGAGTTGTTCATTCAGCTAAACATACAATAGGTGGTGCTCTACATTAAGGATCCCAACTACCCAGATAATGGTGTACTGCATACACCAGGCCAGCACTGAAAGGTTCAGGAAGAGCTTCTACCTTCAGGAAACTAGGATCCCATATGAGGTCACAGCCTAAGACTGCCCTTCCTTGCCCATGCATCTCCTGGGCAATCAAGATTATTTGTATCATGTAGTCATATGAGGTACAAACATGGTGAAATATAATCCCATCAGTTCCTTCAATTTGTGCACTAAAAAGAGTTAAAAAGAGAGGGACGATGGAGTGCCCTGGTGGTCGAGTGGTTGGTGCGCATGCCACATAATTGCACCGTCCCTGCTTTGAATTCGGCAAGGGACCTAAGCTGCATGTCATTCCCCTCTCTCTCTCTCTCTCTCTCTCTCTCTCTCTCTCTCCCTCTCCATGTTTCCTTTCGGCCTCTCTGCCAGCTACTGTCTAAATAAAGGCAGAAAAGCCTCTTTTTTTTAAAAGAGAGAGAGGGAGAACACCGAAAACAAAACTCTTCTTCAAGGCATATTCTCGTTTCTTAGTTGATATCCCATTTACCTTGGGGGCCAGAGGTTACTAGCACATGTCCCTCAGAGAAGGACAGTTTTTACTACTGCCTCATTAAGCTTCCTTGAGGAAGGTGGTGACGTGCTTCGTCTCAACCTTGACCTAGCGTACAAGTCCACTTTTTTCCAGGGCTGCCTGAACAAGACTGCTTTGACCAAAAAGTGCACTTCTTTTCCTGAAGAATATGTACCTAGATTTCTGTTACACTGCATTTTATTTTTTTCTTTAATTCTACATAGGCTGAATTACACTCCGATAACACACATAGAAATTCACTTCCTGCATTTTTTAGGATGCTGTTTCACATCTTCTGTCATCACTGGAGACTTGGCTATGTATTGATCATTAAATAATTAAAAGAACAACAAGAAATCTACAAACTGCAACTGCAGATGGATGCTTTTTGGAGGCGTTCGTCATCTGTGGCTCAGCAGTCATAGATCAGCAGTTCTGTATCTCTCAGAATAATTTCTTTTTTAGAAAGTGGCTATAACACTTCTCCATCCCATAAAGACTTTTATTGAAGCACATTTTAGCAATCACTTACAACTCTTCCCACTTTAGTGGAGTAACCATAAGTACCCATAATCCCTTCACTGTATCACTGCAAAGTATTTCAACTTCCAGGGAACATTTTGTGACATTAACAACAGATTCTGAACTATTCTAGACTTGTATTTATTGAAAGAAAAAACATTTGAATCCTCTCTTGTAATGACAAACCTGTTTAAAATCAAGCAATGCTTCAAATGAGGGACGGCAGTTTCTTATAGTAAGTTAGAAATACAACATGTATTTACAGTTTTCCACAGTGTGTATCTCAAAGAGGTCTTACTGAGTACCCGATTACCCCACTAGAAAACTGTGCTACTAGAGTGCAGGCTTACTTGTGGTTCCTAGAGTTTCTTCCAGTTTTGGTCCAGGAGGCAGACACCCTCTCTTTTTTTAAGAGTAGGCTTAAAACTTTCTGTTTTGATAAAGCTTGTAGTTAGGGCAGAGACAGGCTTTCCTTGAACCAACCTCTAGTTATATGGCTATAGGCCTAGACTTCTGCGGGACTCCCCATGATGCACTTACCTCCTCTCTCCTCCTGCCCCTCTTCATCTGTATGTAGTAATGTACCATTAATACATGTTACTAACTTGGCTTCCTCCCAGGAGTTTTTGTGCTTTCTCATCTCACAGGCTTCTTTGGGTCATGGTTGCAGAAAGCCTGCTGCCATGGCCCTGCTTGACACTCTTGTCTACTATTATTATTAGTCATATTTCTATTATTATTTTTGTTATTATTGTTATTGTTTCTCTGTGTTTCTCTCCAATCTCCCCCTTTGGCTTTCTCTCTCAACAACCTTTTCACTGCTGCTGTCACCATGTGCTTGCTCATGGCTGAATGGCGGGTCTCTGTAAATTAAAGAGTATGATCTAGACCTGTTCTATGTGAAAAGTTCCCTGTTGTGATTTGGCGCTATATAAATAAATGTATATATATGCTAATTTTCAGCAATGTAGATCTTCAGAACCATCAACTGAGTTTTTATGAAGTTTTGATACTGTAAATCCAGCATCACATGAATGAAGAGAGAGACCCTGTTCATCCCAAAGAATTCATAACCATATTTCAAATACCACATTCACGAAACCCAGAGCATAAAGAAATGGTTGCAGGACAGAAAATATAGAAGTTTTTTCTTTTCATTTGTTTCAGAGGAGATTCACTCCTCTGAAAATATTACACAAAACAGCAGGTCTGAAATAAGTACCAGTTTTGACATGTTTTACTGAGGATTCTTCAGTCCAGGCTGTCATGGATAGCGGAGTAGGTGGGTTCAAATGGCAATCACCAAAAACCCAAAAAAATCTGGGCTGGAGCTCGGCATCAGGAGAACAGAACAGAGGAGCCAACAAAACTCAACCACAAACCAGACAGAACTAATACATTAATGGGGAACATGTCACTTGACAAGGGCAGGTTTGGAGTTGATTGGCTGGTAGGACACTGGGGACAGAGCAGGGCTGACAAGATTCATACAGGACAGGTGTGAAGGCTGGGGAAAAAACACTGAGGGCAGGGTTAATGAACATGATGCAGGGCAGGTGTGGAGGAGAAAAGGGGCTAGGGGTAGTGCAGGAACACAGAAGGGAAAGATATTGAACTGAAATTCAAAACCAAGAAAATACATTCCTACACAACCCAATATCTATTAAACAATCCAAGAAAAACCCATGAAAATAAACCCAAGTAAACATCAGCTAACCAATAATGTAATGCAGTCCTTTAAACAACAACCCAAATATAAATAAGCAAAACCAAATGACCAAAGGGACTGAACAACAGAAGTATAACACCGAAAACCAAGAGAACACAAAGAGTCCAAAAACCATGAGGCCAACAAATCCACACTGGAAATCTGCAGGCCAAGAGAAACTGTGATTGCACAATCTTATTGAGTGCATGTAACTGAAGCTGAAGGATCAAAACATAATACAACATCCCAACTGTACACATGTAGATCTCAAACCAAATGTCTGACAATTCTGTTTATACCCCGTTATTTAATGTGGGAACTAGCTCTGCATTCTGTGGAGGAGTGTCAAATTAAAACAGGATTAGACAGGAGGGTCTGGTCGCCTTATTGCAGCTCTACGATGCAGAGCCTTGCCTCCATGCGTAGGGAGGAACCCAGACAGTATGAAATGGAGCGGAAGGTATGAGAAGAGAAGAGGATGAAAGACAAAATGGTAGAAGGGAGCAGACAGGGTCACAGATGTGACATTACACTAACAAAAGGAGCGATGGGGGTAAAAGTGTGCAGACATCCCATCTTGGGCAAAGTTGTCTCCCAGCTGTTTGGGTCACCTGTCTATTAAATAGGAACATATTTCTTAGTATCTACAGAAAGAGAGACAGATTTATTGGGCCTACAAGGGGGAAGCCTTGAAGTGGGTCGATTATTAGACAAGGGCCAATAAATCACTTTTCCTGTTGTTTTGGGAGGTCTCACTCTTCATAACAGATAAGAACAACATAATGTAAGATTGTCATAGGTGCAACTGATTCAAAAGCAGATTGCCCATGACATGAATACATTTTTGAGTCTCATATTTTGTGAGGACCTGTATCTGGCAGGTATTGTCTTGTTTAGGACCACCACATGGTGGGGGCTTTACATTAAATCCCAGACAGATATTGAAGTGACCTCCAGCCCTTTCCTGTACTCAAGCGGCCCCATTCTAAAACAAAGCAGACATGACAAGAGAAGAGAGGAGAAATCAGATGGCTTAATTGTTCCTTGACAATTAGACCATCACTCAAGAGAACATTGAGCAACCGAGCAAAAGTAGCAAAGGGAGGAGGCGGCTGAAGAAAGGGATGAAAGAAGAGGACACTAAAACACCCACTGAGTGAGAGGGAGTGAGGGGGAAAGAGGGAGAGGGCCCTGCCATTGAGGGGCCGACAAGGCAAAAGGAGCAGAGAGCAGTTTACAATACTGTACAATGCTGTTCTGCACCATTAAGTGGCATGGAGGGCAGGGCCGGGATAATGGGCTTCTGTCCCAGAGGAGAAGGCCAGCAGCTCCAGAGGAGTCCTCCTTTTCAGCCCATATGGTTGTGGCCGCCTCACAGGATGCTCCTCTCGCCGTGGCCGCATGCTCAGCATCTGGACACATGAGGTCCACCGTCTCTACTCGGTGACCACTGCAGACTTTTGGAGGGTTGACAGGGTCTCCCTGGTAACAGTGTGGTGGTACAGAGGGATTCGGGGCAGCACTCAAGAGATTAAGGAAAGGAAGTAATTCTAGAAGGAGTGAAATCCCAATTATGTTGGATTTAGAGTCGCAAAAATCACTCAGCAAATGCTCTAACAGGACTGGAAAACTGGGAGCCAGAAGTACCAGAACAAAAATTAGCCCCATGCGGATAACAAGCTTAGATTACTCAAGGAAGCTCACCAATACATCAAATAAAAATCTACAAAAGGAAAAAGAATACAAAAGGAATTATTTTAAATGGTACAGAAGAAATCACTGCTATTCGAGCAGCCTGGTTGAAAAGTTCCTACATTGTGGACATTAAAGTTTCTTACTAACTAATAATAGCCTGCACATCATTTGAGATTTCTTTACCATTTCATGGAGGTGTGCCTTGATACATTGTTTGCACATTTTTTTGCACATAAGTCTGCAACACAGATCATTTTGTCTAAAGCTTTTCTCCAAAAAGCTGCTTTTTTCAAGAAACGTCCCAAAGCTTCTTAACACAAGCAGATGCATGTCCAAACCATTTACATTACTTTAGCTAGTGTATTTTCCTCCATGCTCAGAGCAACTGTGACTCCTGTCCCCTTTGGACCAGTGACAAAGAGCTGCCAGAATGATAGATTATGAAGCTGCCGCCTGAATTTCAAACAAGAGACCTGCCTTAACTCCTGTCCATCTTTAAACAGACCCACAAACCCCCCAAAAGAGAAAAAAATATAAGCTGAGCGAATGAGAGAGAAAAGAAGTTGGGGGTGAGCCGAAAGAAGAGGAATCTTAACAAGTGTTTACCCTCTTTCTGTTGCCAAGCTGTGGAGCAATAACCTACCGTAGCGAAAGGCAGAGCCTGATCCAGGAAGAAAAGCATCAGCCTGCAGGGTCAGGGGTCACTAACTCTACCATTGTCTCTGACAGCGCAAGCACACTCCAGCTTTTCTCCAGCTTTCAAAGGCCTGTGATGGGGGTGGGAAGATAGGCCTGAAAACACTGGGTCAGGACCAGGGGCTTTATGGTAGTTGGGGAAGAAAGATTTGGACCCCAAAGGTTAAATGAAGAGCGAAAGGGCCCTTCTGTCCAATTACTGAGGGACAAATGCTCTCTGTGACCCATCAGGGTCAAAGTTCAGTGGAGGCTTTGGTAGCGGCACACTCTGGCTTTTTGTGGACCAGATGAGATGAACCTCCGCTGTGTTTATCTAAGTGACACCCTGCCCAATAGTAAAAGTATAAATAATATGGGAGCTTGTGTGCTGCCACTTAGCAGAATTAATTTATAGACCAGGGCCTCGGGGGGTTAAGCTTTTTAACATAACTCTTGCACACTGGACCAATTAATGAAAAGGCTGAGCATTCATGGCATCTTTCAAGGGTTAAATGAATAAAATTACCCATCACAACCTTCTCAAAGAACAAATTCTGAGGAAATTATGTTATTAAATTAGCATATGTAGAGAAATAAGTAGTAAATAGTATTGCTTTCCTGTGTTCTAATGCATGCAGTTTTGGAAAATAGTTGTGAAAAATGATGTGTTGATGAATGTACCCCACACCCCTCCACACACACACACACACACACACACACACACACACACACACACACACACACACACATACACACACACACACACACACACGCACACACACACACAAACACACACGCACACACACACACACACACACACACACACACACACACACACACACATACACACACACACACACACACACACACGCACACACACACACACACACACACACACACACACACACACACACACACACACACAAGATCTCTCAGCCAAGCTGGTCAGTAGTTCTCCTAATCATGTGCCCATCTCAGTCTCAGGCAGCACTTGTAGAGTTAATACCTGCTGATACAAAGGCCCAGTGGAGCGGCATGGTGAGAGTGTCCCATATCCGGAGATATTGGCTGGATTAGACTGTTCCTGAACCACTTCCTCCTGAGCCCATGGGTCACCAGGGATTAACTCAGTGAATTTAATCATCCCCACTTGTTAGGTTAACAAGCAAAGTACAGTCATATTTCAAGATTCAACCCCTTCTTTTACAAACTTTTCCACAGCTCAAAGCTGACCTTCTCACAATCATGATTAAATCAATTATGTGTACATACGATAATAGGCAAGATTGGCTACCTTGCATTAAATTTGCCATTATTTTGATCAGAAGTAGATGGGGGGGGGGGGCTTCTTGCACTTGTCTTCTTCATACACCTTTGGCAAGAGATTGTGTTAATAATAAATACAGGATATTTACTTTTAAAACTAAATTGAAACCTGTTTTCAGAGAAATACCAGTAAACCTCTGCAGCACTGAGTCAAAGTGAGGCCACTACAAAGTCTCTCCGAAAATCCAGAAATGAACCTGAGAACAATTCATCAAAGCCCTGAGATGCGGTTGCCTGGAACACACTGAGCGCTATGAAAGCTTTAAATCTCTTCCTCTGCAGAATCCATTTAACATGCCTTTGCCACACTCCACCCAGGGGGTGCTTGGGCTGGATACCAGGCGTGGTACCACAGGGATAAATTATGCATCCAGTGTTTGTGTGTGTGTATATTGTTGCTTGTGTGTTTTGTGTGTGTGAATGTGAGTCAGCGTTGTGGATGTAGAGGATTTTCCTCTCTCTGGGACTCCTCTCTGCAGGTCCTCTCCGTCCCTCATGAGCCAGCATAAGCCTGTTGGACACACATTGGAGCAGTGAAGGGGAGTCACTTGGAGTGAGACAGGCTCCCAGGGACTTACAGGCCCTTAGAAGGCACGGGATGACCTTTAATCAGGGATCAGGAGCCCAGGCTGTAGCTGGAGGCCTACAGGAGTCCTGCTTACGCCCAAACCCCAAGTCACACTCCCAGCTGGCCTTCCACCATGAGCCAGGTCACTGAGGCAACGTTAGGCCGGATGAAGCACTCAGTGCAGGCATGAGGTGTACATTTATGATGGAGTCTTGAGATTAATCTGATCTTCATCGACACACTCTGAATAATGTCCAGTGGTGAGATTGGAGAGTCTGATCTGCCAGCTATTATAATGTAATAATATTCACATGATACTTTTAATGAATCCGTCAGTATTGGAATGTATGATTTGATGAGAAAACCTTTTGGTGAACTTGCTTTTTTGCTATCCTTTTTAAAGTAGTGCCATGACAAGATGTTTGGATGGATTAGGGTGATGAGCTGTTAAAATTAAGAACGTGAGGTGCTGAAAGTGCATCTACTTGGGGGTCAAGATATTTGCCAGATAAACTAGAATATATACCGTGAGCACCCACATATTTTGTTCTCACATTTTATACAACTAAATCAATTACAACAATACACTGAAGGGCGTACTCCAGTGATTTAGTATTACACTTTTGGTCAAAACTTAAGTAGCAGAAACTGAGATATCCTGACTTTTTGTGCCAGTGGTCGAGTTCCATATGCACTGGATCCTACTTCTCATTATACAACTCAAGCCCAAGCTGAGATAAACCTAATAACATAAAAAAGTGGCCCTGATAATATCATCAGGATTACTTTTTCAAACTTTTTGAGTTTTTTAGAGGCTGAGCAGTACCCCTGTGGACAAGTAAATGGAACTGTGTGTGTTAAATCAGTGGAGTGCCCCTTTAAACACAAAGAGATGTTGCCTCACACCAATGGCAGAACCCAAAACATGTGTGAACAAAGAAAAACATAAGATGAACATTTATGGATCTTTGTTCCTGGCTGGTTGCCATCTCTTAAACTTCGTCATGGTTCATCTAAGTTGCACGTGGCATGTCATTTGCTTCTCTCTAGCTCACAATCTTTCCCACTCTTTTAATCTAATAGAGTTAAAATGACAAGACGATTCACACAAACGCTCCCATTCTGTGCCAAGCAGAATTATTCAGGCTCTCCCCACAAAAAACATACACACACATTGCCCCATAGACATACACCCACAGATGCCCTACCACACACTCCTGGCATCTACAGGAATGCAACCCTCCTCCTCTTGCCCTCTCTCCCTCACCCACCCCGAGGATTAGCCCCCTACCCCCACCTCTCTGCGCACTACCATCCCTTCTTGCCCTATTATCATATTTGATCTACAACTACCCCCCTTTACTTATTTCACCCTCCCGCATGCACCACCAGCAAGGCATGCCCCCTTTTCTTTGGCCACTCTCAGGGAGAAGAAGAGGAGGATGAAGAGGCAGGGGCTTTCATGGGGAACAATCTGCCAGAGAGACGAAGAATGAGCGGGCACTCAATTAAGGGCTGCCCATTGAGCCTGCGGAGTGAGCCTGAATGTGGGCCCCTCCAAAGGAATGGAGTCCCATGAATAGATTGTGGGCCTTCATGAAATATTAAAGAGCGGACGGATTTCCCACAATATTTGTACACCTCCCTTTGTGGGGATTTCTCCCTCCATTGAGCCTGAAACTGTTAACACATCCGCTCTGAAGCATGGCCCGCAGACTGTGCTAAAGAGCCCTACGGTCCAAGCATCAAACGTTCCCCACCCTTACCTCTCTCTCTCCCTGTTGCTCTGTCTCTTTCTCTTTGTCTTTCTCTCCCTATCTTTCTCTCCTTCCCTTTCTCCCTCTGTCTTCCTGCCCATGAGCTATTCATGAAGGGGATTACAGCAGTTTTAATGACCACCTGTCCTTGCTCCAGCACTGTATTGTGCCATGCCAGGCCAAGCAGCAAGCATCCCCCTGGTATTAAAAGGTCATAACGCTAACTGGTGACCCTTGTCTCCACCAACACAAGCCAGACAGCTAAAGCCACCCAGACAGGTAATGACCACAATCGCCCCTAATCATTAATCACCTTGAACCTACCCAAAATCCTGTGTGCGACAAAAACAAAGCCTTAAGATATAGAACGATGAACAAAAGTGGCTGTTTTGCTTTGTTGAGCTGAAGTGATCTTTCACTCTCCTATTTGTATAAAACACCACACTGCTGTACTGGAGTATTATTCTTAATTTTGACCCAGTAAAAGTTAAGAACAAGTGCTTCCGTCTGACATACTCATCTTGTCACTTTTCCCACTCTTAGTCCATCTTCCCCTCTCTCTCTCTCGCTCTCTCTCTCTCTCGCTCTCTCTCTCTCTCTCACACACACACACACACACACAAACACACACACACACACACTGGGATCAGGTTGAGTGGAGCTGTATAGAGCGCGAGGTCTATGTGGTTAAGTAGGTGGTTAAAGCTGCCATTAGCATCAGAATAGCCACATATTCCTGCCGTGAGTCAACATTAGTTGATGTCAGAATTGAAGGGTTGAGGATGGGTCAAAAATTCAAGATCTTGGTGCAAATGACATGTGCACTTGGTTCCTAGTTTGAGTCATGGTGTTTATTTTAAAGAATAATAACGGGTATAAAGAATTGGTATAGACTTGGCAGCTGGGGTTGAACCATAGATGTTGCTACGATATGATGGGGCTACCAGTATAGGCTTCCAATCTCTGGATTTTGGGACTAGAATTTGAAAATAATTTTTTTTGATTTTACCACTTCTAGTGCCATTTTTTTGTGATGGAGAAAATATTCTCTAACATATCTGGATTTTATTTGCTCGGTTTTAATCCATCTCTGAGATAATCTGCTTCCACTCCAATGTTATGAAGTTGAGCTTTCAAAGAAACTGTTGATACTGTGCTTTTTAAAATGTTTAAATGTATGTTTTCAATAAAATTCCATTCACCTTCATTTTATTGGACATGCAGGAGAAATTTCAGAGACAGATATTTCAAAACATGTTCAAGCAAAAACTAAAATCTGGCCAGATATCAACAGAAGCAAGTGAGAAAATATGTTTTTTCCTTTTCATAATATGGCGGAAGTGAACTGACATGATTCTTCCATGTTTCAGTTTGTTTACACCAATCAGGAAGTTTACCTGCGTAGGTGAAGATAGTTAGAAACAAACATATGGTTGCATGAAGCCCAACTGCCCACTCCAGCAGATCCCCAGCTGTGGAGCACATTGGAGTGCAGGCCCCTTGGTCTGGCCTCCATATGCTGGGGTCTGGGGTCCAGGCTGTCAGCGTAGCTCCAGCACATTGAGGGCAGTTGGGGGGCACATAGGGGTAGGCGGGTGGGGGTGTTCTGGGGTAGAGGTGGGGGGGCAGCCGCTCCACCAGCATTGTACCAGGAGGACAAGAGCTGAGCAAGACCCAGCAGGAGAGTGGGGGGCCTTTTCTAAAGAGCGATCAACTGGAGCTCCTTTTCTCACACCCCGCTCACTTACCCTGCTCTGTATCTCCTCCTCACCCTCCCTCTTTCCTCTACCCTCCCCTCCTTTCCTTGGCAGATTGATACACTAGCTGAAATGTGATTTTCTTGTATCTCTCTTATGAAACTGCATTCTCCCCCTTTTGGCTTCCCCTTCCCACCCACTCATCCCACTAACCTATTCTCTGCTAGAATTAAATCGAGCCACGCCGCTTTGTTTTTCAATCATCTTGTCCACATCAAAGTCACTCATGAGAGGACGGTAGAAAGAAGAAAAGGGGCCAGGGATGAGACAAATCTCTTTGGCTTTTTCCGCACACAATGCTTCTCATTTGAATTCCCCCATATATTGCAGATCACTGTTCTGAATGGTGCCCCTGATGAAGTGTTGTTTTTGTGGTTCCTCGTATGAATTCCATAGACCCCAGGGATACATTTTCCTCTTTTTGTTTTTGACTTCAAAGTTATCTGGAACGGTACGTGTTGGAATGAAGAAACCATGGGGTCACTAGGTCCAACACTGGATGTTGTTTACCAACCTTCTCACCAAGTCAAGGAGCATTATAACTATGGAGTCACCACGGGACATAACGCAAAACATTTTTCAAGCATTGAGGTGTTTCATGGTTGAATCCATGTAAAGGGCACAAACATTCTTCCTACTTTAGTTAAAAGAAGGCCCCTTTGTTTTGATGATCTTTTAATTCATGGGTTACACCCCACAGTGTATCAACACATAAAGGATCATCCAGCCTACATCTTTGGTGTTTTTTTTTTTATGCTTGGAGTCGTGGCATGGGGGTTACAAAGGCATAAACTTACTGCATTTTCTCTAATTCTCCAAACTAAATCTGTCAAATGTCTATCTGTTGAGCTGCTCCCACCAGTATGTTACCACTAGATAAACCTGTCAAAATGTAATACATTATTATGAGCATTATTATCATGTTCCTGAATGTTTGTGTTTTCAAAGTCAATCAATTCAATTTCATCAAGTTTCTGAAAAGCTGAAAACAAATTCTCCCTTTGTGGCCTCTAAGAGTGTCGATCTGCTGCCCTCTGCTGCCTGAATTTCAGTAATACAACAGAAGCAGAAATTATCTCCTTGAATGTTGTTTGATTTTTTTTATGTTCTATTGACACAGAAACTATTTTAATTGTTGCATACACTCCAGGAGGAGACATGGGGACATCTTCTATATTAAGATGTAATGCAAAAGTCTTTGAGATGCATGTTCATTACATTTATTTATCCTATTTCAATGTATCACTCATCAAATATAGCAACATTGTGAGTGAGGTTAAAAGGTGCTTTGATTGTGGCCTTTATTGACCCTCCATCTCAGCATTTCATTCGCAGTACAAAGAAAATCTACATAAACAGAATTATGGTTTTTCTTTTCGATTCACCTCCACAAGATGGCACAGCAGAGTAACAAATGAACCATTACTGTAAGTGCATACTTCAAGTGCATGTGAAGTTTTTCCTTACTTGACACTTTAACCAGAAATCTGCAATCTTATTTTGTTATTAAATGAACAAACTGCTTAGATGAGCAATGCAAAACAAATGATTGCTGTGCGAAATAAAGAAAAACAAAAAGAAAAATTCATGCAGGAACATGTTTGGTGATTATCCATGCAAGGTTGGTATTTGGCGATCGTCTTATCATATAAATGTGATCTGACCAAAGTCACACAGCTCCTGCCAACTGGGAGAGGCTCAGTTGAGGTAGATAGAAATCATTTGTCAGTGAGGTGTCACAAGCTTCGTTGCTATCTGAGAAAAAACTTTTGTGTAACAGCTTCAAATGAAGGTCACACATGTGGCTGCAGGTTGATCAGGAGGTACAGAAACAAGTCAAACAGGAGGCACTCAGTTTGATTCTGTCCAGTAATTTTTTGATAAGACACTGTCAGGTCTCTTTAGATGACAAGGTCAGCAAAAGTGCTTAAAATATAAGGTATGAATTGAAAAATGGCAGGTTATAAAACAATAAATGTACCATTTACAGGTTAGCGAATAATACATTGAGGGTGCAGATGGTGATCATTCCAGTAACAAAGAAGCTGTCAGCATGCAATCTGTCACTGAGGAATCCTTGTTGGGTTTATCTTGGCAGGGATCTTATTTTAGTAATTGACAAAAGAGTGCAACAGTGTTATTTTACCTGAGACTGAGACATTTTGTCTCCACCGTGATGGCATGTATTGGCTCATGATTGATAACAGCTTTGTAAGAGAGCTATTCAGAGGTAACCGTCAGTGGACACATCTGCAGTCATTCACAAGTAATTACATGTGAGGACGCATGTCAAACAACAAAAAACATCTAGATCTAACAAAGTGGAAATCATACACACTAATGCTTATCACCCTCTATTCATTTGAGAGTATCTGTTGGCATTATAGCCTCAGTTTAGGCTTCATGTGCAAACAATAGCGAAGTAGATGTTAGAGTTGGGAGTGGTTTACAGGAGAAGTATGCTACAGCGCCTGACTGGCACAGGGCTGGTTGACAGGCAATCATGTAGAACCCTACAAAGGGATGCATTGTGGGAGTAGGCACGGGTCAGTGGCATTGTGAACTGAACAGGGAACTCGAGTATCTCATCACCTAGGAGAGAGCGGCGCACCCAGCATGGGAATTCAGCCAACCAGCAGTGTCAGAGGAGTGAAGGAAATTATTGTGTTTATCACCTGTAAAATTTCCCTCCATACATCAAATGTTCTATATCATTTTCAGAGTGGTGGGAGTATTTGAAATGTGACAAACAATATTGTTTTACAGAGACTTGATGAATTGTGTCCCACTTGTTTTGACACTGATGTTGACTTTTTGTATGCCTGAGCGCCCAGCACATAAGATGAAATGTGTTGTTTGGTCTGTCACTGAGACGAAGAGTTAACAGAGGGAAGCAAAGTTTCTTGTAATCCAGGGATTAGGGAAGTCTGGGAGTGGTGCCTGAAATGACTACTGTAAATGTAGGGGTCGGCTGTGGTTTGTTACATGTGTTTGTGTTTAGACAGAAGCCACAACACATACTGTCATTTCCTTTTATCACTGATCGCACCAGCTTTGCAGGTGCCCTGGTCAAACTACACCTGTTTATTTCTTCACATACAGTAGATTTTATTCAGTAATCAATTCTTGATTTATGTTTTCAGGGTTTGTCAGGTTTGTCACACAGAAAATGGAAATAAAAAGGTTTTCCTCACTATTAAACATTGTATCTGAACAATGAAATCACAAATCTCCTTTTTTCATTGTAAATATATTCGCCACCTTGAAGAATGTAATTTACCATTTCTTATCTTTATCATGTTCTTTTTTTTTTTGATGATTAGATGTTATATGCCTTTTTTCACTGAGAACATTTTGACGTGTTACAGTAGGAAAAGCACAGGTGTAAATAATAAAATGAATGCTGCTTCAGTTTCAGGGTGCTGGTATTGTGCATGCTGGCTCACTGTCACACTTGAATGAAATGGGATTATTGTTAATATGCTTTGACTACCATAACACGTCAAAATGTCAGGAAAAATGTCAATGAAGAAATACGATTGTACAGGTTTTACCAGGGCTGGAACAAGTACTTTACTTAAATAAAAGTAACAATGCCACAATGAAAACATACTCCATTACAAGTCCAACATTCAGAATCTAACTAAAGTAGATATGTTGGCTGAGAAATGTTCTTAAAGTATCAAAAATGAAAGTACTCACAATGCAAAATGGCCCTATTTAGAGTGTTACATTTATCACATATTCTATATATGTATACATTATTGGATTATTTTAACACTGATTCATTAACATGTACAGTACTTACAACATTTTAATGAGGTCAAGGTAGACTGCAATTTAAAAACGTATACTGTCAGGTTGTCTAATTTATAACAATGCACATATAAGAAATGTGTGGGAAAATAGCTAGTAAGTGTGGCCATGAAATAAATGTAGTGGAGTAAAAGTACAAAGTAGCATAAAATGAAAATACTCAAGAAAAGTACATATATCAATTAATCAATCAATCAATCTTTATTTATATAGCGCCAAATCACAACAAAAGTCATCTCAAGGCACTTTACACATAGAGTAGGTCTAGACCATACTCTATAATTCAAAATTGTACTTAAGTACTGTACTTGAGTACATGTACTTGGTTACATTCAGCCACTGGGTTTAACAGAAATGAGTAACATTACTGCAGAACTACAGAAGAGACACAAAATGGACTTATTAACAAATACAACAGTTATAACAATCAACACAAGTTAAAAACAATTCTTTCATACCAGGAATAATCCATCAGACCCATGTAGTGAAATTCTTAAGGAGTACAAATGTAATAGCCTGAAGCTTAGAAAATGTCTGTAGTTGAGCATCACTCATCTCACCTCGAGATATCAGGGTATTCTGTTCCTCAACCTCAACAGGATCGGACCATTTGCAGCCTTGTAACACACACATACACACACACACACACACACACACACACACACACACACACACACACACACACACACACACACACACACACACACACACACACACATTCAACATTTCCACCCATGTCAGCACGCAGGAAGAAAAAGGTGTTGAACCACCTGATCTGTTAAGAGGAGTTGGTGAGTGCAGCTGTGTAGCCACCATCTGTGCATAAAAGGTATTTGTGGTATGACTGCAAGGACGTACCTGACTGTAGCAAGTCTAAAGTCAGTGCTGTTTCTTTGAAGTGCTCATGTTAACTGCTGGTAGGTTGCCAAAATCCTGTGCAGGGAGATATTTTTCTGAGTAGCAATACTTGGACATGGAGGAAATATTCTAATCCTTGAGTTAAGTAAAAGTACCAATAGAGCAATCTAAAAATCACGACATTCACATGCTATCCTCCCATGCTATTACCTATCTGTGTCCTTTTATGCCTGGTAAAGCTATATCATCTCATGTTGCCTCTATATTTGTTAGTATATCCATAATGTGCTTACATGTATGCACTAATCAGTGACTTAAAAAGAAAAAGATCAATACAGAATAAAAATAAATAAATTATGTGTCGATACCAGCAGTGTTGAAAGCTTTTTTGTTTATGTTTATGTTTAGTTTCAGAGGTGAGGGAACCAATCATGTTTAGTTTCCTGAATATTATAACGTTATATTTGCATATTTACTAGAAATATCATTGTCCTTATCTGCTTCATCTTTCAAATTCAAATTCAAATTCAAATTCAAAATTACTTTATTTATCTCCAAGGGGAAATTCCATTGGTCTGTTAACTCTTCTGTAAATTATTGAAGAATTAGACTGCCTGATGGCTGTAGGAGCGAAGGATCTTTTAAATCTCTCTGTCCTGCAACGGAGAGAGAGGAGCCGTCCACTGCAGTTTTTTTAGTCCATCAAGGTGTTGTATAGCGGATGATACGGGTAATTCAAGATGGCCTCGAACATCTTCAAAGTGCATCTCTCCTCCACCTCCTTCAGTGTGTCCAACCTGGCTCCAATCACAGAGCCAGCTCTTTTGACTAGTTTGTCCAGCCGCCTTGCATCTTTGTGTCTGATGCTTCCTCCCCAGCAGACTGCAGCATTAAACAACACACTTGCCACCACAGACTGATAAAACATCTGCAGCATCTTACTACGGATGTCAAGAGATCTGAGCTTCCTTAAGAAAAAGAGGTGGCTCTGCCCCTTTTTGTAGAGAGCATCTGTGTTTAGGGACCAGTCCAACTTATTATCCAGGTATACACCTAGATACTTCATTGGTTCAATATTTCAATTCTTGTGTCTAAATAAAAACAAAAGAACCTTTATATCCGATAACTCTTTGACCTGAGAGATGTGCTTTGAGGCCCTTAATTGGAAAGTGAGTGAGTGGAGCATGTGATGTTCATAAAACTGCTGCATTTTATTGAGAATAAAAAGGAGCTGAAATACCTGAAGCTTTAAGAGAAGTATGTTCTGAACAGATTGCACTAATGTCATTTTATCAACTGAAATGAACCATTTTAAAGGAGAGGACTGTAAGACTTGAAATTAGTGCTACAGCCTTGATTTTTTTTTCTTTTCTTTTTTTTTGCTGCTTAGACTTGAGGGCTTTCTGAGGGCTCTATGTCTTCATTTCTTATATTGTCTAACCTTCACACTCTTAGTTTTTTGGCAGTTTTGCTGCATTCTTTTTAAGTCTCAGATAGCTTAAACTACACAGATTGTGTTTAGCATGGCGCCTCGCTTTGCTTACATGACATCAGGAGGTAAATCTAGCTTTCTCTTGGAAGAAAAATGCACAGTATGCTGTCCAGTTACCTTTTGTCAGTTTTATTAGTTATTAAAAATCTGGGAAATCAGAGAGGGAAGTGCATTAGAGCACAGGAGACATATGTCTGACAGGAGTCATTCCTGCTTAGTTCGTGATAGCCTGTAGCTGTGTAGCCTGTAGCTTTTTCATTATTTCTACTTTAATTACATGGACGAAGCTGCCCACTGTCATATCATACCATTTACAGCACACAGTGGCATGAAAGTCTTCTTGCCTATAGTTTTGATTGACTTAAATATTGTTCACTTGATCCTTAAAGCCAAAGTATCAAGTTTTTGGTCCATTGAGAGAAATATTGTCATTCTTATGACTGAATCATTGCTGCAAAAGGAAAATTGTAGTTTTTGTATTCTTGACTGTATAAGTACCAGAGGGGAGTCTGCCTTTTGGGATCCAATTAAATCAAATTTAAGTTAAATGGTGCAATATTTTGAGATTATTTTCTTTAATAATAACTTACTTTGTTTATTTCATATTAGGTTGTAAATAAATTACTTTTTTCACAACTGCTATCCACGAGTCTTACTGCTTCGTCCCTGAAGGCTCCATTTTAATATCCTAACAAAGATAACTGGCCATCTCAAAATACCATTTAATCCTTGCCAAAAACATACCGTAGTTGCTTTTCCACAATAGTTGCTCACTTTTTGAGATCTGTGTTTTCCTATCAGTTCAGGGGAGACAGACTGTCTGCTGAGAGCAGGTGATCATTATCTACCAGCCTCAGCGGACAGACAAGCCTGCTGTTCATGCCTCACTGTATGTGGGTGGTATGCCGGGACCTGGGCCCTGATACCTGCAAGTCTCAATACTTTGCTGCCCTGTCGCATACTGAATGATGGAAATACCCAACTATCATGTGCCTTGCTTCTAAATGTATACAGTGTGTAAAGAAAACCCTGCAAGTTCTAACTCTGTGTGTGTGTTTGTGTGTCAGAAAAAGTGTATTTTATAGTTAACTTGGGACAAACACCTTATAAATGTAGTATATATAATCTTCAATACATGCAAACACAGTTTAACAAATCAGACAGGGTTTTATTTTTATTGTTTTAATGTACTTTTTTCCTTACTTCGCTTTAATAAACTATAATTGGTCTTTAGGAGCATAGAAATCCTCAAAAGACTAATTGATCAATAAAATACTCTTTAAAATTCCCTATATTATATCCACATTTAATTTTAACTTAATGACTTTAAAATTAGTCCCTATATACTAAATTTTGAACTACATACATACATTAATGTTTCAGAGAGCAGAAAGAATGTTTTCTTTAAGTTTGACACTATTCGTATATAAAGAAAATACTTTAACATTCACACTATATTATGATCTCATGTTATGTACAACAGGAGTAGGCCTACATCAGCTACAATTATTTCTATGAATTTTGATTTTGCTGAAATTAAATGATGCAACATTTGTGAATGGTAGTATTCTTTATAACCATTAAAAACCATCACCCAAATGATTTTGTGACTTCTAAAAATGAAAAATCCTTACTCAATGTTTGCTTTTTGGAAGCTAAAAGATGTATAGCCTGATCATGGAAAAATGAAAAACCTTGTGTTCCTTCACAGTGGCTGTCAGGAATGTCTTTTTATTTTGCTTTAGAAAAGATAAGCTATACCTCAAAGAACAACATTGATAAGTTTTGGAAAATATGGAAGGTCTTCTGTAATTTCCTTGAGAAAAATGATATGGAAGTAGACGGCTGGAATAAAGGTTGATCTGAGGATTTATTTATTTATTTTTAATGTATTTACTTTTTTTGACTTATTTATTTTTTGTTCATTTATTTATTTTATATATATTTTTTGTTTTTATTTTATTTTGTTTGATTTTAATTTTCACTCTTATTTTTTTTTTTTTTTTATTTACTTATTTTTAACAGTTACTTGTATTTATTTTTATCTGTGTATTTATATTTATGTGTTGCTGCTGTGGCTGGTGTGTGTCTTTGCATGTATCATGTGTTAGCATGAGAGTAGTCACAAGAGCCTCTCCTCCATTTCCTCTGTGTTGTCCTGCTGTTGTAACAGCCTACTTTCTCCTCTTCAACTCACTGTTTTTCATCTTGTAATAACAGATCCATCAAATCAGTAAAATAGGGGCTCTGGTACTTTTTATAAGCTGCCCTCCACTTTGTTGAGGACCACTTGAGCAACCACTGTGTTAATTGCCTGGTAATTGATGGGTTTGGTTTGTTACTTTGTATACATGTATTTGCAGGTGCAGGTGCCCAACTGAATGGAGCAAAATGTAGCAATATGTTGGGGTCACGTCAGGGTCACGTACTAGATATAATGTATGTATCTTTGGTCAAAATGTTGTATTGTTACTGTGTTACTGTATGTGTCTTGTGTAGTTTCAACATAACCTCTCTTTACCTGTATTTGACCCCTTCTGATGACTATTGACCCCTTCTGATGACTATTGACCCCCTCTGATGACTATAAAATACCTTTGAACAATATGTACAATATGTATTTGCGAACGGTTCAGTATCAGGTAGGACTAAAATAATGTGTGGAGTCCCTCAAGGTTCTATTCTGGGACCGTTGCTGTTCCTCATATATATTAATGATCTTCCTGCTGTATCTTCCACCTTACTTCCCATACTTTTTGCTGATGAAACCAAAAATCTTAATTCCCTTATCTCCGATGCTAACAGTGGCATGGAACACATTTCAAAATGGTTTCAATCTAATAAATGATCTCTAAATATAAAAAAAGTCTAATTTTATTACATTTGCCAATAAAAACAAGAAATACTGCAAAGATAAAAACAAAAATTATAATCAATGGAACAGAAATTTCCCAGGTTACTTCCACACATTTTTTAGGAGTACTGGTTGATGAGAGATTAAACTGGAAAGAGCACATCAACGTGGTATGTGGTAAAGTTACCAGATCGCTTGGTGTCATCAGGAAAATTCGTGACCTGGTTAATCAGAGCTGTCTACTTACTTTATATTATAGCTTGATTTATTCACACCTCATTTACTGCAACATTGTTTGGGTCAGTACATATGCCTCCAACCTCCATAGTATTTATCTAGTTCAGAAAAGATTTGTTAGAACTGCCACATTTTCAAAATGACTAGATCTTTCTGCTCCCCTTTTTCAAAAACTCCAGATAATGACAATTTTCAGATCCATATATACCAAATATGCATTTTTATCTTTAAGTAAACGTATATTCCAAATTCCATTCCTAAGCCCCCCTCCTAAACTCACAATTACATAAGTACAATACTAGACAATTGACAAGACTTCACCCTCCTCAGTATCGTACTACCTTTGGTCAATTTTCCTTAAAATACAGGGGTACAATATTCTGGAATGATCAATTTAATAGCTCCATAGTTCTCATCTTTAAACACATATAAGAGCAGTTTGGGGGCTGCTCTGATTGCTCAGGTCACTAAGTAGTACACACACACACACACACACACACACACACACACACACACACACACACACACACACACACACACACACACACACACACACACACATTTCTACACTTTTGTTTTATTTTAAATTTCTTTTTTTTCTATTTCATATTTACTTGTTTTTAATTTAACTTGTGAATTTTAATATAGGTAGAGGCCCTGTATAAGCCCTTTTGGGTTTCTTGCCGCTACCTTGCACCTTTCTTTTGTTGTTATTTCTTTATCTTTCTCTTTTTGTCTTATTATTGTGCAAAATAAAAAATGTCAAACTTCAAACTTCAAACGTCAACACATACAGGTCAAATTATGACACAGTGTGTGTCAGATTTGACTCATATTGTAAATTACTTTGATGCCTGTCAGTGTATCCATCCATCCATGAGTGACTTTTAACAACATGATAAATAAACCAGTCTTTGATCACCCTGCTCCAAAGCGTGTATATTGTGGGAACTGTCCAAATACAGTGGGGTGACCCCTGTTTCAACCTCAACAAAGAGCACAGATGTCCCGTGCAGTGGCATAAACAGTGTGGGAAACTCGGCGAGATGAAAGGCGGTGATAGCTGCTGAGTCCTGTACCTGTGGGCGGAGTGTGTGCACCTGCGGACTCACTCAATGCACTGTCTTGCTTATCTCAGATTGCAGCTCTTTGCCCCAGCAGGACGCACAGCCATGGACGCAGAGGAGAAATCCCCCTCCGACCAGGGAGTGCAGCTCCTGGACATCAGCTCCAACTCGCCCCCGTCCGAGTCCAAAACCGCAGAGGAGAAACCGCCGTACTCCTACGTGGCTCTCATCGCCATGGCCATAAATGAGAGCTTCGATAAGAGACAGACTGTGAGCGGAATATATCAGTACATCGTCTCCAAGTTCCCTTATTATGAGAAGAATAAGAAAGGCTGGCAAAACAGCATCAGACACAACCTCTCTCTAAACGAGTGTTTCGTCAAGGTGCCCAGGGAGAGCGGAGGGGACAGGAAGGGCAACTACTGGATGCTGGACCCGGCTTTTGAGGATATGTTTGAGAAGGGGAACTACCGGCGGCGGAGGAGAGTGAGGAGACCCTACGGACCCCCCAGCGTGCCTTATCTGTCCGGGAACCCCGTGGAATATCCCGAACCGCTCTACCTGCAGCCTTATGTGGGCAGCTCCTGGAGTCTGTGTCAGCCCGGCTCATCCCAGCCGACCAGTTACCGAGCAGCCCAGGTGATCACCCGCAGCGTCTCTCCGAGCTCCTACTGCCCGCCGCCTCACCTCCATCACCATTCCTACGGCGCTTACCACCGCCACCAGCAGCCCGTGCTGGTTCCCCACAACGGATGTCCGTACGGCGGAGTGACCCAGCCGATGAGCCCGGACGCAGGCACTGTTTCCGTGGCGTGCAACTACCAGCAGTTCACCTCCTATGCGAGGCAAGCGGAGCTGCCGTTCAGTCAGTCTTTTGGCCTGTAAAGTGAACCACTGACAGCCAATTCACAGACTGAGTTATGTTTCACCATTTCAGTTCGGTTGTCATTCGTTTGTCAGTCAAATTGATTGATTAATTGATTGGAAGTCTGATCAGGTGTAGACTTTTGATTGTTTGTTAATTAGGCTAAGCCAAGATGTTGTTTGATAGGCAGAAGTTTAAAGAATTAATTTTATAATTGCTTCAGAAATGTCACCGATCAACTGTGAAAATGCAGGAACACGAATTAGGTGTGAGAGTTATATTATCCATCTTTTGTTGGAAAATTATTTTGTAACTAAACGAATTTATGTTGGTTATTTTTACTTAATTTTTTTTTTGTTTAAAAAATGATGTTCTTATATTTGTATTATTTATTTCCTTTCTTTGGTTTTTATCATCTGAGCTGCTATGCAACAGTTGGTGACACTGAGAGAAATTACCAGTTTTCTTATTCTATTATGAATGTTTACTTGATGTAAAATACATCACGTTTGTTAAAATAAAATGTTATTTTTGCATTAAACACTTTGATTGATTTCCTTTAGGCCTACTATTGCATAGACAATCTGAATACATGTTGAATTAATTAGAGACCTTCCTTCACACCTCACATCTGCATCATAATATGACTACAAATATTACAGCAGCATAAATATTAGTTATGACACCATGTTATAATAATGATGATAATAATAATAAATATCATTATTGTTATTGTTATTATTAGTAGCAGTAGTAGCCTAGTAGTAGTAGTAGTATTACATTTTGTTGTTGTAGTAGTAGGCCTTGTAGTAAGGATAGTAAACAAAGGCTATAACTACTTCTGCTTCAGCCTGTGTGGCTTTCCTAATTAGAGATATTGTGTGAGCTTCAAAAATTAATTGTCCTATTGGTTAATTGCCTTTTAGTTTCTTCCAAAGTCTCCCAACCCTGAATAGACTGATAACGTCAATCACTTGTTTTAGTAATGATATCTGATATCTGACTCATTAATGCACTGTTTTAAAAGTCTGTGGTAAAGAGTTTGTTTATCTGCAATGGACGTAAATCTTAGTATCAGGTTAGACGCATGGTCATTGGCTGCCTACATCCGCTGTTAACCAATCATAGGTTTGAACGATTGGAGGGAAAAGGAGACAGAAAGTCCACATTCCAACACACTTCATACTTCTTGTCTGCTACACAGCGCGTACTTGCAACAGATTCATCAAACTTAACTTTGATATCAATCTTAATAAAGTCCATCTCCTAAAACACTTACAATGTGGCCAAAACTTTCAAGTCTAAGCAACAGTTTGCACATTAGCAGCTTCAGTAACTGGGGCAGTGGACTTCTGAGGGTAAATAAATCATATTGGGACGCGTCCAGGCAGCTACGCACTTCCGTTTCCGGTACATGGGCGTGAACAAAAGGGGATCGCTTGCCGCGTGCCCCCTCGCGCCACGCTCCGTGTTATATTAAAAACACTACATTTATCCTTTGTTGTTTGCTAGTTTGCTGCTAGTTTCAGCGGTAATGCAGTCTTTCAGCCATCTTCTGTTGGAGTATCCGGAGATAATGTACACCGGGGTCGGCGCTACGGCGTTTGTGGCTGGCGGAGCGCTGATCTACAGGATCGCTACCAGGTGAGTTCAAGGCTTTGTGGCATGTTTGTAGCGTGATTTGCGTTTAGGTTATTGCGAGTCAGCATGCTGGGTTCAGAATGTGCATGGCTGATTAAAAAATGTGACGTTCAACGTATAAATCCAACATATAAAACATAATCCTACAAGTGTGTCTTTTCCCGAAGAGTGGTCCAGCTGTCAACGCTAGCTAGCGCTAACTTTGCTAGCTGTTGTGCTAACTAACTCGGTGCAAGGCAGTTTAGTGAATAATTGACATTTTACACAATTTGAATGCATAGAAATGATGGGTTTGATGACATAAGAACTATTGTGTCCTTTGGACGAAGTGTCACCATGTTGAAAATGTTTTTATCGTTATTGTTAATCTGTGCATTACCAAACGAACAACTGGGCTTCCCACACAGGACATGCTTTCACCGTGTGTTTCATTTATTTTTCTGTATATAACAACAAGAGCCCCATTTATGTTGAACTGATATCGAGACACCATTTGGAGCCACCCAAGGACTCAGGTGGTCATGTAATCCCACTTTGGGAAGTGTTTGGACCTCCGAAATGTGTCTGATCAGTGTCATGTTATGTCTTATTTGCAGAAAGAAGCCGATCAATGCCAATGTGAACTGCTGGTTCTGTAATCAGGATAGTGTGGTACCTTATGGAAACAGGAACTGCTGGGACTGTCCCAACTGTGACCAGTACAATGGCTTCCAGGAGGTAAGCTTGATAAGTGTATAACACCTGTTGACCATGGTATGTCAAAAAGCTATAGTGAAGCTATATCTATATTTATTTGTTTCTTTTTTTAAATCAGAATGGGGATTACAACAAACCCATCCCTGCTCAGTATATGGAGGATCTGAACCATGGAGTGTGTGGCAGCCTACCTTCACCTGTGTCATCTAACACACTGCAGTGGGTCAGCTCTCAGATGTTGCTGTGCAAGAAGTGCAATAGGAACCAGCCTGCAAAGATCAAGCAGTTGGCCTCATTTATCCCAAGGGATGATGTATGTTTGCTTTTTTCCATTCACTATGACACTATTTATTGTTACCATGTCTGAAGTCTGTAAACACCAAATTTATAACAGTTTGTTTTTTGTGTAGGAAAATTATGATGAGGAAATTGAGGCCTACAAGCACCACCTGGAGCAGACTTATAAATTATGCCCACCATGTCAGGCAGCAGTGGACTACTACATCAAATACCAAAACCGCCAGCTTCGAACCGTGCTCCTAAGCCATCACCTTCGACGTACCCGAGATACTATCAAGGACTTCATAAAGGTCAGTGCAATCCAAAACACAGCACTGAATTGTTGTCGGGTTTGATGGATAATTCTACGTTCATCATCAAGCTTTGTAAAAAATTATTGAACATTGCCATTGTTCAGCTGAGTAAAGCTCTGTCTTTGAAAAAAATCCTCATTCTATTTCTGCACAGACAAGCTGCTAAGGTTGAAAATGATTGAAATGGGGGAAAAAACAGGAATATGCCACTACTGCACATTGTTACCTGTTAGTATGTTGGACTTTGACTTTGTGTGTGTAAATGAATCCACACTGAAATCGTGTTCTCTTTCATACAGAGCTCCTGCTCTGTGTCTGCTCCAGTAGGGGTCATACTGCTACGAGTCCTCGCCTTCCTCATCTGTGCTTTCCTACTTGCTACATCTTTCTGCGGGTTGACCGACCAGCATACTTCCTCTGGTGGCCCACCGATATTGAGCGGAAGGATCACTCCTCCAAAATCCCACAATGAGTCCACATCCAACAGCAAAGTCAATGGAAGTGTGAATGTCTGGCAGGATCTGCTTGAGCTACTCCCCGATATGGCCATAGAAAATTCCAAGCTGGTCTGGCAGTATGGAAAGGAGAACCAGATGGCTGTTGTCTCTCTTGGCCTGTTGACTTGTCTGTCGTCTATCTTCATGGCAGGACCTGCGAGGTAAGAATTCACCCTCCATTTTCCTTTGGTATGGTAATCCCAGACTTGGGCTTTAAGCATAAAACTGTTTAAAAATATATATTATGAAGTTCCCCCCCAACCCTTTCATATTGTTCTACAATTTCAGGTTGAGAAGAATTGATGCTGTGGCCTCGGTCCTTTGGTTCTTCATCCTGTGCTTGCACCTGGCCGACAGTTACTTGAATGGTGGCTTAAGCTGGATGGACACAGCCAAACTCAGCATTACCTCCCTCTGTTGCCTAGTCAGCTTTGCCGCTGCTGTTGCAACTCGCAAACCCGAGGGTCTACGAAGAACCAGATATCGAAGGTCAGAATCTGAGCAGTAATGTTGTTATTGTGTTCATGACATGGGGTTGTGTAAAGGGTCCTGTTTCCATGAAATATTTTATCTTTTAGGTGTTACCAATTTGTTTTTTTTAACTTTCCTAAAAAGAACAAGGAACAAAGTTTTTTTTTTTTACTCCTAACTCCCCTCTCTTACTACTGTATGAATGACTGTGATTATGACATGTGAATGGCAAACTTAAACATAGGATTAGGTGTGTGGCCACATTTTTATAATGTAAACAAAAACACTACCATGATATGTGACTGCAGGGTAATCAAACACACCTTGCTCCTTTCATTCTGTCACATCAAAATCTTGCTATCAAGCATAAATTTGCATTGGTTTGATTCATCTGATAATCATGTGATTATTGAGAAACCTGCATTGATCTAACCTTATACTTTATTAACCATAACAAATATCTAATGGACTGACCATCAGAGTTAAAACAAATGCAACAGAAAATTTAAAACCATACTGCAGGATTATAACATTGAATATTTAACTAGTATTAAACTAAACTGTAGTCTACTCTGTATTAGAATGTTTTGAATGTACTCATTTATTTATTTATTTACTCTTGCTTTTCATTGGAAATCATTTACTAACTAAAGCTTGTTGCATGAAATACTAACTTGTAAAGACACTGCAGCAGCGACTGAAGATGTGTGTATGAATCTCCTGAGGGAGTCAACATCAGTGCTGAAGCACCGATCAAGTTCTCATGGCAGAGCTGGTTTCCATGTTTGATATGTGGACAGTTTGTAGAGAAGTGGCTGCGACGCATTCTTATGACAGCCTCTCTGTACAGATTCTGCATATTTTAATTAATAATTGTTACTAACGTTTTTTCTGTTTTTTTTGAAGAAATGTTAAAACGCGATATTTTGCGGCCACAAGTTCATCAATATTTCCTCCCCTAATTCCGTCATTACTTCCAAGGGCTTTCCTGTTGGCTGCTCTTCTCCCGTCCTCGTTTACATGATCTAGTGCATACGATATCTAGTTGGTTACGCTTTCCTACTTGGCCTTCATCGTAAGCCAATACACCTGCAAAACATTTTGTATTTCATAGTGTTAGTGTTTGTGTGATGATGATTTTTTTTTTTAACTTTATCCTGTGCTAATAGCTGATGCTTAAAATGGTGCCTCTAGATGACTACCTGGTAGATACTTTGCCTGTCTTGGCATTTGATTGAGGTAATCATGTCTTAGTATTGGTTTTCTGACCTTGTTTTGTCTTTGTATCAGTGCTGAAATGTGCCAACATTATAAAGTGTTCAACTCAGCAACTGAATAGGGTAATTTGCAAGAAACGTTTTGAGTGGAATGCAGAACTGTAAGCAAGTGCTCCACCAAATGAAATAATTAAATTTGAATGACACAATGTGTCATCATGTAAGTTTTACATTAAAGGTTACCCTCTTGTGACATAAGTCACTACAAACTCAGCAGTATTAGAAACACTGGACTTGCACAGTTCACACTTGGTCACACAGGGTAGATTTTTATGTTTTTATTCCCATCCTCAGATTTTATTGTTTTAAGTGAAATGTGGACGCCGTTTTTTTATTTTCCAAAACAATAAAACTTCACACCAGTTTAAAAAATGTAAATGCTGCATTATCAGTTGAAGCTAGAAAATTTAAAATTCATTCTACTACTGCTTTCTAGTAGTTAACTGCTATACAATAATACTAAACTTTCCTTTTATTAACGTTCTAACACGTTGATGGATTAAACACACTGATGGACATACTAGTTGCATGCACTAATATTTCACCTTTTCTTTGGTACAGTGTTAACATTTGATTTTAATTTTAATACAGATTTTTCAGTAGGAGAACTATTCAACAGTAATTTGTACTATAAACCAAAAGTATTGAAATAATAGCTGTAGACTGTATTTGGTTGGTAGTGTACTGTAACTATAAGGTTCAGATTGCATGTTGCGTAGATTTGGAGTTATGTTCTCAAACCAGAACTTTAAACAATGAAATTCAGCTGCCCGATGGAAGACGTTTAAGATGCCGTTTGTAAAGTTTACGAGGAAATTGACTCTATATAAACTTAACTACTCGTGCAAAGTAATTTCCATGTGTTGGAGCTGAGATTTGACTGAATAAAAGCAAAGATGACTGCTATGTAGTGCTGTAGCATGATAAAACAGTGTAATGACGATGAGTCACTTCCTTTTTTAACCTTTCACAAACTGCATCATATGACAAGCTGCATCTTAAACTCTTGACATGATGATATTTTAGCTATATTTTATTTGTCTATTTAAGGTATAGAGCTACTATAATTAGTCAACCACAATAAAATGAATTGAAAACTGCCAAATGTGCTTTTTCTAGTTTCTCCAAATAACCAAATGAGACGTGAGACAATGTCACTTTGGGCTCTGGCAAGTTATGATGGCCTTTTTTGGACTCCTTTTGACATCTCATATACTGTCGATTGAGTAAACAATTAGCAGATTAATCAGTAATGACAATAACTGTTGCAGCTATAGTATGGTACAACTCTTTGCCAGTTTTCCATGCTGTACAAAAGGTTTTTTGGTCACTTTAGACCCACCCAGTATGTGTTTGTTGAGCTTTATCTAGATTCTGTCTGACTTGAATATGTGGCTCTATCTGTGCGTTTTCTGATAGTTCTTGCATCTACCTTTTTATAAGCTGTATGACTGTTAACCTTAATTTGTGTCAAGCATTTTACTCTAGAAGCACTACATACAAATGTATATTGTTGAGGTTGAAGCTGCCAGATACAGCCACAGCATTATTAGTGCTAAACATATTTTGTGTTGAATCAAGTCATAGCTATAGAACTACCTTTTTACTAATGTAGTGAATGGGGTTTGTTTTTTTTATAGCACTGTTACTATTATATGGTATGTAGCAAACACGTCATACCTGTGCCATACACAAGTGTCCTGTCATACTTAATGTTTTGTGTGTTGCAGAAACACCAAAAGACCCAGTACTTTAACAAACAAAGGGTTATTCTTCCAAATCTTGATACTTTTTACACATTTAAGCAATAATTTGTAGCTATAGTATAAATAAGCTAATCAAATACATCTCAAAGTGATCACTTTCTATGTATTCTATAGAATACATAGAAATGGAGCTCCGTCCATGTTGAAATGTTTGCTGCAACATACCCAGTCAAATTGTGTTTGGGGTATTTAGATCCTTGAAAGTGGGTGTCATGCTTTTAATGTCAAGCTCCTATTTGAAGGATCACTTGCTGTACATGCAATGTAATAAACAAGTGATAAAAAAGGATATGCCTTGTTGTTTGTTTGGTTTTTTTCCCTCCACACAAAGACACTGTCTTGTCCACTTGTGTGTTTCTGTCCCATTTTTCTAATGGTGCCATAGTTACAAACAGCACCAGTCAAAAGTTTGGATATACTTTTCCATTCATTTGATTGAAAAGGGTGTCCAAACTATTGACTGGCGCTGTGCATGGAATTGGACTTGAAAGAAAAATGCCAGTGTAATGACTACCAAGATTGCAAAAAATGTTGTTTTTTTGTGTGTGTAAAGATGAAGGTTGACTGCTGCTGAATAGGAACTACTTTGAATCCATAGCACATCGGGCCGCTGACTGTGTTGTGGAAGTGTGACTGAACTAAGCTGAACTGCTGGGCAGCCTTTCTCTCGGAGCTTTTGTTCAGTTGGCACTTTGAGCTGCTGCGTGTTGTCCGACAGCTGCAGCAGCATGTCAGTGGTGCCATAAATACACTGCTTACGTTATGTGGATGTCAGAGCAGTATGTTACGATGATTATGCACTGATTGACTGCCGAGGCTGCCCTGCTTGTACAGTTATTAAATTCAGTGTTTAATGTTGAGAATGTTAGATGTTGACATGTAGAATAGATGTGTTACTTCTGCAGACAAAAATGGTAAATGGAGAAGTCAGTGGCCCTTACAGCACTATTTATGGTGTTCCTTCCAGAGCCCATGTCCAACAGTGTACTTCTGCATACTTTCTTTAGTATTAAAAGCTTTGATAGTTTTTGATTTCAGTTGGTAGACATTATGATGCTCTTGTTTTGCAGATACCTTCCTGGCAGCCTCGCAGTCCCACCCTTCAGCAGCCAATCTCCTCCATTCTCCCCTGACATGGCAGAGTCCTTCATCCCCACTCCGCCCCCTAACATCTCCAAGCTCATCAACCGCCAAAAGAGTCCACGAGAGCGCAAGGTCTCCCCCTCCTCTCTGCTCGAGCGTCTCAGCAAAGCCCTCTGCCTTGGCACCGTCTCCTCCTTCTCCACTACAGGTAACATTAAAATTACTTTTATTTTGATTTTATGGACAAAAACAAGGTATCCGATTGTGCTCAATCTTACCTTGGCTTTTGGCATAATCAGAGGATGGCTTTGATTAGATTAAGAGCCAAGTAATTTGCTTCTCGGCTCCATTACTTAAAACATTAGCTGAAGATCTATTTTTCAAGTGGCTGGTCACCACCCACAAAGCAAAGGGGGCAAATGTATTTGGCCCACTTGTGTCTACAGTTCTTGCCTGGAAATATGACTAAGTAGACAGTCAAATGGCCTTATTCAACCTAAAGCTGCATTTATCACCTTTACCACTAGGTGGCTGAAAACATCAAAACAAGCTAACAGATAGACCACCACCACATATTTAATTGCATTTACATGCACTTGAGTAATCTGATTGCAGTGGGATTCCTTCAGTTTGTGTATTTCTTAAATGCAATATAAATGAGAAAGCCGTTTTCTGTAATCTGGGTACAGGATTATAGAAACATATTTTCCTGGGGAGATATCTCCAGAGAACTTTCTCTGCCATGTAAATGGGTAACCAGGTTTCTAATCAACTTTTACAAATACACATGTGCATAACAGACTACAGAGAGGGAAAAGCACAGTGGAGCAGTTGGAAGAAAGGAAGAAGATCATTACACAGAGTGGTCTCTCCTTGTATTATATAAAATAGTAGTCTGCCTTTCCTCTCCTCTCACTGCACTGTTGGTCTGCTCTGACATACATGAATTAAAAACAAAAGTTAGAAAGCAGCATATACTATATTAGTTAAAGTCATTAAACCATAGTTCCAAAATGAGCTGCTGCATGTGAACATGGATTTATAGAAACCAGGTTACTACGGTGCATGTAAACATGTTGCCAGATTATCTATGTAACCTGCATGTAAGTGCATTGATAAACTGTGGTCTGAACTGTAGGCACAAAGTTGTACACTTTTGTGACTTTTTGTGTTGGCCAGAATCACAGCTGCTGGGTTGACTATGTTCACCAGCCACTTAACCAACTGTATGCAAACAGAATTTATCAGCACATTTTATTCATGGAAATGGGATACAACAGGTCAACTCTACAGTGGGTTGTAAAGCCCAAATACATTTTTTTTTAAAGGCATCTGAAATTTTCTTTGATATTAGCACTATGAGCAACCTGTTTTGCATTAATATGAAAAACACGGATTTAATGTAGAGAACAGAAAGCCCCAGTTCATAGTGATGATGAATGGTGTCATTGTATATGTGTTCATCTTATTTTCAGACTCTGGTTACCTGTTTAGCGGAAGCAGACCAGCCTCCCCGTCATCAGGTATCAAAACACCCTTTTTTGACGTTGTGTTCTCCACTCAGTCCTGTATTATGAATAATCCTTAACAATTTCAAAGTACTGGATTTTCCCTTGATTCATTTCTCACTGCTTTTTGGCACAGACTACTTTTCACTGAAGTCAGTGAGCCGCCCTTCATCCCCAGGCCCATCTCCACCTCCCTCAGTATCTGGTTCGGCTAGTGCTAGTTCCAGTTCCAGTTCGGCCAGACAACGCCGCCCTCTGATCAGTCCTGCTCGACTCAACATCAGTGGCCGGAAACTCAGACTTTTCTCAACTGAGACTGAAGCTACGATCATGTCCCCACCCATGTCGCCATGTTTTCACATCTCCTCCTCACATGTTGCTCAAACCCCCTCCGTTTACAGTGGCTATTCACCTTCGATATCACCTTTCCAGATCCAACAAGGTAAGTAAAGTAGAGGTTAAATGGTTCTAAGTAAAAAGGGGGGGTTATAGTGACATTCATTGGTGTCTGTCATTTGTGATACTACCACTAGCATTAGGTAAAGTAAAGCATTTTTAATTTCTACAAATCGTGACTTTTAAATTATTACACAATGGCTGTCTATAAATCCCAAATTCAGTTATTATTTCCAATGATCACAAAGTTCAAACAATAAGTGAAAAAGCAATATTTCTATTTATATTTAAGGGACTGTACAATTATTACTGGGTGGGGTTGAGTTTGGAAGGTATTGGTATTGTAATTTTTCTCTGCTGAAGGAAGGGATTTATTATATTAAGAAGTAGATTAAATGGGTGCATTGAAAAGATCTTCATGTATGCCATAGCTCATAACGGTTCTTTACATGTACAGGATCCATCCAGTCTTTCCCCATAACAATCAAACAAGTGGTTAAGAGATTTTTTTTCACTAACCAACAGTCACTCCTTTTATTCTGCATCATAACAAAGAGTGCCGTATAAAGTTAAAGTACATTACATTATGATGCTTGTTCAGTATCACATGCTGCCATTTGTTCTTCTTAACCGTTGAAATGAATCATGTCGACTGTGGCTTTTTAGTTTTTAATATGATCAGCATGTTTCCTTCAATCTACATACTGATTCTAACAAGCATCATTCATTTCACTGTCAAAAGGAGGGTCCAATTAACGTATAGACTGGGGAAGGTCATGCGGATTTGTTTGTTTGTTTGTTTTTTATTCAGCCCCATCTCCATCACAATCATTTTCATACTGTCCCAAGTAACTTGATGTTTCAATGGTTGTATCTTTGGCTTTATGTATTGCAGATTTGAATTCCATAATAAGAGATGGTGTGAGTGAGAAGGAAAAGCAAAGCAGCTCCTCAGAGTCCTCCGCTTGCTTGGTTGGCACTACAACACAGGAGTCAGAGAAACCCCCTCATGCAAATGGTAAGTCTAGTTTAAACATAACAGGGAGGATGTTGATCTGCTTGAAGTACCTTTCGATTGTGTTTTATAAAGACATGATGTTTCTTGGCCTTTTAAAATAAAGTTGAAATGCCAGCCTAATTGGGTGAGGTGATATGGCCAAAAAGTAAGATTTGAATCTTGTTTTTTATTTCAAGCCTTGGGTTGATTCACAATTTGTATTGATTTTTGTTTGCCTGCATAATACAGCACTAACGCCTATCATTTTTAGACCGTTTACACTTGGTCATTATTGGTTATTGAATGTAGATTGATGGGCAAAAATGGCAATATTACCAACTTTAAAATTAAATTTACAACACAAAGTGTTAAAAAAAAAGTTCTGAATACCTTCCAAATATGTAATCTGTATATAGTCCACCTTGCATAGATATAATTGTCATTGGATAGTTGGTTGAACTGGCCTTAAAATCTATTGGAGGACACTGACTATGGCAACTCGGGTCCTTGGATCCAAGCGCAACACCCCCTTCAATAAATACATCAGAAACAGAAGAACAGATGCATTTTACAGTTACAAAAATCCCCCCATCAACTATAATAAGAGGAAACATGACAGAATCAGATGTGGTAAGTCCAAAATGCCTCTGTGGATTGCCTCTTTAGTTATTTTTGTTAAGGGTGTGGCAAGTGTTGGTAGTCTTACTGAGCTTCTATAACAATGTGTTGACTTCTTCTTGTCTCAAGTCTCCCTCTTTTATCTTGGGACACACTTCATTATACTTAACACTATCAGTTGAACAGTTCAAATGTGAATAACCTGGTGCAGAGCCTGTAGACATCCAAAATTCATGAAGTAGGTCTTGACGCTCTCATTACCTCAACAAATGTACCGGGATTTTGCCTTCAAATGAATTCTTAACACAGTCAGAAATTATACTCCCCATTTAAGTATCTGTATTTGTGTTACTTTTAATCTTGTGGCACAGCTATGGGCAGTGGCAGGTACGACAACTGCTTTACTCATTATGGCCATGTTCACAAAATGCCTAATGCGCACACCACAACCTGTTATTTCGCTCCCACTTCTTCCCAATACAAGACAACATTTACACTTTCATGCAGTCATTTGACCAACTAAATATAATGTAACCAGTACAAAATATTGTAAGAATACATATGTATAAATGCATATTAATACTTAAAAACTTAAAATCCCTCTTCCCCAAAAGAGCATTTTTTCCCAGGCCTCAGTTGAAGCATTGAGACTTCCTTTTTTATGAACTGAAAATAGAACAAAACAATAGCACAACATTGTATATTTCAATAGGCCTCTAATATTCGGTTCCTTTTTAAGTGACTCAAAGCAGTAATCAAGTTTCTTTCATCCTTCACTAAATGACTGGAGAACTAATGCCCCCTTTTTGGTAAGGCAAGTTGTTCTTTGTGTTATGCCACAGGATTAATTCCACCTTTTGGCCTTAGATAAGTTCTTTGATGCTGCTTATTTCCAGGCAGAATCTTTTCATAGTGACTGACGTTGTGCATCAACCACTGAATGGTAGTCTTGCATGTTCTAGCAACATCACCAGTAGTCAGTTGAAAAGCGTGTAGTGAGAAAGGTTGCATTATCACTTGCACCACATTTTCAGTGTTTCAACAGCAAGTGTGTTGTGTACATTCCTCCTGACTCTTTGACAGACAAATGATGAGAACTTTCTATTTTATTCTGTTAGAACAATTAGGTTTCCTTGAGTGCCTCCATCTAAAATATTTCAAAATGAGACATCTGCACAGTTAAAATTTTCATCCGTACATATGGGCTGCATATGGGGAATGTAGTTTTAATGATGTATTAGCAATTTCTATCAAAGGTCACAAAGTCTATACCCACATAACAAAAGTTGTCATGTTTTAAGTTGGAATATAGATCTGACATGAGGTATTTCAAGAAGGGTTGAGTAAAGAACGACTGGACTTGTTGTAGATGCTTGGAACACATTTCATGTCTTGTCCTAAAGGTTTCCTTTAGTTCTGACCAGCAACACAACAACAATCAGACCAGATGTGGGACCTGCTTGACCTCTTCGTCAACACCACCTTTTTCAAATATGAGGGTTTTTACCGACGATGGCATTGCTATGGGTTAACCAGTGTTTCCCATTGTGGCTAACCTCTACATGGAGGAAGTATAGAGCAGAGCTCTGACCTCCTTAGAAGGAACAGCACCTAACCACTGGTTCAGACACGTGGATGACAAAATAAAAACCCAAGAACTGCAAGCTTTCCCAGAACATATCAGCTCAATGGAGTTGAGTATGAGAACATCAAAAGTAATAGTTTGTCGTTTAAAAAAACAGGAGCTTTGGAGTACACAGGAAACGCACACAGACCAATACTTTCTCTTAAACTCTTACTTCCTACTGGAACACGAGCTGGGCTAAGCTGAGAACCTGCCTACAAGCACCGAGACCCTGGGGAAATGTCTCAAGGAAGCCCTAAAAACTTGTGGCTACCCAAATTGGACTTCTGTAAAAACAGCAACAAGATCTGGTAAGAACACTAAAACTTCAGGCAGAGAAGAAGAAACAAATACATCAACATTGTTCATAGATGGAGAATCTGAGAGTATCTGAGTATGGTGTCTGAGTATCTTCAAAAAGCACTGCCTCCCTATTTTTTCAAACTCGGGCCAGCATCACTCTGAGGCAAGCTCATCCACCCAAGAGACCACTCACCCACATACAAGTGAAGCGACTTAGCCTAGTCCAATGCAATAAGGAAAGAACTGACCTGTTTATGGAGGAGAGAAACAACTGTTGAGTAATGCCTGGGACTCGACACCAGTTAGTCAGAACTAAAGAGCTTTTTTGGATGAGAGGTGAAACATCTTCATGAATCTCTAAGTCCAGTTGCTCCTTACTCAACCCTTTTTGATATATGACCTGGGATAATTTTAAGACACAGAGATGAGGAATCACTGTGGAGAAACTTTCCCCCCTTAGTCATTCACATGGTAGGCAAGTATTGCAGTTAGTATGCAGCACTGATTTTACCAAAAGAAAGCAGCTTTTTATTTCATTGATCACTATTTCCTTTACTCTGTTGTACCTGTTGTTCCAGTGTACAGAAGTATCTGCCAGACCACACACTTTTTTTTTAGATTCTGTAGTTTTCCCTCCCTGTCAGCCCCAGGAGAAGTAAATGTCTCATGATTAATCCATTCCTTGAAGAAATGCAGTTTTTTTTAAATGTCCTTAGAATAGTGTGTCTACGATCCTTGACAAATCACTGCCACAAGTAGCTAAAGACACTTTCTCACTCGCACAAACATCCACCACGCCATCCTGATCTGTTACTACTCCTGTTCCTTTTCCACCCTGGACAGTCCATTTGCTTGTAGTGCACTCGTCTCCCATTTCACATTTCTGATGGACTGTAGTTTCCACAGTTCCTTCCGCAATCTTTCTGGACTTCTGTAAAAGTAGTTCAGATGTGAACCTTCTCAAATTAGAGCTGAATCCACAAACTTGCAAAACTGACTTTGCAGGCATAAACTTCAAAGTTCAAAAATGTATGTTACAAAATTAAGCCTGCAAGAACCCATATCTGCAAGCTAGTAGAACAGAATTCACATTTACAAACTTGCATGCTGTTGACGCTGCGCTCAATATTCAAATCCATTAGACACCCAATACCAAAACATACAAAGTCTCATAAACTGCAGCAACACGTGTGGAAATGTCCCTGTGGTTTGGTTTATTTAAAGCTGTATAAAAAATGGATTATGCAATTCACAAAATTATGCACAGGTTAACATGGCTCTACAGCATCATTAAAGTTTTTGGGCAAGAGATACATTTTCGCCCTGTCATAAAGCGGTGACCTCACTGCTCCGCGGAGGCATTTTAGGTCCTCACACTTAACAGTTAAGTCTCTGTTATGTTTCCTCTTATGTGATTGTACTTGCTGGATGCATTAACTGTACTTTTGTATTACATTTTTTGCAATTTAGTGTTATTTCTGACGTGTTTAGTGTATATGGTGTGGCACTTGGACATTTATGGTGGCTGGGAAGAGGAAAACATTACAAAGTGTAAAATTAGTTCATTTAATGGTTTAATTTGGATTGCAGTTGGTTTATTCAGGAGTTAAGTGTTTTATAAATGTAATATTTTATATAATATTTTATTTAATAAAAAAAATGTTTTATGATATGTTAACATGTTTTATGATATGTGAAAATGTTTTCCAAAATGTAAATTTGTCTCAAGCTTTATAAAAGTGTTTCACTTCTCACTTTGCAATGTTGTTTTGCACTTCCCAGCCACCGTAGACATTCCCTAATGGCTACTTGTACCCTTGGATCCACCATCCAATAGATCTGAAATCTGGTTCAGCTAACTATCCAATGACGGTTGTGCCCCTATTCTAGGTTTATTATACTGTATGTATTTGCCCTGTCTTTGTTTTGACGCTGATGAAAACACAGTAGTGTCAAAATGATACATATCCGTTTGCTCCAGTCCTTTTTTCTGTGTATATGGATTGGTGATGTTGGCCAATACCTGATCCACTTTTTTAAATCAGTGTCAGGGCGGACAGTATCTGATTATTCCATTCCTATTTTTTTATGTCTGTTTGAAGCATTCTGTATTTGCCCAAAATACACTGATCTCAAATTACATTGCCATTTTTTTTAGCAAATGTACCTACATTTAAGATGGCTGACCTTCTTTACTTGCTTTCTCTGTGACATCCCCAGGTTTTTACAAGCGACTTATGTGGTCGGGGATTTTATTAGCAAGCCTGAGTGCCAATCTGTTCTTCGCCTGCCTCTGTATGTACAACTGGATGTGAACTGTTGATGGATCTGCTGCTCTTCTATTGTGACTTGCACGGAGTGAGTCTGCCTCTGGTTGTCAATCCTGTAGACCTGCAGGTCAATCAGCAATGTCAGAAATCATCTCTGGCAATTACTTCTTGTTTGCTGGTGCTTAGCAAAAATGCAGATAATTGCTTTTGTGATCGGACCTCGTTAGTCTCCTGTTATGTCACTCCACCTCTTACATGAACACAGGTGCAGGAGAATTTCATTTAAAAGGCTCAGTTCTTTGCACTGATGCCTGATGGCATTTTAAAAACCATGCTGTGAAATGTGCAATAACATGTACTGTTCAGTCAATGCTGCTTCGACAGTCATGACCTCTTCCAACTGAATTACACTTCTGGTTCTCTACAATTGCCAAAAAACTGAAAAGCAGCTCATTGTAGTGATGTACAGATTTTCACTTTGTAAAGTCTTCATTTCACAGCACTGGTATTTGCCATTGTCTTTCTTTGTTTATTCAGCTGGGAAAGAGTGGGGTGTCAAGCTCTATCCCAGTGTTTTCTGATATGGTTTACATTCAATATTTGTAATGTGATGGTCATTTATAAAGTGGCACATGTCACAGACATTCACTACAGAAATAGTTCCGTCACCAGACTATTTAACTTTCTGATACCTTTTAGAGACTTCCTGTTCACAGCAGCAGGGTTAGAAATGAATGGTGGCTTGAGGGAGAATGTCCCCCAAAATTGTAAAATTGCCCTTGATATTGGCATGACGGAGGCTTTTAAATGCCCTTGTGAAAAATAAAGAGTTACGTTTTATTCCTCACTGACCTGTGAACGGATTTTTACAGGACATTCTTATAGACATTCTGTTCACAAGTTAGTTCATAAGGAGCCAAACTTTAAATGGTGAAAACCCAAAAATGTTACTTTTCATCTATAAAAAGAAATCATGTTTTTCTATTTACATGTTTTGCATATTTGCATAAGGCAGCACAGTGATCAGTACAAGTTTTTCTCCTCACTAGTTGTAAACTAATTTATTCAGGACAAGCCAATGTTTTCTAATACAATTTAGTCATTTGTAATATGATGGTCATGAATAACTCCTAACAAAGTGACCCATGTCACAATCATTCACTGCAGAAATCTCTTAACTAAACTACATTTTCTGTTATCTCCTGTAGACATCATGTTCAGTGTGTAAGGAGCAAAACAGTTATAAAGGTCAAGTATAATAACCAATGTTAGTTGCAATCTATTAAAATCATGTTTATATGAACATTATTTTGGTACTGAGGCCAGGAAGTGACATGGACATCTTTTATCTTTTTTATTTGAAAAGCATGTGTGTGTTTTATCACTCGCATGTGCACTTAATTAAAAACATTACGTCCATATCTTTTCCTGGGCCCATCTTTGCATAAGGCCGCACAGTATTCAGGTAGAGGTTTTACTTCTAGCTGAGCTGTGAACTTCAGTTTGTACAAGACATTTCATTTGTCTACGTATAAAATTGGAATGATTTTTGCACCTGTTTTTCATAACTGTATTTTCAGTTTTTTGTTTGGTTGTGTTGTATTTTGAATATGTGATTTGCACTTGTTGTATTAGAGATGAAGAGCACAGATGTTTGATTATTTTGTGTATGTTGAACAAATGATTTACAAAAGGTTGTACATTTTTGGCATGTATGTATATAAACAGGTTATAGTTCATGCCTTGCATGTAGTCAGACTTGTGGTTTTGATTTATTTCGACTGAAATTTATTGTGGTGTAAAATGACCACCTGATTTTTTTTTTTTTTTTTTTTTTTGGAGAATTTTTTTCTTGAGCAATTACTGGATTATGTGATTTTTCTTCACATATGAGACTTATGCAAATTTTATTTTGTGCTCATTTAAAGTGCATTTGTCAATTTGTTTTGAAGAGTGTATTTTGAGCTAAAGTGCTAAAAAAAAGAAAAGAAGAAAAAACTAAAAAATTAGGTTTCTGGGAAAACTAAACTTGCTACTGTAACAAAATCCAAATGACTGGGATTTATATAATGTTTAGAAACTGAGTGTAACCTTTCAACATGGTGTATACAGACTTGTGCATTTGTGCTCGTTGTGTAAAATGGCATATGTACATTTCTCCTCTGAAGGTTTAGTCATTGAAAGGTTATGAAATGTAAATGTTGTTTTTTTCAGCCATGCTGAAATTTTCTTTTCGAGAAAAAATTAATTTATTTTTCAATTTGTATTTAATGTAAATGAAAGTTTTCTCAACTTTACGTCATCATTATGTTGAATCAAAGGTCATTTTTTTCAGACTCTTTGAGAAGTGGTATGAATTAATGTCCTGTGTAATATTTCACTAATGGTTTGAGGGTTTGTAACTCCACTGTGTTTAGCAATGCAAATGTTTGTGTACAAAAGATGAAGCTGTTTGGTCTGTGTGATTGTGAGGAACAACATTGGCTTGTTTTATCTGGACACATACTTTTTTAATAAAGTATTTTTTCCTAATTTGTTTTGTGTAATGAGTTACATTTTGTAGCTGATAAGAGTATAAATATGCATAATTTCTATCATGTGTCTAATACAGATTGATGTTCTGCAACCTTTGATAAATTCGCCCCCTTCTGGCACAAGGAGCACATCAGCATCTCTCCTTCTCTCTCTCTTTTTTTTGGGTTTTGTTTTAAGTCTGAGTTTCTTTGAACATTTCAAGCTGCTGGCTGGCTTATTCAACTGAAATATTTCAACACTCAGTTTACACTGAAGCCTTGAGGGAAGTGATGTCTAAAATGTTGCCATAGCAATGAAAGACTGAATTTGACATGGTGGATGAGGGAGTAAATATAAGTGCATTACTCACCAAGCAGTCAAGGACGAAGAAAATAGACTTCTATGGATTTAGATAAATGACTGAAATGAGGAGAGGTGAAATTTTGGGATTTGAGAGCTTTTTGGAAGTGATCACATGACTGCACAGCCACCAGTTTTTCATCAGCAGTACATCTCAGTCAAGTTATTGTGCATCCCTGAAGCCTAATAGATTGAATCATAACCAGTATTGTTTGTTCATGAGTCTATTAATCTACCTGAATTGTTTAAACATGTTTCGATTATTTATTACCTGCTACATGGTGTAGGTCATACTCTGGTCTTGGTTTTGTTTTCATGCTGAAATAGCCGCTATATTTTTAGCTCATCATAAGCACTCACTTCATGAATTCTTTGCTGCTTCCCTTATTGCCTCAAGAGCCTCCCCAATCGTTGTTACCTTGAACTTACTTCTCTGTGCACCTGCTTAACCAACATTTTAACTACCTTGCCCCTGTCAAAATGAGAAAGCTTGACTGAATGATATTAAGCCTCTACAAATAGAGCGTGGGAACAAGACAGTTGTATGACAGAAAGTCCTTAAGAAATTCCCCTATGTAATTCACAACAATATGTTTGATACATTTCAGTGTGGATTCAAGGAATTAAACATGTGAATCATTGCTTTTCTTAAATAATCTCATTCTGACTCTTGACACCACTACTTCTGTACTACTTTTCTCCTCTTAGACCTCATGTCTCTTTTTGAGATATGGACTGCGATATCCTGATTGCCAGCCTTCCGACTGTGGTTGTATTGATAGCACAGCTCTAGACAAGTCAACACAGGCAGTGTCTCATCCAGTAGTTTCCCCATCTGGTGTCCTTTTCTCTTATTACATGCTTCATCTTTGTTGCATCAGTCAAAAATACAGTATGTATTTCCTTCCACTGTCATGCTGTGGACATGCAGTTGTGACGTTGCTCCTTTAAAACCAAACCAAAATTTGGATTGCTGTCTTTAAAAAGGGTGAGCCTGTAGCTAAATCCTCAACCTGCCTTCAAACCATCTGCCATCATGTAATCAGTAAACAAATTAATTTAGCAGTGAGGGTGAAGGATAGGGTTATTATTAGGTTGTTATTATTACATTTTAGGAAATACAATTATTCGCTGTCTTGCTGAGTATTAGATGAAAATGATCTATACCTCCCATATTTGTCCATTAAGCACAGGGAGGATAGTGCCTTTGCTGCTGTTGCCCCCAGTAGTACCTCTAAACACATCTCTGTCTCTTTAGCTTTTGCCTATTTTTAATCATTTAATTTTTAAGCACCCTTTGAACTGCCCTTTTTTAAACAACCCTAACCTTTTATATAGATCCTGACAATATATCAGTCAGCCAACATTATCAGCCGATATTTGCCTATCACAAATATATCAGTATTGATATATTGGTGTATGTTGTCCAATATGTGCCCATATTTTGTTTAATAATTCAAGTTTAATATATATACACATGTATTTCATGTTCTATTTGTTTTTTTTAAATTTATATTTAGTTGTAATTATTGAATTCACAGTGAAGTTTACTGTTTCAGTGCACTGACATGAATTAATACAATAAAGTTTATTGTTATACATTTAAGAGATCACTGCAAAAAATGTGTGTTTATGTAAATATTCTGTATATTTCTAACCTAACCCTTTTTATATATCATTTTTTACTTCACCTTTTTATTAACCCAGCTGATCTCTTTTTCTTCACCAAAATGAAGGATTCAATTATGCTACACAATGCAACAACAGAGAATAAATAAGCGCAAACTTTTTTTAGAACCTTGACCGTTTGTTTCTCTTTGGCTGTAAAGGGACGCAACAATGCTTATTCAGGAAGTCAAGACCCTCTTCTTGATCCCCCCACAAAACTGCGGGCAAGCCAGTAAATGGGCCGTACATGTGTATATCACACGACTAACCTATTTGTATGTGTTAACTCGCTGTCATGGTGAAACCATTATCTTAAATATTAAATTATTATATTTCATAATATTTCCTCTGTTAATGGTGATGGCTGCGGTGTGTTCAAACAGTACAACTGGATTCCAGTAAGGCTGACAGCTATACCAGTGATGTCATATTAACCCTTAGATGCATAAGTGGGGTCAAAAATGACCCCAGCAGTTGTTTTTTTGCGATATCTTTGTAATTTTAAATTTGTATCGTTTAATTTTCCATGTATTCCTCAAATAGGTTGTCTTTGACACGAGGCCATTTGGATTTGTATCTAATTGTTATATTTTTTAAGTAATTGCATTTTTTGTATCAGTACCACACTCTTCCATACGTGGGGTCAAAAATGACCCCAATCATTTTCTATGGAATTTCAAGGGTTAACCCTAGGAACCTTTGATTTTTATCAACTGTGACTGTCAGGTATATTTACTGTCGATCCATACATCTAATGCCAGCAGTCTCACCACCCCTAAAGATTATTTTTTCACAGCAACATACATGTATTATTAGTACAAGTATTATCATCATTTTTATACCTTAGAATATATATGCTGTTATAAAATATGAACTTAATTTCCACATACATGATTTTTGTGTGATATAGTGTTGTGTTATCATCATCAAATTGTAAAGCGTCCTTGGATATGTGAAAGGTGCTATATAAATCGAACCTATTTTTATTATTATTATAATTATTATTATCAAATTACTTTCTAGTAAGCTAACACTAGCTAACTAGATAGCTAACATTACTGCATTTGTTGTGTAGAGAAGCAAACTCTCACTATGATGGTTAGGGTTATGACAGAGCCAACAGAAGAGAAAGAGGTGTAAGATGTGTGCAAAGCCACCAATAGTTGCTGGAAATGCAGTGACTCTGTGTGCAGTGCTCACAGCCAGAAACAAGTAGTTTGTAACAGCTGCTCACAGTGAGAAGAAAGAAGACGCGTGTGTGTACATGCATAGACATACAGACGGATACACAAACAATGAATGTTGAAGTTGTGTTAGCATGGAAAACATGAAATCATTCTTGTGTTATAATATTGCATTAAATGCATTGATTCTAATTGGGATACTTTTTGGATGTTAACCGTTTTTGACCTTTTTAAAAGCTGGGATAAAAATGTTATAAAAAAGTGATAAATGAGCTTGTCAAACATGAAATAATCCTTTTGTTGACCAAAATATAATACAAATCATCATCTTTAACCAAAATGAAATAAATTTCTTAAGTTTACAGCATAAAACGCATTCATTCTAATTGGGGTCATTTTTGACCCCACTCATGGAAGAGTGTAGGTATCGGTAGGTCATGCATCTAAGGGTTAATAAACTGATACCTGAAGTGTCATATAAATTCCAGCACAAATAAACTAAAATCAGTACAGTTTGGGGGTTCAATCTTGAATTCTCATCAAAAGCAACTACAGTTGCACTTTTCGTCAGATGAAAGATACAAAAGGTTCAACTCTGCGCCTTGTTTACTGAAGGGGTTTTTCTGGTTCACATTTGAAAATAGTTCAGTGGCTGCTTGGGGGTGAAGGGTGGGAAGCATGTTCATACTTTCAGTCTGCAGCTCTGGCCAGAAGTTTCTCTTCTGCACAATCACTTCCTGTTTTTTACCAGCTGGTCCATACACTCACAAACACATGTTGTGTTTTTTCAAATGACATCTAACAGAGTCTGACAAATCTTACGTGCTCGTGGCAGGAAGCAGCAAGTTTTTATTCGTACTAGACCACCACAGCTTAGAGCGTACATGACGAATAAACACCTGCAAACCTAACCAAATATTTACGTTTGTTTTTTTTTCCTTTTACATTTCTTGCTGTGACATGGTACAAATACAATGTACTTTGTTCATTTAATAACTGACAGTGAACAGTTGTAATATGTTGGCGGTGTTGGCCCCTCCATTTCCCCTTTCCTACAATAGTAATACTGTGGTTTATGTACCACTTCCATGAGAGCAGTGTGAGTGTTCACTTAACTGCTGCAAAATGAAACATTTTGTAAGTCTTCTGGTTTGAACATTGAAAAAGGAGGGTTTCCCATTTCAGTCGGATTACAGACATTCATGTCCAAATGACTGAATGTTAGGGGTCGTCTAAGAGACTTAAACCCACAAAGCAGCTTTTTAATTATCGGCTTATATTCATTAAAATCATTTATTTTACATAATATGTCCATTTATTTATTTACATTTTAGATTTTGGAGTTAAACCATTCTAATTTATAAATTCATATATGGACCTGGATGTAACCAAATGACAAATCATGTTTATCTTTTCTAAAAGGTGTCACCCGCAGTTTTATGATTGGTTTGATCTTCTAAAATGCAAATTAACAGCAAATTCATATGCTTACTGTAAGTCAGCACAGTCAGAGTTACAGGGGGCTGGGCTTATTTCAATGTCACTTAAGTACCTGGAAATATGTTCAACATATTTCAAGAATTTCATAAAGTTGGAGACACTGCTGGTCTATTTGGGGTCAGTGTGTTGAAGTGTGAAACTTGCATTGGTTTAGGGGAAATTAAAGGACAAAATACTTTCTGTAGTTGTATTTTTGTACACCAAATATTGTCAGCAATTTATAAGGCTGTTCTTAAAGTTTTCTTATATAAAGATACATAAAGATAAAGATAATGTCCTTAACCAGAGATTAAAGTGAATCAGTGAGATTAGTGCTGAATCTAACAGTTATTTTCATTATCAATTACTTCTCTGATGATTAATTACTTGAACCCTTTATAAAAGTTGTCATTAATTCTCAAAGACATTCAGTTGTCTATCATATACAACAAAGAAAAGCAGTAAATCCTCACAACTGAGAAACTAAAAACCAGATTTTTACTTGAATATCAAAATACCAATACATTTTTGGACAAGCAACTAATCGACTAATCAAAGTGTTTCATTCAGTGATACATGAAAGAGTTACACATTTATTTTTCTCTCTATGTATATCTTTTTTATTCGTAGTAGTTGTTTTTTGTGGTTTTACAAGACAATTAATTAACAGATAGATACAAAACATGACAAGGCAAGAGATACAAACAACAACAAATACAGACAGGCTTACATATTTGATTGGAGGCAACTGAGTAGAACATAATAGATACATTTAGGTGTTCTACACATGCAAGTATGTGTATGTGTGTCTATGTAATGATAAAGGAAGAATAATATAACATCTAATAAAACATCTAGGGGCAAAATCTTATCAAATGGGGGGCCATGACCTAATTTGTGTCAGTTTAGGGGTCGTTGACATGAAAAGGTTTGAGAACCACTGCTATAGGTTACTTGGAGTGTGTCACACTACAACCTGGCACACTACATACTACTGGACAGCCCATTTTGGCACCCCATTTATTTATTTATCTATTTATTTATGTATTCTTTTACAAGAATATATGAAAAATTAAGTTATTTTATATTAAGTTATTTTATTTATTAGTGTGAAAACAAATATATATATATATATATATGTTTTCACACTTGTACAGAGATTTTTGATGTTTGCTATCCATGGTTTTGTGTGTATTGTGTTTGAAAGATCTTTAAGTATAAATTGTACAAGAACAATAGAAACAAAATAAGAAAACCTTTTTTTTAAATAATCATAATAAAAATATTTTGTATTGAATTTTATTATATGAATCCCCTATGTAAGCGTGAATGAGTACAGGAGGGCGGGAGTTAAGCAGACACTTTCACTTGCAGCAGGTTAAACTTTTGTCGGACGGTCCCTTGGCAGGCCGCAGCAGACAGCTGTAGAGGCAGAGCGCAGCCAATCAGTCCGGGTCAGATCCACATCGTGTGATTGACAGACTGACTCTCTGACGGACGTGCTTCACTTCACAGAAGCCGTGCGGGCGCTTCGTCCTCCTGAGCCGGATTTGACACATCTCATCAGCTTGCTTTGACGGATCTACCCCGACAGCATCTCAGTCTTTCCGGAGCCAAAAATGTCGTTACAGCCTCCATGTTCTCCATAATCTAACCATGAAGAGATGACCGGCGTGTAGCGCTGACAGCCAGGCAAGTGTCTCTGCTAACAGGTTGGCAGGTTTCCTCCATGATAACTTTTACTCACGCTGCACTGTCACCTTTTATATCACACCGGATTGTATGTTGTCTCTTGTTGATTTAAATGATGTTCTTCATGTATAATATCGCATGTATAATATCGCATATAACATCCGCACTGTTGTAGTATTTTAAATGATTTTTTTCTATAGGCGCATGTAAGCATATCTGGCTCATGCAGCCGTACAGTAAATTAGTTTCCTCTTACCAAAATCAATAGTGTTGTATTACTTTGTGGCACTCTTGAAAGGTGCACTAGAATCTCATGTTTTCTGTCTGTACAGTCATAATCTGTTGAAGTCAGACCGTCATGTTTCCAACAGATGTGTGTTTTTTGTAGTTTGTAATATTCAGTCATGTTAATTTCCTTCGTATAGTATGTTTTCACCTGATGTGACCCCCTGTGAAATGGCTGCACTACATTCTGACAGAAAATTCAGTCTGTTAAGGTGGAGAGACAAACCAAAGACATGAAGCAAATTATTAATTATAATACCAAATATATATTATAGCACCATAAAAACAGCCAATCTGTCAATATTATTGCCCCAGTGTACCCTTTAATATGTTGTATTATCACATATTCTTATATATTAATTAATCTGCATTTAGGAGATGGATAAAGCAACCAAATGCAATCAATTGAAGGCCATTGTTTATGTCATTCATTCCTGCAAACTATGCTTTCTAAATGTAGTGGACAACCTCGCAAACATATTAAAGGGATTTTAGGAGCAAACAACAAATAGGCCCATTGCACAAGTAAATAGTGGACATATTAACCGTGGCTGTGTGTTTCCCCTGTGTGGACGGCTGGCTTGTGTTTTCCAGAGAGCAGTAGAGGAGCTGATGGTAAATGAGAGGCCGTCACCATGCCCTCGGGGAAGTATGGGATGCAGGAGGAATGGGAGATGGAGGGGAACCTGGAGATCATGATGGACTTCCTGCTGCCCACTGGGATCTTCCTCAAATTCCCCGTGCCTCGTAATGACACCATCAAAAGCATCAAAAAGGTACATCCGCTCACATATCAGCAAGATCAGAAAACCCGTGATGGAGCCCCCCCACCATACATATTTATCTACTATAAGATAGCACTGTATCTTTAATTGATTATCATTGATTGAATGCAGCACAGTGCTGCAGCTCTCATGACCACGGTTTTGTTAAAAGGCCGTCGTTATTTACAATATTTACTCAATATGCTTTTAAACAAATTGGCGGAATTAATATCTCACTCATTCACTCAGACATTAAACAAATTAAAACATCACACAGTCCAAACAATGCTCTTGATTCATCTTGAAGTTTCCATGCAACTGTTAGAGAAGGAGCTGCAGCTCTCCTTCTCACTCTCCTTCTCGCCCCACACGGCCAGCTCAGTGCTGAAGCAGATCTGCTGTTAAATGTGAACGTGCCAGTTTCTATGCCAACAGTTCTGCCTCTTCAGGCTGTTTGATTTAGCTGTGTTAAGTAATGATACTCTTGGAATTGGTTAAAATGATTAAGAGATTAAATGTCCTTTGGGTTTTGATAATTCACAAGGACATTTTTGAAAATGTTCAAAAATTGTCAGGATCATTTGTTTTCTTTGTATAATAGGTTATCATTTTAGCTCATTAAGTTAATTGGAGAGTCAGAGGCAAATGTGTTTTGTGTGTATGTATTTCAAATTACTTTTACATGACCCCGCTTGTACGAACACATTGTACACTGCAGGTCGTGACACACTCTTAGTCTGTCACACTCTTGTTTCAGATGGTTTGGAGACGTGCCAAAGATGAGGCCCTGTTCGGTGAACTGGGTGATCCCGACGCATACGTCTTCACCTGCATCAACGAGACAGCAGAGAGGGAGGAACTGGAAGAAGAATCGAGGCGCCTAAGTGACGTGCGGCCCTTCATGTGTGTTTTGAGGCTGGTGGCAAGGGAGGGTGACCGCGTGGAGAAACTCACTAACACCCAAATCAGCCTGTTAATTGGCAAAGGTACTTCCTCTAAGAGCTGAGCTGCGACACAGATGATTTTTGGTGTAGTTAGAAATAACATATATAACATCATAACACAAGCAGCAGTCTTCTATTGTCATTTTAAAATAACGATCTGAGGCAGAGCTGCTTTTTCAGACGTCTATAACTGAAATTAACTGAAGATTAGACAAGTCTGTGTCATTATCAGATAATCAGACTGAATTGCCATTTAGTGACATGTTTACTCCATCAATGTCATTTTCAGTTGAAACAGAAGCTGCAGTGGGAACTGCTAGCACTAATGTTTTTCATGTCAATTAAACAAATATGCTGAAATATATGTTTTTTCAGTAACAACCTGCATCAAGTCTCATCTCAACGGGAATACCACAATGTTCCTGTTTTATTCCAAGATGGTTACACCCACTAGCTTTGTGATAGACTTTAATAATAGCCTACATTAGAAATTTTATAGTGTACTTTTTTTTTAGCAACCCATTAAGAAGTGAAACCAGATTTAAAAAAAAGATTTATAGCTCATCTTTGAATTAGCTCAGTCTACTAAATTTGAGGTAATAATTTGAGGATTTTATTTAGATGTAACTGCCAGTGATGGCGGGTTTGCCGAGTGGAAGTTCGTAATGTTAGCTGTTATAAATTGTTGATATCTCAGACTTGTATTCATGATTGGAGTTTGTACGATATTATGATAGGGACACAGCATGAGCGTGAGACCTGACTTAATTGTGCTGGGGAAAAAATGTGACAGTAATTAAGAGGTCGGGAACCAGACTAGGCTACTGCTAGCAAAGTTAGAAAGCCAAATGGAAAAATCATCAGTTTGACAGATTTCCTTAAGAGAAAATGTTTGGATGATAAAATATATCAAAGTGAGTTAACTGTTCCTCCCACTGTACAAGATTTATATTCTTTGACACTCTCATTATGATTATTTTTTTCAGGTCTGCATGAGTTTGAGGCCCAGAAGAACCATGAGGTGGATGAGTTTCGAACTAAGATGCGTACATTTTGCGAAGAGATGGCTCAGGAGCGGCAGACATGGCCATGGCACCAATGGATGGAGTACAGTTTCCCATGTAACCTGGAGCCAAGCTGTGGGCCAGAGCGTGGGAGCGTGAAGTCAAAAACAACTAAAAAGATGTTTGTCAATGTCAAATTTGAGGCCAGCGATGTGAGTTGATGTGCTGTTGAAATGTTCTATTAGTCATACATTAACAGCTGTTAAGACAAATGAAATGTTATGTTATGGTATGATGGGGCAGCAACAAGGAACTCCAAAAAGAGCACAAAAGCTTTGATTGGAAAAAGATTTGGTTCCACCATTTGCCGACAAATTGTGGAGGAAAATTTGAAGTAAATGTGAACATCTTTGGAAATCCCCCTCCCACACCACAAACACCACCTTGAAAACCTTTACCCAGACGCAAGATCCACAGAGATGAAAGCTACACCTTGTATGGTTTTCTGTAAAGCTGGTGCATTTATTTGAATTTGTCTGGGGCTCTTTCAGGAAAGCTTCATGCTGCAGCAGGACCCTCGGGACCTGCCAGAGGCTCTGATCAAGAGTGCCCTGAAGAAGAAGGCCACCATCTTCCGCTTAGTGCGACAGGAGCCTGAGGACTACACCCTAAAGGTCAACGGGAGTTGGGAGTTCATCTATGGGAATCACCCTCTGTGCCAGTTCAAAGTGAGTGACGGTGGCAGCCTGTTTGAGCTTTACTGATATATGTGGCAATACAACAATATTTCGTCATTTTGTTCACATATTAATTAAACACATACTCATACACATACTTTAAATCATAGTGGAGCTGAGTGGATTTGACCAGCGATGTCAACTTGAAAAAAAAGCCTTTCAATAAGTGCTCATATAAAACAAAAACATAGATTACGTAGGTATTCATCCTTTTGGCAGAATTACTGCCTCAAAATAATAAGGATATTAGGTCTGTATCCACTGTGCACATTTAGAGACTTCAATCTGGCCCCATTCCTGCCTTACTGCTCAAACACGCTCTAGTATCATGATGCAAGTGAATGAAGATAAAGTTTCAAGTCTACCACTAATTCTGGATTTGGACATTAGCATTGTTGTCTTGCCTGAAAATAAAGCTTTTTGTAAGTCAGAGCTCTAGGTTTTCCTCTGTGATATTTTTGTATTTTGCCGCATTCAATTTTGCTACCATCTAAAGTTTTCCAGTCCTGATGCATCCTTGCAACATCACCCTGCCGCTACAGCAAATGTGTAGCATTTTAAACATTTTAGGTTCAGAGGCACCAAAATGCACTTTCTTTTTGACACAAAGCTGTGACTTGCAAAGCCACTGGGCAACTTATATTTAACTTGGATATATATATATGGATACTTGCTCCGAGGGATGAGTAACCCTAGAGTCACTTTATGATTTAGGTGTGTCATAGTTAGTTTAGGTGTGTCATAGTGTGTCATAGTAAGTTTAGGTGTGTCACAATAAGCAGGTACATTTTAAAACTGTTAAAACTTCCAATCAATATATTGTACTTGTACTGATACATGTGTTGATTTGTTTTCACCTTTACATTGTCGTAAAACAATAAAACACGAAGAAAAGCAACAGTGAACACTTTTTAAGCACTTGGGCTGTTATCTTCTCAGTGAATGAGGATGATTTGTTGTTTGTCTGTCTGTGAGCACTTGCCCTTAGCAGGTAGTCCATAGCAGCAGCAGAAGTAATTGTCAGATCAGGAGTGGGGTGACTCTAGGTTTTGGTGGCAGGAGACTCCAGTGATGACTCCAGCTACCCGCAGGGTTGACTCATATCTATCTAGCAGCCCCGCAGAAAGGAACTGCATCCATCCACGCATAATAAGATTTTGGCTGCATTAACCTACAGCAAATGAACAGCCTGCAGGAGTTAACCGGTGCTATCAGACCACTGGGAAGTATCTGTGGGTGAACAGACTGATGGCTGTACCAGTAAACAAAAAAATCCCTTCTTCTTCTGTCCCCTCTGTTTCCTCTCTTCCCCAGTACATTTTCTCATGTTTGAGAAATGGCCAGAACCCTCATCTAACCCTGGTGAGCCACTCCACCATCAGCAAATATCAGGATGAGCAATGTAGAATGTGCAGCCAGTCGTTCCTTGTCAATCGCTCAATGTCCAGACCTCCTCCACTGCCACTGAAAAAGGTAAGATGTCAGTGGACAGATGTCGTCTCTCATTAACAGAGCAGTATTGTTTCTTTTTTTTTCTTTTTCTTTCTGTCTATCTTTCTTTCTTTCTGCCCTCATCACAGTTGTTCTTCAACCAGACCGTGGACTTTAGCATGTTTGAAACATGTTGTGCAACACAATGTAGATAATTAATGCTTGACTCCTTTGCTTTCATTTGCTGTAAATGAAAATAGAGTGTATTATCCGCGTAGGAGTTGTAGTAGCAAAATGAAAGCTATTTTAAATCTAAAGTGATTCACACTTCAGAAAGACATATGAGCAGTGCAGAACTATAAATGGATGTGTTTTTCAGAGTTTTTTGTCGGTTTCTTCCAGTTTCAAAGTTTGTTCCCCTTTCTTTACTTTCTTTTGTAAGTGTACATTGTTGTGTTTCTCTGCTCTGACATGTTGCCAAACAGGAAACTGTACCAACAGTCTGAACACTGACTTCAGACTATCAGTGAATGCTATGAATGCACTTTTAATGTAAAGACTGTGCGGGAAAACATTAAATGTCCTCTCCAATGACTCCCTCATACAGCAGAACACCTCCTCTCTGTGGTCCATCACTGAAAATTTCTACATTCACCTGCTGCAGGGCAGCCGAGTCAATGCAGATGAAGGAATGAAGGTTGGTGCGGTTTTGCGTGGGTTTTCTCTCACTTTACTGCTCAATGAAATGTGGCATTGACTTGTTTACCAATATCTCAATTTCAGTTGTAGAAACAGTGGGTTTGACATGTAAATGACAGGGGGGGTCACATGGTCCAGACCACACGTTTCCCATAATTCATCAAGGCGGTTGGTTTAAGCTTCAAAACAGGAAGTGGGGAGGGCCTATCTGGTTTTTACGTCTCGTTCTGAGGCCTAGATTCTAAGAAAAAAGACAGACTTCGTACCGTTTCTCCCTCCCTTGCTTTCAATGCACTTTTTTTGAAGGCGATGCATGCATGTGTTACTATTGCAGACAGATAGGCCCTGACCTATCTTGAAATGTGTTCCAATTGAGATATTTCCTTGTAAATGACTGACAGAAGCATGTGAAAGTAATACTGCTTATTCACTTTTTCCATGTCCACTTTTGCAGTGTCAGTTTTCACACAATTTGTGAAAAACAAGTAGACGGAAGAGAATTCAAGCAGGGACTCTTGTTAATGTGTGTCTGTGTGTTCTTTGTGAATCAGTTTCACACACTAACTGTGTTACTGTTGAGTTGGTTTATTAAGTATAAGAGCTCTTCCGGCTGCTTCCTTACTGCACATGATGACTCACTGCAAATTTGTCCTGTCACATAATTATCTGTCATGTCTGCAGTTGGCAGGCAGATGTTAGAAAAAACACACCCTTGGGGAGAATAGCCACTCACATATTTTGTAAATATGGTCTCAGGCTATCTTGATTTGGCAACGGGCAAGACCGACCTTAATGGTGGTACAATATCAAATTGTAACTCTTGTGGTTGTTTATCATTTTTGACAGGCTTCTCAACCTGTTTACGTTATGAATGTGTAGCCCCTTTGACTCATAGCGCGAGTAAAACAGGAAGCACTGAATCATCCAGAGAGAAGTCTGTAAATCTTGTACAATCAATCTCCCTCATACAAGTGCTAAACTCTTCAGCTTCCAAACCACATGGCATGCACCCATCTAATCACTACTGTGTATTTGTGTTTCTCATTTGCAGTTGGTGGTGCAGGCGGGTCTGTTCCATGGCAGTGAGCTGCTCTGTAAGGTGGTGACAAGCTCCGAGTTGCCTGTGTGCTCTGAGCCGCTGTGGGATCAGAGGCTGGAGTTTGACATTAACGTGGCTGACCTGCCACGCATGAGCCGCCTGTGCTTTGCGCTCTACGCTGTCATTGAGAAAACCAAGAAACCCCGCGGCACCAAAAAGAAGAATAAGAAGGCGGTGAGTGCGTCAGAAACTCGTGGCGTTTTTAGGGGCCTTTAGAATACAACTTGAGTTGAGTGTTTGGGCTGGTGGGTGTGAATTTGTTAGCAAGCACAAACAGATCTGTTTCCTCTCTAGTGTGTAGTGCGAGTTGTCAGTGTGCTGCGTTGCGTGGGTGTGTTTTGCTGCTGTGTCTGGTTGTGCAAGTGTGTTCAGTGGCAAGTCTGTGGTTAACATTTCATCCGCTTCATCACTTTTATCTGCACATCACTCCAAGGAAGGAAGGAATTGGCAAACAGTTTCAAGGAATTCTAAATTCATCTTCAGTCTTCACACTCCCACTCACTGAGCAAGTTACTCCTCATCTTTAAAGACTTTACTAGAGAATAGGCCTTAACGTTATTTTTCTCAAGTTTAGGTTTTATCAAGATGTCTTCATCCAGAGCTGCACATATATATACTTACTTACTTACTTCCTTACTTACTTCTTTACTTACTTACTTACTTACTTACTTACTTACTTACTTACTTACTTACTTACTTACTTAATTTATTAGGCAGGGACAGTACACATCAATCAACATTTGACTTCACAACACAATGTAAATGTGTCAGAGTTAGCCAGGAGGCTAGTTTACATCTGTAGTCTCCCCAGGCAGCTCAACAATTTAGCAAAGCACAATAAAAAAGTAGAGAAAAATAATTTTAAAATGTTTTTAAAACATTTGATTTTGAACTATAAACAGCACATCATTAATACAAACAGTGAGTAAAAGGAATGTCCACAATATAGTCTGACGGTGATGCATACAGAAGCTTTAAATTATAACATGGGCCCAGCTGATGATACAAACAGCCACAGCTGTAGAGCCTTTTTCAAGATGATATATATGAAATACAATTATTTGTACTAAATGAATAATACTACTACTATTGTTGTGGTTCTTATATGAATTTCGTTTTCTAACCACATTATTTGCTGTTTGTGTTCATTAATTAATTGTCATTTATCAAGAAAAAGTGCCAAACATCAAATTTCTCTGTTTTTTATAATTCTAAATAGTTTAAAATGATAATATAATAATATATAATAATAATGATTTTAAATAGTTTTTCTACTGCTTTAAAATCATCATTGTTACCTCTTGAAAATTGGATATTTTTTACTGTTTCTTGAATTTGTGTAGAATAGAATTAATCGAGAAAATAATTAATCAATAATATAAATTCTAATTATTATTATTATTACAGAACAATATATGCTGCATCATACCACTGTGAATAACAATAACGCCAGTAGAGAGTCTTTCAGCTTAAAGTTTTGCTCTTCTCGCTTCATAATTATTTTAAAATTATATGTCGACTCTACAACAGAGGTAGCACTACAATGTGAGATTGCATTGTAAAAATGCACTGTACACTGAGAAGTACAGTGCGCAGCAACAAATTCCGCTTTTTTCTGCATCTGTGGTGTCAGGCTAGTTTGTTTTGAAACCCTACACTGGCAAACATGAAGTCCAGATGTGCTCATGGGCATGAGGGCCACTTCTGCTTCTTCTTCTCTTGTTTTTTTTTATTTTAAAATGTGAATAAACAAGACATGCAAAATACACACATAAACTTACACAGACATGGCTGCAAATCCGCTCCCTGTCTCACCCACATACAAACTGAAAGACGGCTTTACTCAAAAGGAGCAAGCAGGTCGTCATCAGTTAAAATTGAAAAAGCAAGAAAAGAAAAATTAAATGACTATATGATTAAATACAACATAAAATAACAAGAGAACTATCCTGACTAATAACCTTGACTAATTCTGAGCAATTCATGCTATAATCCAATTCACATTTCTATATCAAATCTGATACAGGCATTGGCAAGGTGTCCATGTAGGTTAAATAGGGTTGCCCAATCTTTAGAAAGGTTTTGTATTCATTTATGACAGTATATGTGATCTTCTGGAGTGAAATGCAACTACTCATTTCTGAAAAGCGCTAGCTATGATGAGCTATCAAACTTCCACATCATTGCTATACACTTCCTGGCAATGCAGAAAGCATTCTAAAGCTTTCTAAAATCTTGGATGTAATTCCTAAAAAACCTTTTTCAAAATGTCCTAAATGTGCACTAATGGTTGTAAGATTCTCCAATAAGCAAATTTGTGGATCCGATGCAAAGCTAAATCCTGTAAGTTTTATCATAATATCACAGAAGTAATATCAGAAGGCATTAAGTTTAATATACGACCTGGTGTGAAGCAAAAACAAGCCCTCCTCTATACCACATCTAAAACTCATATCTAATAGCTCAGGTTTGTCTTCATGCAATCCTGTGCTGTGACTAATAGTGGCTGACAAACATTTTTGGCACAATTCTGACTAAAGTTCTGCATCAACTATTACATTTAAGCGGGATTCCCACCCACTTCTGCTTTCTGAGTCACTTCTCTCTTCTTTTGCCCGGAAGAGAAGTTCTCCAGCCAGACACCAGAAGGACTTACGGAAGTTGAGCTATTTTGGCCGTTCTTGTTGATGTGTTTTGGCTCTTCTTTTCTTTTTTTTTAGTTGGTCACATTCAGACAGTTAAATGACAGTTTTATTGATCACTGCCTGGATCTCATTTTCATTGTATTAATCTTTTGCTGCTTTAGAATCTAACTGTAGCCATAAAACTTGAGACCTTATAAATATCACTCTCATTTAAATATTTAAAGAAGCTGTAAAGTCCTTTGCTGAACTGTTTATGATTTAAGATGATGAAGTTGCAGTGAACATGCTTTAAATTTTTTCGTTAAAATATTTCCTTTACCCTACTTGATTTGAATTCAAATGAACATCTCAATTAAAGCAGATGTTGTACAAGATAGATTTAATGATTCAATGCATGAGTGAAAAGATTTCATCATAAATATACATTTTAAGAAGTGCACCTGTAGCCTGCTGGTGAAGTCCACAGTTTGGTTCTGTGAACCTTTGTTGTACATCGTACTCTATACTATACTATACTATACTATACTATACTATACTATACTATACTATACTATACTATACTGTATATATCTTTTGGATATTGACCATACTTTTTGATCTTCAAAATAGCAGCTAGATGCTGAGGTAGATGTGGAGATATCATTTTATATCCCACAAACAATCCCACAATGATTCTGATTGAAATAATTTCACTAAACAAACTGATTTCAGTGTAACTGAACTAACTGAAAAAAGATTGAGCAAGAGAGAGTTGCAGTACTTTCTGTCCTTCTTTCACTTTCAGTGTTAAAGATACCAACGCTGTGCATGATTTTACGGTTTACAGATGGTCCTCATCCTCACTGCCTCTCTCTGTGTTCTTTCAGGATTGTCCAATTGCCTGGGTGAACACCATGGTGTTTGACTACAAGGACCAGCTGAAGACCGGGGAGTTCCTCTTGTCCACATGGCCATCTGTTCCCGGTACACTCAGCCTTGCCTCTTCTCGTATTTCTTCTTCATAAACACCCCACAAGTTCACAGCCTCCTCCACAACGCCTGGCAGCACACATTGAGGGATGAAATACTCATGTGGCCATCAAAAACCGCACATTTTACCACATTATGCACTTGTTGATGCACAATGTAGTCTTTTTTTAAGATATGGAAATGACTGTTGTTTACTGGTGTCAAAAGCATTGCTGTGTAGTGGGGTTACGTGTTTATTCAGTAGTGTGGCGGTAGTATAAAATGATGTTATCTTTCTCTGAGGTTTGGAAAAGCAGGAAGTTTAGCTTTCATAAATGGAGTGATTTAAAGCAGAAAATATTCTCACTAAGTGGACGAAGGTTTCACAATTACATTTTTATCACAGATGACAAAAGTGACCTGTTGAACCCAATGGGAACCGTTGAGAAGAACCCCAATGTTGACAGCGCTGCAGGGCTTCAGATACACTTCCCAAACATCAGGCCGTATCCTCTCTACTACCCTCCACTTGAAAAGGTACTCATTACTAAAAGGTCGTATTTGTGGACATACTGAAATTTGGAGTTAGATTATATTATAATCATCATTTTTTTCAGATCAGTGAAAAGGAAAGAAATGGCGAGGCAGCTGTTGTAACTAAAGATGATGTAAGACTCTCCACATCTCACATTTTACACCATTGAAATAAATAAAAAACAGCAGTTGTTTCTTGATGACCACAATTTTTTATAAATATGTTGTTGTGTGGTTTTGCTCTCTGTAGTCCATGAAGCTAAAAGAAATAATGGACAACAAAAACTACACAGAGTTTTTCGAGGACGAGAAAGAGCTTTTGTGGAAGCTCCGTGCTGAAGTCCGTAACCGTTATCCTGAAAATCTGTCCAAACTGCTTCTCATCACCAAGTGGAATAAGTTGGAAGATGTAGTTCAGGTATGGATGGAGGCCTTGGAGGGGAAAGCAATTAGAGAATTTCTCTGCCAGGATCAAGCCAACCAAGCCTAGCTCTTTCTTTTCTTTCTTTTCTTGTCTTAAATTTCCAAATAGATTTCAAACTATTGAGCTATTCTGTCATTGCATAACATGGACATCTTTTTTTATTATTAATTTCACAAATTTGACTGTTATATCTGAGCCCAGATTCCTCTCCATCAAAAAAACATACTTCTAAATAAACTGTTTCTGTGCTTTTTTTTCTTGCATGTGAAGGCAACACATTGCTTAAAAAATTGGAAAATTGGAGATGGAAGGAAGGGTTTGAATTTGATTTACCATAAAATCTGCACATGAATATCCCAGCCATTCAATGTCTCAAACTAAATTAATCATCATATCAGATAACTACAATAATTACTAGGCCTACATGATTGAAAATACATTAAAACAATCTGGAACAACTTATTTCTATCATCTTAAACATCAGTTTTAGTTTTTTGCTTTGTACAAAATAATCTTTTGACTCCCCTCAGATGGTGGGTTTACTGAGGAACTGGCCAGAACTCCCAGCCATCAATGCCTTGGAGCTCTTAGACTACAGTTTCCCCGACCCAGCAGTTCGTTCTTTCACTATCAGATGCCTCAGGAAGCTCAGGTAGTGTCATGTTAATGTTCATGCTTTTGCTATCGTCCATGCATCAGACATTTTGCGTTTTTGAGTTTCAACTGCTTACTCATTTGTGTAACTTTTTCTCTGCTCAGTGATAATGAACTGCTACAGTATTTAATCCAGCTGGTCCAGGTCCTGAAGTATGAGTCATACCTAGACTGTGACCTCACCACTTTCCTCCTAGAGAGGGCTTTATCCAACAGGAGGATAGGACACTTTCTGTTTTGGCATCTCAGGTCAGACAGTCGAGTGCAGCGGAAAACATGAGATGGTGTGCATCTAAAGCGTCTTTTCTGACTGGAGACTTTTTCTCGCCTTTGTTTTAGGTCAGAGATTCATGTGCCGTCTGTGAGTTTGCGTTTTGGCCTGATTCTTGAGGCCTACTGCAGGGGAAACATCCACCACATCAAGCTCTTAACCAAACAGGTAATCACTGATCCTCAAGTTCTGAGATGTTGGTATTTGTTTTGTACTAAATTTTAGACTCTGCCTCACTGACTTCTGCCTGCCACACAGAACGAGGCTCTGGGCAAGATGAAGGCCCTGAGTGACTTTGTCAAGTCGGGTTCCCAAAGGATCTCAGTGGAGGACCTGAAGCTGTGTATCAAGCAGGAGTCCTACCTGGAGGCCCTGTCAGACCTGCTGTCACCACTTAACCCCAGCATCACCCTCTCTGAAATCTGGTTAGTGCCAGACACACATGCACACACACACACACACACACACACACACACACACACACACACACACACACACACACACACACACACACACACACACACACACACACACACACACACACTCACACACACACACACACACACACTAACTAAAGCATAATCTTTTTTGTCAAATTGCATTGTTTGCCTGCTTAATGGAATTTTCTGGGGTATTTTTGGTCCCTTTGTCAATTACAAAACAATACATTTGTAGTCTATTGACATATTAACTCTTAATCAGTGTAGTACCACTGAATTTTTTTAATGTAACTGTACAGCATTTTACACTTATTTCTGCAATTCTTGATTTTTTTAATATATGTAGTGTGATTGCCGAGGAGAAATTTGCCTCATTCACTACAGAAGCCCACATGGGACAACACTTACTGATTCACAGATAATAAACAAGTCAATAAAATGGCACCAGGTTGAAAAACTAAAAAAGGCATTATATTGTGTAACAAGATGTAGTCTACAGCCATGCTAGCTGGTCTTTGAGGCTATACTTGACCTAAATGCTCACATCAGCTTGCTAGCATGCTGTACAGTAATAATGCTAGCATGTTGGTGTTTAGCAGGTATAAGTTTTACCACATTTACCATTGGTTTAGCATGTTAGCATGCTAACATTTGCAAAATTAGAGTATAGCTGAGGATGATGGGAATGTCATTAGTATTGAAGGTGTTTGATCATGAATCAAACTATTGGATGAGTATAAATTTCAACCTGATGATAGAGCAAAATGAAAAGTCAGGAAATCAAGGTTGTTACAAGTCATTCTCTGTGGACCACAAATGTATGTATACAATTTCACAGCAATCCAGCCAATAGCTGTTGAGATATTTCAGTGTATATTTTAAAGTGGTGAACAATCGATAGACAATGACATCAAATAATGAACTCTGAAGTGCATTTTGTCTTTAGTCTATGAAACTGGCACACTGTTAGGTTGATCATGTGCTCATAATGAGTGTGTTTTCTGTTGCAGTGCAGATAAGTGCAGATTTATGGATTCCAAGATGAAGCCACTATGGCTGATGTACAAGAACCCTGGGGCTCTTCCAGACATGGTGGGCATCATCTTCAAGAATGGAGATGGTGAGATACCAGTAAACTTGAAGACATGGCCACAAACATCCTGTGAACATTAACATACAGTAGCTCACACTGACAGGATTTAAGCTGTAGTTGATTTTAGTTTAGCACAAAAGGGATACACTGAAAGTTTAAAATACAGGGTTTAACATTCAAATGTAACCTAAAGATAAACATACTCAGCAGGTTTTGAAAGAGTCAACCCATAAATTCAAAAAGAGGAAATTAGTATGAGGGTGAAAATGAGCATGACATTTAATTTTCATTTGTCATCACCTTCAGATCTTCGACAAGACATGTTGACCCTCCAGATGATCCAGCTCATGGAGAATTTATGGAAGAAAGAAGGCCTGGATCTCAGGTGGGAACAGCTGTTTACAGCAGACTTAAACAATTTCCCAAAATATCTTCTGGACAACCAACCTCATGGTGTTGATTGTGCCTTACACTCACAGGATGATCCCATATGGCTGCTTGTCCACTGGGAACAAAATGGGGCTCATTGAGGTAGTGAAGAACTCCGACACCATCGCCAATATCCAACGTAACAGCAGTAACAGTGCTGCAACGGCTGCCTTCAACAAGGACGCCCTGCTCAACTGGCTCAAATCTAAGAATCCAGAGTGAGTATGATGAACAACTTGCCACAAGCTATGTTAATTCTTGGAAGCCTGAAAATAAAATGTTCTACTGTGTAGATACTAGGGCTGCACGATTTGATGAAAAGTCATACTGTGAGTATTGTGGAAAATATTGGGATTACGATATGATAAACAAAATGGTATCATAAGTGTATGTTTGTCGCCGGTGTGATCCTCATGTCTGGATCATTTTCTGAAGTTCCTCTTTGCTAACCGAGTACAGGGGCATCATGTCTTTTGCCAAGCAGTGTAATGGAGTCAGTTTGTGTTTTGTTTTGTTGACAGACTGGTCTTAAGTTGTCTCCTTATTAGTAGCGCTTTTACTGCGATGCATTCATATTTTACTTTGTGCTGTTTATGCTGCTGATATAAGTTTTTTGTATTTCTGCGTGACGTACAGACTTTCATTTTAGATGTTTTACAGAGTACCTCTTTCTGCTCTGAGGTCGCTAAGCTTGAATTCAAAATAACACCATGTAACAGAGGTTGCGGTTTTTTTGGCCACCAGTTCAGTGTCGGCCTGCTCATTGGCGTCCATTTGCACCTGGTCTGTGGTCTGCACACTGGCAAGTCATGTGACCATGCACTGCACACACTTCACTGACTACACAGAGACTTAGAGCAGTCTTTGAAGTATCTCCGCTCATGGTGCATAGATGACCAAATGTAACTTCCCCCATCTTCTAGTGGGGAGGGGTTACCCAGCCCAGCTCTTTCTTGAGCTGTATCCCAGTGGCATAATAGTTTTAGCCATGCTTTGTTAGTACATAGTGCATTCACACTGGGAAAACTGTAGAATCAAAGTAAAATCCCCTCGAGACATGTTTAAGACATATCAAAAAAAATTTCTGCTTGGAATAATAAATTGTGTCTGACATGATTTTTCTACAAGGAAAGTTAAGTTAGCTTATTACAAATCAAGTTTCAACATCACACTTTTGTGAGTTGTATACTGGCCCTCAGTTGGCTCCAAACTAGTTGTGATGTCTTGAATCGTGCTTGTCAATACACATGCTTAACTCACCATCTCATCTGATGTCGCATCTCTTCAACAGGTCAAACATTTTGTGGTTGCTGTTGAAGTTATTTAAGTTGGAAATTTACTTTAAGCTATGTGTGCTCGCTCTGTTTTTGACACACGTAATTGGTATTTTCAAGGTACACGTGTGACCACTATACATATATGGATATGTTAATAATATATTTTAAAAATCCCCTCCAGATATGTTTTAAGACAGGTGAAAATACTCTACTTTCAGTAGTAATTTGTGCCTGATGTTTTTCCATGAAAAATGTACAATTGCCATGTAAAAATCATTACAACTACTCTACTTAATTACTTACTCTACTCTGTACCCCTTATTGAAATATCCAGAATCTGAACTGAAAAGTGCATTTTTTAGTGGAGGCTTCAGATTTACACATCACACTTGTATACTTTAATTGTTTACTTCAAAATATGTATTGCCTTGCAGCCTTTTAAGATGGTGACAAACCAAGACTAAGTGCATAGGTGACTACAGCTTTGGTAACATTAAATGAGAGTAGATTTTTATTTGGTCCCAGACAGTCTGAAGGTCTTGTCTGCTCTAAAAGCTCCTTGAGGAGAAAGAACCATTCGGTGTAATGAATAAGCCTCTGTACGTCACATTGGCAAGACGGGCCCAGCTGACCGCAGGACAGGACAGAAAGGCAATTAGCTTGAAATGCTGGAGTGCCTGAAATGGAGCAGAGAAAATTAGTAAAAGCTTAACACAGTGAACCTCATGCACGTCCGTGACAGGACGCAAAGGTAAATCATTAATTGGTGACAGGAACTCCTCTGTGAATATTTAATTTAGCAGTGAGGAAATCCTGTGTAATATTTTAAGAACTCCTCTCACTCCCCATCGTGTGTGTGTGTGTGTGTGTGTGTGTGTGTGTGTGTGTGTGTGTGTGTGTGTGTGTGTGTGTGTGTGTGTGTGTGTGTGTGTGTGTGTGTGTGTGTGTGTGTGTGTGTGTGTGTGTTTGTGTGTGTGTGTGTGTGTGTGTGTGTGTGTGTGTGTGTGGGTCAGCAGTTTATAAGACAAAGATGAGGGAAGTGTAAATGCACTGTAGAAACAAAACACACTCATACTTTGCTTCCTTGTTTCTCTGAATTCCTTTTTTGTCACCAGGGACAAACTTGATCAAGCAATAGAGGAGTTCACGCTGTCTTGTGCTGGCTACTGTGTAGCTACTTATGTCTTGGGCATTGGAGATCGTCACAATGACAATATCATGATCAGGGAAACTGGACAGGTGAGGTTTACAACTTTTATATTTAACAACTCAACTTTAACAACATGCAAAATCTTTATGACACCAAATTCTACCATAAGGGCTAAATTAGTCATAAAGTGGGGAAATGAGTGGTTATTTGAACCCAATACACCACTTTTACACTGGTTCAGTAGTTATCACTGCTTAAAAGCAGAAATTATTTTTTTATATGAAAGGCTCCACAGTTTCATTGTAGGCATGAACTTTAATAACAATTTTTGTTTATTTTGTCAGACTCTGTGGTCTTTTTGAAGCCACGTCTTGATGGGTCATTCACCATTAATAAAGTCTTTTAGAAATGTGACTGTGGTCAGTGATTCAGAACTTACTTTAGTTTATTTTCACCTTTGCTCCTCAGCTATTCCATATTGACTTTGGGCATTTCCTGGGCAACTTCAAGCGGAAATTAGGGATCAACAGGGAGCGTGTGCCTTTTATCTTGACTTATGACTTTGTCCATGTGATCCAAGAAGGAAAGACCAACAACAGTGAGAAGTTTGAGAGGTACAATTTATTAGTCAGCATACTGATAGCAATCTGGGATTCTGTCCACATTTTTGCCATAACTGATGACTGATATTTTTATCCGTTGTTGTCAGGTTCAGGGACAACTGTGAGCGGGCCTATAAGATCCTGTGTCGGAACGGAACGCTGTTTGTCAACCTCTTTGCTATGATGAAGGCAGCAGGACTGCCTGAGCTCACCTCCTTCAAAGACATTCAGTATCTAAAGGTATGCAGCAAGGATGATGCTGATGCTGATGCTGATGCTGATGCTGATGCTGATGCTGATGCTGATGCTGATGCTGATGCTGATGCTGATGCTGATGCTGATGCTGATGCTGATGCTGATGCTGCCAATGAGGATGTTAACAATGTTGACAATGTTTTGTTTTCTTGTCTTCAAAAGGACTCTTTGGCTTTGGGCAAATCAGAAGAAGAAGCCCTGAAGAACTTCAAAGTGAAGTTCAACGAAGCTCTGCGAGAGAGCTGGAAGACCAAGGTCAACTGGATGATGCACTCCTTGGCCAAAGATAATAGACCATGAAGAACACTGAACCAAAATGATTAATTTATGGAGTTAAAAGGGAAGAACACACAATCAGATACTTATTATTATTACTTACTTTATTGATGACATTCAAGGACACTCAGCAAATGTTTACACCTGACTGACCTGTTTGTAGCAAGGAACAACTAAGTGGAGGCCTCCGGAGACAGCAAGATAATCACGGAGTGTAAAGCAGATATTCTCACGACAAAGGAAGTCCATCACACTCATCTTTCTGCCATCAAAGAACGGGATTGTACATATGTTTTCGATGTGTTGAGATGGCTACTTGAAAACTACTTTTAGCAGGAAGCAAACTGCAAACAAACTTTATTAGTTAGTTGTGGAGTACAGCAACGTGGACAGCAGCTTCACCTCAAGTCTTTCATATGATTTACAACTGTCGATGGTGATGATTTCCTCTCATTTCAACTGCCTCTTTGCAATTGTGTCTTTTATTTTATTATATTGTATTTTATTTAATTTGAAATACTTGTACAAAGATATATTTTGAAAAAATGTGTTTTATTGCCTGAAGCTCAGTATGTTGCCTATATAGTGCCAGTAGAATGGAAATATTGTAACAATGGGAATTCATTGAGATTAGAAGCTATTTTGAATGAGACCTTCATTTAATAACACCCCTGTGTTCCAGGCTGTGTTTACTACACCATTAATAATGCAAATAAGACTGTGGACTTGCATAAGCCATGTTACTTAGGGTACATGTGGTACACATGGCCCTTTTTGAAAGTGTACATCTGGACTATGTGTGCTATTTCAGATGATGCAGTACTTGTGTATCTGCTTCTGTTGTTTTCTGATATTTAAGGTATGCCCTGCGATTTCCCATCTTGTTTTTTAACTGATGTGCCAGGTGCCGTGAAGGAGATTTCATGCTTATAATGTCATGTCTGCAGTTGGCAGGCTTATAATACACCTCTATACTTTGACATATCTGATGAAGTGCAAAAATGACATTTTTCTGTTTAAATGAGCCTATATGTGCTGTATGATTTAAATTTATGGTGCGTTCAGATTACTTTACATGCTGTATATTCAGCTGTCAGTCCTGCAAGGACCACTTGAATAGAAGGATACAATGTGCTTTTCAGAGCCATTTTATTTTGCATAGGAGTTTGAATTAATACTTTGTTCAATGATGACTTTTACAGAAAAGCAAGTGTAGCTGTAGATTACACAGCAAGAAGATTTAAATACCTTAAGCTACTGAAATATTCACTTTGGAACAGACTTTAAATATGGGTCATGACTGTCCCGCAGTATGGGCTTAGCTAAACACTTTGCTGCTGCTTTAAGCCTGGAGGAGTGAGTCTATTGAGTGTATGTGCTACTTTTGCAAGTTGTACAATATACTGCTGTTGCCTTTTGAATTGATTGTAATTCCTGAATTCTGTCCAATGATGCAAAACCATTTGAGGCTTAGGCCTGATTTACTTGTGTGCAGCTAAAACAGATAAATCATCCTGTCAGCGTAGTCTGATATAGACCTGTCCTTCATCTGCATCCTGTTTTTACATTTTCTTTTCTTGCTGTTGGGAGGAAAACATACTCTCAATAAAATGTTTGCAACAGCAGAGTTTAGTGAGGCTTACTTTGGGCCATGTCATCATTTTCCTTAATGGTCTACCTAATTCTTTCAGATTTAAAAAGGCTGATCATGGATCAAGGTCAGAAGAACCACCAAAGTCACCCTTTTTCCATTAAACCAGAATAATCCACAGTATTTTTAGAGCAAGTGTGAGAGTTCATGTGTAGAAAATCAAATAATCCAGTTTTCTATATTATATTAACTAGATGTGCAAATCTCTGAACAGCTGAGCAGAGAAAACAATAAATGAAGAATATACCTATATGGGTCATATTTTAAATTACATATTCAATATAGCTTCCATGTGGTGTAATATTTGGCAGGCTGTGGAAGCTGGAACAAATTAATTGGTTTCTCAGGGCAGTTTTGGTAAAAGATGAAAGTCTGTTCAGTGTCTTCACAGTTGTATTTTAACTTTGACAATAATGAAGTTAAATTAACAGATAAAGTCACAGATGTGTTTATGTACTGTATTATACTTTTTCTGTTTTGGTGTTTTCTTTATCTTTATTGAACATAGAGTCATATAATCAATAAGACATGTACAGTAGTGAACACACATGAGCAAACTGTAAAATTAGATAGCAACAGTTACAGACATTTACAGGTGAACAAATACACAAATTATTATGTTTTGTTCACTTTACTATTATGAAAATGAGAAATAGCATCAGTTAAGACTATACAGTATGTGCATTTTTTTTTTTTTTTAAACAAAAAAAAAAACATCTAATTGCAATGTGTATGTAATATTTTCCCTTGCAGTGTAGTCAGAAAATGTGCATTTGTGCAGCTGTTGCCTGAAAAAATCTATTTAGAGAGGAAAATCTGATTTGCAACAAAGTTAAGTTCCTGTATTATAATATTTTCACCATGGGCATACATCTATTTACAATTGATGACTAAATTCATAGTGCCAAAACAAATGAATCAGTTAAGTGAAGAAAGCACAATTTGTATCAGCGAGCCTTTTGTGTCTTTTGAGGTGTGTGTGTCCAGATAATGAAGTTAACATAATATAATAAGTCATGGTGGTTACTGGAGGCCGTTTTCAGTATTTAGGCTGTGCGGCTGGCGCCCCCGGTGGTCAGAAGCGGTAGTGAACAAGCAGCAGGACTCGGGCTGCTGCTGCGTTGAGCCACTTCTCCGGAGCTGTGCCGACTGGAGGGATGTGACCCCGGAACAGGACGCCCTCATACAACAACACACCATTCAAACAGAGCACAGAAGAAAGAAAAGCTGGACCAGGAGGGGTAAGCTCATAAATAACTGATTTTCTTCACGGGTCGCACATTGTCAGGAGGGTTTTTAGAGACGATACTTGTGTTTGAATCCCGGCACTTCTGGCGGAGCAGCGGCACCTGGATGGTGTTTGCACCCATAGGAACTTCATTCAGGCTTTTGTCTCGGTTATGCTAGCGAGCTAGCTTGGGCTGGTTAGCATTGTTTGCTTTGCCTTGGGTAGCGCGGATTTAGCGGATACTTCTTTAAATGTTTTGCGAGGTTAAAATGAAGGCGACCCGTAAAGCATTGAGAGCACTTTCCAGATATTTTCCCATAATGGTTATTTGCTTAAAATCCTAATCGAAAATGCGTTGAAGGCTTGCTGCTCGCTAGCAAAAGCGCTGCCACAGTTTGAACAGTCTGCGTCCAGCAACATGATAACAAGGAGCCTTTCACACAGTCATGTGTGCCCATCTCGTACAAAACCACCGTTTTTCTGCTTCAGTTTGCTACCTCTGACATTCAGGCATTTTTATATATTGTTTATTTTTTCCCTTCAGAGTATGTCTTCAAAGAAAACAGTAAGAAAACGGTGAATAACTTAACAGCCTAAACCAATCAAGCTCAGCTAACGTTAGTAACCATTAAACAGATCCTCGAAGATTTTAACAAGATTACACGTGTTTTAAATAATGACATTAAAACTGTTGTTTTTTGCTAACAGGCTCCTCTCACATGATGCAAGGCTACGTGTTAATATGAATTACAGGCACATTTCTACCTCTCACCACTATCAGTGTGTAATGCTTAGAATACATTCAATAATGCCTGCCCAACCACAAAAGCTGCTGTACATGTGGTCACCTTCTTTCAAATGTGGTTTTCATGTTCAAGTCTGCATAACTCCTTGATCAGTTTTCTATTTTTGGATCGTGCCACCCATGGATGCATTGTGCCACCCTGCCCCACAGTGTCTGCTTTCTCCACATGTCAGATAGCTGACAACCGTTGGAGTGGTGAAGCTGGCACCCTGCCGGCAGCAGGGCATTGATGAGTGCTGCAGCCAGAGGGTGTCAAGGCTTTGGCCACAGGCAAGTGCTCTGAACCCTCCTGGCAACTAGCAGACTTGGTCATGTACCCGCAGTATGTTAAGCCTGCCTTAGTTTGCACATTCCCCCTCCCTCTTCTCCTCGCCTCCACAGAGCCAGGGCAGGTGCTCTTCAGCGGCTGCTCGACCCCCTTGAGCCCCGAGGGGACCTCATCAGCTGCCTGCGAGCGGAGATTGTGAGGGAGGGCTGGTTCATCTCGCAACCTCTTGCTCTGGGTTTTGGCACACGCACTTGTCAGCCTGTCAGCATTTAACCATTGACACTATGACTATAGGGTTGCATGCATCCTGTCGGGGCCTAGTCAGAGGCATAGGCATCCAGAGCACCACAAAGTCTTTCTAAAGTAGACACATCTTTACTCCAGAACCTAAATTAGTTTTTCATTTGCCCGTTGTATTTTTATTTAAGATATCAGATATACCCACAGTTCTTTGTCTGTTGTTCATGGTATCCTGCACATTTGCATCTTGTCGTATTGTTCCAAACACATAGATCATATAACGGTTTGCAAATCAGAATTTAATGCCATGCCTTGATGTTGGCACTTTTGAAATCTTGCAGCCGCACCCCCAGGGGACCAGCTTAAGGCAGCAGCTTCTGTTTCAATTCCTTTGAGAGATCCTGAAGAGTGAGCGAAGATGTTGTGAGATCATAGACCAGATTTAATTATGAGTTTGCAAAATATGGTTTGTAACAAAAAAACCCAACAACAACAGTTTAACAAAAAAGGTAACACTGAAACATTTGCAAAATCAAGTTGTCTGAAATTGTCTGCTAATAAACAGAGAAATAGTTATTAGTATTTTAATTCCTAATCACACAATCAATTGCATTAATTTATTAGTGTAGTGGTACAACTATACTTTTTTCCTCTTATAGGAGCCAAATTGTTCAAAAAAGGTTTCTGCACCATCAGACAAACAATAAGTCAGTTAATACTTGGTATATCTGCATGTTGAATGGTCATGGGTTGCCTGCTGTGACTGACTTTTTGGGTCCTGGCTTTAATCTAACTTGCAAAGGACAGTTAAGCACACCCAGATCCCCAGCTATGAACTAAGCCTGTACAGTTGAGCAGGATTGTTTGAGTTCATGCCTCACGTGGTGACAACAAGACATGACCTACTTATCAATCATGTTTTTACAATCCAGTTCATCACCATTGTCCCTAAATACTGTAGCCATTGTTGTGGGCACTGTACATGTGAGGAGATGGCTTCACACAAAGGCAGCATGCAGACATCCAGTACGTCCAAGCCAGGGCCTTCCTGGCCTGCAGTGTCTGCTCGTCTGGCTCACGCTGTTTCAGGACCCCACACTGCCCCTACCCAAAGGTAGCCAATCTGCTGGATGTATGATTGCTGAACTGGTTTTCATAATGTTTAGTTCACATTTGAATGTGTATACTATACACTGTGTTCTTTTTGGGCAGTAGGACTACAATCAATATCGAAATAATCAGGAGGACTTTTTTCTTTCTTGGCAGGAATTCATTTTCAAGGATTTTGATAATCATAAAATACTATGACACACAAAAGTGCCAAACATTCACAACTTCCAGCTTCTAAAATGGATTTGTAAGTATTTGCTAATTTTCTCAGTTTTATAAACTAAACAATCAATTAAAGAATCTAAAAATATATTTTTTGATTAATTGGGAGTAAAAATTATCTTTTGTTGCAGCTCAATTAATTGTATATATCCTTATTATATTATAATATAACTTAAAAAGACATCACAAGATAAACAGTCAAATTGATATTTATTTTGCTGCACTGCAGTGTCAGGTGTGCTGCCAAGAAAGCAGAGTTTACCCATAAATTATAAAGTCTTGGAACAAATTTGGTTGGTTTACCTTTTTATAATATTAGAGAAGATAATTTGTATCGCAATATGTAATTAAATATGCAATTTGTCCTTTCCTTTAACTCCAGTAGGGCCCCTAAATGTTTTTCTAGATTTTGTGACATGCGCGTGTGTACCTGCAGTGACACAGCTGCTCCACAGAACCAGGCCAGGTTGTTGGCAGCTCAGCTGGCAGCCACACCAGGCTCGTAGCCTACTTGGGTTTCTCACACATTTGCTTGGGATGTTGGAGAAGCTCATGATTGAATTTGAGTTATTTCTCCTCCTCAGTTTTTCACGTCTGTGGAGAGTTTTTGACCTTTCAGTATCTTGTATAGTTCAGGTTTTTACAGGCATTGGTGCAAAGCTCAACTCCACTCAGTGACAACTTGGGAGTCAACTCCGAGACTTGTTTCCCCTGTTTTTCTTCTCGCTGGAGGAATTTGATTTGTAAAACAATCAGACGCTGTGCATCATGTGAGCAGCAGATTGCAGAGCCAATAACAAGCTGGACCGGGCCGTGTGTGACTGGGTCGGTGCACTGTGGCAGCCTCTGCCCTTCATGATCCTCAGCAAATGTGAAGGCCTATCATGTTGCGTACTGTAATTCCTGGCAGTAGACCCTCGTTGCACTGTGTGGCCTGGTCACAGTGTTGAAATGAAGTCTTCTTTGTGTTTTTCTTTCTCATAAACACTGACGGACACTAATACACACAAGAAATCCAAAATGCAGACGCCATGCAATGCATATGCTTGTCAGTATTTATTAAGCCATTATAAGTGAATTTGTCATGTGTTTTAGGAAGTAACACCCCCATGGCAGAGTCTGTCATGCAGCAAATGTGTGCTTTAAAATGGAGCATAATCTCATTTGCAGGAGCTGTATTTATTTTTTTAGGACCTGCAGTCGCTGCGAGCTCACAACAACAGTTTTTTTCCCCTAAATGGCACAGAAACATTGAGCAGTAGCAGATACTCAGTCTGTGTTAGAGGAATAATTTATGATTGAAATACAAGATCCGAGTCGTCTTGTCATACATCACATATCACCCATGCATCATATCTGTAAATTATGTTTCAATTAAATGTCATGGAGGTAAAATAAATTATAATTTGTGTTCCTGATTTAGCCATTTATCACCTCAATGCCATTAATCTGATCTTGTGCCTACCCTCACACACTCACTATTTATTTATATTTTCATAAAACTGAAGCAAGGAGGCAAAATAATTATATTAAATTAAATCGATAATATGACTTAGTAATTTTGTGTGCACAAATTAGTTAATTGAAATCAGGAAGCACATAAATGATTATTCTGAGAGAAGAAGGATTTTTTTTCTCCATGACCTCCCAGACTGTAACTTTGGATAAATAAAGTACCACTAAACATTTTTAAAAGCCAGAAATCATATAAAATCACAAATACCAGAAAGAAGACGTGTTACAGTGCATGTATTAAATAAAGGTCTGAGCCGAGTATTGCAGTATATTTCCAAATCTATCATGGGTACCACCACCACTACTATGTTTACAGATATGAGATATGAATCTGGCCCTTGTGGTGATTTTTGTTTCCTTCAGCTTTTTCAGTTCAGTCTCAGTGATGCTGAGGTTTTGCTGGGTTGCCCAGAGGGGCTCAGCCCAACATCACAACACTGACAAGAGCCCAACACGGGCAGAGTGGAGGGGGGGTTAGAGCCAGATCAGCATTAAAGAAAGCCTTTGATTACGTCTGGAATATTAGCTGCATGTGTCTGAGGCTGGCTGAGCATCCCTAGAGGGATTAATGTTGAGCTAGCCCACCTCAAGAACCTAACGTCAGGCACACACAAAGGGGTCTGACAGGATCCTTATTGTGGCCCTTGAAATGATTGAAGACATGTTCCACAGAAGTGTGTGTATATCAGAAAAAAGCTTGAACAACTCCAGCAGGCTGCACATAGCTTTCCAAAACACCACATTTCTTCTAAAACACTATTTATAGATTTTTAGCACATCTTCGTCACGTCTAATTTTTGTGTTTACCGCTGCATTCAGACACATCTTTTATCTCTGGCTCTTTTATAGATGCCTGTTTTGTTTTTTTAAACTGTCATCTTTTTTAAAAGGTTATACAAACATGAAAGTATCAATAATTCCCTGATGTGTCAGATCACACAAATATCTCACAGAAAGAGTTACTGTCAAGGAGTAGCCTTGATCGACGACGTTGAAGTGTCAACATTGTAATTGAGAAGTCGGTCTTTATAAATAGAACAGTTTGTGTTTTATGAATTTCCCAGAAGAGTTTAATCAGAACAGAGTTATAATACTAAATATTAAGAGACGCATTACAGAAAAATCAGGTTATTCTCTTGCAGTGCATTCATTGGTCAGTCTGTATTTTGTGTAGTACAAGTGGAATATGCTTAAGCGATGGCTTAAATAGAAATTTAATAAATAACCAATTTGTTCATTTTATTATTTATTTCTGAAGCAAAAGGTTTTTAGAAATGAAACATCTTTTGGTTGCCTAGACAAAAAAATGCTATTTTAACTTCACCTTGAGCTCTGGCAAATTGTGATATCACATTTTAACATATTCCATTTTTATTTTTCCCTCTACAGAATTGAAATAATAGATATACTAATCAGTATTAAGCTTTAGCTGCTGGCTGCAGGATTAAAATGGTTAAATATGGGGCGCCCTGATGGACTGCAGGACAGGACACGTGTCAGCAGTTTGATTCCAGCCATGGACCTTTGTGTCATCGTGCCTTTCTCTTGCCCCTGTTTCCTGTGTCTCTATACTTTCAGTTGTCAAATGATGGCAAAAAAGACACACAAAAAAAGAATAATATTTAAGGCAAGGCTCATTTCATACCCAGGGGCAACTCAATGTGCTTTATATAAAAACAAACATTTGACAATAAGAATTGGAAGCATAAAAAGATAAATAAATAAAACCCAAGTATAGTAAAAAAAAAAAAAAAATTGGAAACATTAAATACAATAAAAAAGAACCCAATTATAACAAAAATAAAACAAAGTACAGAAAAATACAAAGAGAGAAAGAAAATAAAAGAGCTCAATCATAAGCACATGAAAAGAGGAACGTTTTTAACCTGGATTTAAAAATGTTCACATTTGGGGCTGATTTCAGTTCTGTTGGTAGCTTGTTCCAGTTGTGTGCAGCATAACAGCTAAAAGCTGCTTCACCACGTTTAGTCTGAACTCTGGGCTCCACTATCTGACCTGAGTCAGTAGATCTCAGATACCTACTGGGTTTATATTCTATTAACATGTCATTTATGTATACTGGACCTAAACCATTTAGTAATTTGTAGACCATTAGCAGAACTTTAAAACCTATTCTATAGCTGACTGGGAGCCAGTGTAAAGACTTTAAAACTGGAGTAATGTGCTCTGACCTCTTTGTACTGGTTAAAACTCAAGCTGCAGCTGTTTAATGCTTTTTGGGGGGAGTCCAGTCAGAAGACCGTTAAAGTAGTCGAGACTACTGGAGATTAAAGCATAAATGAGCTTCTACTGGTCTGTTTGGGACATAAAACCCTTCACCCTGGATATGTTCTTAAGCTGATAGAAGGCTGTTTTGTTAATTGATTTTATATGACTGCTAAAAGTCAGATCTGAGTCTATCAGCACGCCAAGGTTTCGGAATTGGTCTTTAGTTTTTAGAGACAGTGGTAGATATATCTGCGTGTCATCTGCATAACTATGATAGTCAACATTAGAATTCTGCAGAATTTGACCCAAAGGCAGCATATATAGAACTGACCCATTAGGAACTCCACATGTCATAGCCACTCGATCGGATTGATAACTTCCAATGGTCACAAAATAACTCTGCTCCTCCAAGTAGGACCTGAACCATTCTAGGACTGTTCCGCTGAGTCCTGCCCAAGTTTCAAACCTGTTCAACAGTATACTGTGATCCACAGTGTCAAACGCAGCACTGAGATCCAACAGGACCAGAACTGACACCTTGCCTGGGTCAGTGTTTAACCTTATGTCATTTAACACTCTAATAAGAGCTGTTTCTGTGCTGTGGTGAGGTCGGAAGCCTGATTGAAATTTGTCAAAAAGTCCACTGGAGTTCAAGAAATTACAGAGTTGATTGAAAAACACTTTCTCAATGATCTTGGCTATAAAAGGGAGATTTGAGATAGGTCTGTAGTTGGTTAACATAGAAGCATCCAGCGTTCTCTTTTTTAAGAGTGGCTTAATGGCAGCTACTTTTAGGGGTTTAGGAAACGTGTCTGATTGAAGTGAGCTATTTATTATTTGCTGCAAATCAGTTTGGACAGAGTTCACAATAGTTTTAATAGTTTTGCGTTCTGTTTTCAAGGCTTTTACCATCATAGTGTTCTTCCATGGTGTACTCTTAACTACCAACAATAGATCTAATTGTTTGGACACCGATTTTTTGCGTTAAATGTATCTTCAACCGGACTTCAAATGTTGTGATACAGCAGTAAAACCCAGGTAAGAAAACTTTCTTTTGAGGTTGAGTCTGTGGCAGTGAGGCATCGGATGACAGGCATGTGAGTACCAACTGGTATAACTGTGCTGTTGGAGTTATAAACATGACTGTAAAGCTAGTTTGTTGAGCAGAATTGTATTGACGAAAAAATGTTACATAATCACATGCACAACGTTAATGACTGTTGTGTACATGTTGTCAACCAGAGCTGTAATGTTTCCAGTTCTGTATAAACTCTCAGCGGCCTCTCCCCAAAAATAGTCTTCCACCCGTGAGTCTCTCTGCAGCCTCCACCCTGAAGAAGAATAGGTGAAATCCACAGGAGGATGTGATCTAAATCCTTTTCCTCTCGTCTTTTTTTCCCTTTTTTTAAAAAAGTGACTCACAAACATATTGCAACAATGGAAGAACATGACTGATCATCCTCGATTATAATGGTTGCCAGGTTGTCTCTTCTTCCTACAGAGATTCTCCCTGTAGGACTTTATGCACCGTGTTTGTTCTTACACCAGATATCGCTGTGTAAGTGTGATAAGATAAAATCTTTTTTTAGCTGGTAAAAACACAAATTGCGACCCACAAAACAGTAGGGAGCATGGGTAGAGATGCTACTAAATCTGGCCAGTTTTCAAACTTCAAAAGCAAAGATCAGAGGATCACAAATGCCTCAGTCATGAAAGCAGTAGTCCTATTTATACAGATGATGAATGTGGGATATAACGGCCTTTTTTGTCCCAGCAGTAGCACACATGGAAATGGTGAAGTTGTCAAATCTCATAGCACGCCTGATATTAATAAATCTTTGTTGTATAATCTGTGCTGTCTTTCAAAAATCACCTTTTGTCAAGTCAAGTAATCCCTGTTCTTTATCCTCTACTCTTTACCCACTCGAATGCAGTGTTTTATTCCCGGTGTGCACCTGAGACTGGTAGATCAGTGCTCTGAGTTTCTGTCATGCTTCACACTGTATGTCGTCACGCTTGGAAAATCTCTCTGCCTCGAGTCTTAGCTCTCCCATTTGTCTGAAGTGAGGAGCTCGGAGACGTGATCAAACGTGTCACTGCTGCTGATCTAAGACATTACCCCCCAACCCCCCACACACACACACACCCTTTACCAACATCCTCACTACCCCCACCCAAATACATCCACGCACCAGCACCACCTCCGCTCCCCAAAGGTGTACAGAGCCACTGAACTGACACTCCCATTTTTTTCATGTCTGTCTCGCTTAAAGTCGGCAATTAAATTATGGGTGACGCTCAGGTTGAAGTGTATAACTAATGTATTCAATTCATCTGTCCCGCTACCACTTTGTGTGGCTGAAAAAGCCAAGAAAACAAAGTCAAGTGCTAGTTGCTGGCAGTAAACAGCCACCAAAGGTTGCTATAATTATAAAGACTATAGCTAGAAGCATGGACTCCAGCTGCTCTGATCTGTGTAAATCCACACACTCACAGTGGCACCCAAACGCTAGCCAATGGCCAACGGTGCCCCATTCATCCTCCACCCCTGGGCTCTGGGAAGGGGGGATGGCGAGCCAGCTCCTCAATTAAATATAACCCCACATCAAACAGCCTGTCAACATGCATTAGAGGTCCTTTGTATAGATAAGAGGCCAAAATAAATTGCCAGAACTATCATAGTCACTGTGGCTCCCATAGGCTTTTTATGAAAGATTCTAAGAGGGGAACAAATCCTGACTTGCATACTGATATTCTTTCCATTTAAGTTTTTTTCTTTTTTAGCTTTAAAGATTTATTTTTGCTCTTTTCTGTGAATGATTTCATCTGCATTTTTAGCTTTTTCAATTAGCAAATCGAGGCTGGATATTAAGCCGCGCTGTATGCGTCCATCTTATTTGTGCATAGAGATCTAATGGGACAACAGACGACCTTGATGTGTGTGTGCTTGTGCTATCACACTGGAACCTATCCCTTTTTCTGTCATCCGCATTAGCTTTGGCCGCTCCTTTTATCGCCTTCTTTTCCCACCCCCTTTTCCTCCCCCTTTGCCTACATTTTGCATCTCTGCAGACTGACAGTGAAAATAGGTCATTAGTTAGACGGAGAGTAAGAGATGGAAGGAGCAGGCAGGGGCGAGATCTGTGAGAAAACTAACATGCAATATTAATGAGTTTGACAGCCATTCAGGCTGCAGAGCGCCAAACCTGCACTGTGACTGCACAGAGACACGACCCCCCCCCCCCCCCCCAAAGAGTCTATATTATTTGCCATCTATTTTCGTCTAGTGCTGTCTATCTGAGAAGTTAGATTAGAAAACATTTGATAATTGAAATGCAGTCAATTGTATATATTGTTACAATAGTAATATTTGGGGTTTTACTTTTATGCAGTTGACTATATGAGCCTGAACCTCGTATCTGCTACTCCTACACTTAAAAACACTGCCAAGGTTATTATGACTCATACAGTTAGCAATGCAGATGCAAAGCTGTAATGCAGACTCACTAGTTGATACTGTAGGAAAAATACAAAACAGGATACCAGAGAAAACAGGTCAGATCACTTTTTAGCTGCCTGGTTAAAACCTTTCAGGGCTGCTGCGGTGAGTGTTCACAATCAGAAGATTTTTAAATTGAGTATCAGATTATCAATTTAACAGCATTTAGATTATGTTGCAGAAAACAACCCTGTCAATGTGTTTGCATAGCTGCGTTTTTCTCACAGGTCTTGTGTAACATGGATTTGTTTGTGTACGCAGAGCCACAGGAGCAGGGGGGATGAACCGCGAGGAGGCCCCGGGGAAGTCTCCTGAAGACATGTACATCCAACAGAAAGTGCGGGTCCTGCTCATGCTAAAGAAAATGGGATCAAATGTACGTACAGGGTCTTTACATACTATGATCATCTGACATTTTACATCAGGTGTTGACATTTGCTAGATAAAAATATGTATATATTTAGCACTGCATATTGTCCTGCTCATGCACACAGTGGTGTCAGATGATGTCATCCTGAAACCTATGAAACTTTGATATCAACACTAGAAACCGTCATTGCCACATCAAAATGTTTGTCACTGGTTCTACCAGAAGCCAGAGAACAAACATCCGCACATCCCCATCCAAGATGTTTATCCTTTAATATAGAGACAAACATTTCTATTTCTGTAGAGAGGTGATCACATTGGGCAGACTGAAATTAAAATTGACTGTATTCTTCTTTTTTTGAAGCTATCTAGGACAGTCAAAGTCCCCCTGTTGCCCCTTTAGGGTCCGCTTTCCTTTAGAGACACCTGTCATAGATGCATTGTTCTGAAATTCAGTTTCCAGCTAAATTGTATGTTTGCATCAAGAAGAATGGATAGAGGCTCCAGACATGTTTTCTCTTAAGCACAGGTGCTGACCCAAGTTGTATCTAAATGCCACTTGACGCATGACAGTGTGGAGAAAGTGAACATAGATGTTGGTCTAAAAGGACACACTGTAGTACTGGCACGCAGACAGCACACTAACCTGACAACAGACAAGAGTTTTATTTTGTGATTTGAGCACTCTTAATTAGACACAGCTGATAAAACCAGTTTGTGATGGTCATTTAAGGCAATGAAATTGACTTAGTCACAGGCTAAAATGGGAAGCCTGAAATGGGACATTATCGCCCAACATCATGTGATGTTATGTGTAACTTTGAAGCTGTGAATGCTCAGTCTGTGTTTACATAAGTATGAATAGGTGCTTTATTTAGAATATAATTAAAGTTAAAAAAAAATTTATCATTAATGATTGACCCCATCATTATCAACTTTTGGGATTGGGATAACACAGTTACAATTATCTATTCATTTTCATAAAAATGTATTTCTTATGTGTAAAACTATAATGTAAGTTATATTTTTACATATTTCAGTCTAGGTTTTCGAGTGAATAAGTGTCGAATAAAAAAATTTAATTGACTAAAAAAATTGCCCTCATTCTTAAAACAAGCCAACTTTTACATGCTAGACAGGCAACAGGTTCAGAGGCAATAATCCTTTGATTCTAAAATGGTTTAATTCTTGTACAGGACAAACTGAGAGCAATTGAGTGAAAGTAAGAAACTATTTTTTTCTGATTAATTTTGTCTTTGTTCCTAATGTCACTTTTTCATTCTTCAGCTCACGCCGAGTGAAGAAGCTTTTCTCCGGAATTACGCAGGTGTGGTCCACAGTCAGATGAGCCAGCTACCACAGCACAACATAGACCAGGGTAAGGCTGTGACAAACACACACACATACACATTAAAGTACAGTTATACAGTCAGTGTTGGTATAGTTATCTCCTCCAGGCATTTGGTTGTGTATCTTTGTTTGTATTTGTCTGCATATCTCACATACTACTAGATCCATCAGCCTAGTACTTTTTGTGCACATTTATGACAGTATGCTCAAGGACTGTTTCATGGTTGCAATTATTCCGTTTTTCAAAACGTTCTGGTTATCCGCTGGTTTCACACAGCAGAATAACCTTCAGCCATCACGCCCTCCACAGTTCTGATTGCATCAGAACCTGAGCCTCCAACACAGGGCCATATACCCCGTCTACTCTGCTTACACCTCAATAATGTAACCTGCATATTGTCTTCCCCTTCATTCCACTACTCTTTGTAGCTGTGTGATACTACCTTTGAGGTTGTTAAAATGGTCATTAGAAGCTGTAGCTTCCGCCTACACTTTTTTTCAGACTGCAGAAAACTGTGGTATTAAACTATTTGACTCTTTGTTTTTCATGTGGCTATGATGTGTATGATTTTTCAGACCAAAATACATTTTATTCTATTCTACACTCACAAACATATGCTGGACACACAGTCTGCCCGCACTTCCTGTTCCCCACCCACATGCTCCCAGACACACCTGGCGGAGGTCTACACTCCACTAAGTGCACTCTTCTGGTTAGGAATTTGTTATGTTTTTATTTGAAAATAATTCTGACTTGTATGATTTGGTTACCTTTTACACGCAAGTCAATACTTACAGTTTTTTATGTATAGTTTTAGTTGTATCTTATTATGTTTTGTCTTGAACCTGTTAAGATAGAGCGTGTGTATGACAGTGATTTAATACAAAACAGGTCTAGAACAACATTAGCCCACAACGGCCCACAAACAACACCTTCACATATAGTAGAAGTGCTACTGTACTGGGACTAAAAACAAGGGAAAATCCCTCCACACACATCATTCCTCTAACGTCCCTGCCCCAGCAGGCCTAACGGATTCCCTGACTGTGAACTGAGGCCGACTCAGCGGCCCACCAGCAGTGTGATATTACTCATACCGCAAACAGTGTGGCTGACTGGAACAGTGATTCATCGTCAGCACGAATGCATCACCAGTTTCACCACTGCTTCTCACAAGTGGCCTAGATGGAGCGCTTAACACACATTAGACTTGAGAAATGTTGTTGTTTACATGATAAAGGAAGTCACTGCTCATGCATGTTGTTTTAAGAATTTTTTTGCTTAGTAAGATGTGCATGAAATACTTTTTCATGACACCAGAGGGTGCCTTTGAGGTTTTTTTTCCTTCCACCTTAGTTTTCACATTTTTCTGCCACAAGATGGTGCTAGATTAAACAAAATGGTGAATATACACAGGTACTTCAGTTAACAGAGAAATGACTGGAAATCATCCCTGATTTTTTTTTTGTAAATACACTTATCAGCTGCTTTCCAGGCTCAATTCAAACATGTCTGTCAGAGAGCAGCCCTCCTGTTGTAGCATTGCTCAGGCTTTGCTTAATCCCATGTGATATTGGTCCCTCAGGGGGGCTTAACATTGAGAAAATAGCCTGCAACACTTTACCTACAACGATTTGTTATGTCTCCTTGTCTGTGTCCTTCCTTTGCAAGGAGACAAATGTGTTGTTTGAATTGATGAATATGTGATTTTCTGTGCAGGAGAAGGATTAGGTTTATGATTACACAAGGTATTGAGAAGGCAAGTAAAACGTGCAGTGACTTTGTATTTTTCTCCTGCTCTGGTGTTTTTCGTATCTGTTTTAACCTGCAGGATGTTACGCTGCATTATCATGTTTTTGTTAATTTAAGCCTCATTCTGCAGTGTGGGATGCATCATTAATAGTTTAATCTGGTTCATTGCATCACAGATGGTGTAGATTTCATTATTCTAGTGGATTTCTTCATCAAGCAGCTCAACATAAAGCATTGCATCAGATAGGATGAGAAGCACCCAAATGTGAGATCAGCAAAGATTTACTTTAGTCATTAATTTTCAATCTGGTTAAACAACTTCAGACTAGATGTCAGTTTGTGCTGCGCGCCCTCGTTCTGTTTCTTCATGCCCTTTAGAAGATACAGAATTCAAATCTCTGTGCTGTGTCAATAGACTCATTAAATATGAACGAATATGACTGGTGAAAGGTGCTCCAAGTATGCATTATACATCACAAAAACAGACGCGTTTAGTATCATTTGGCAGCCTGCCACCTCCTCGGTGCACCAATAAATAATTTGTGGTCTGCATCTTATCTAAAGCACTGTGATTAGGTATCGTGGAGATAGCTGAGAGTTAATCACTTTTAAATATTCAGCTGGGCGCTGAAGGACAGTAGTTTGTAGGCATCAGCAAATTCGGGATCCTTTGAGGTAGTGTGAAGAGGTTCAGTTAGATAAAGAGGGAAGTCCTCTATTTGATCTCATTTAGACTTGGTAATAGGGTAAAAAATAGATGAAAAGAAACATTTATTGCCTAGCAACTTGCACACTCACTGTTCCTCTTAAAATTTTCACAGAAGTACGGGCTTCAAACAATAAATTACTTAAGGGAAATATTACAAAGAAAACTATTCAGTCAAATTCAGTAAATTAAGTGTAGATAACTGAGCGAATGCTGCACAGAATCTTTGGGGAAAGAACATTCATAGGACTGAATTTCTATGTTAATTGTACAAGACAACTTTTCAACGTCTTTGCCAGAGGGGGTGTTAAGGTGTTGAGATAGATCAGGTTGTACTCTTTGTGCATCACCCTGTTCATACTTCCTTACAATACAATGACTTTCCCCTTGTTCTGCTGTGTACAGCAGCAGTACTGTCTGTCCAGCCAGACGAACACCTTCTGTGGCCAATCAGCAGTTTTCCAGGCAGAGGTTGTTTGTCTGTGTCTGCTCACCTCAGTTCCACTTTCACATTCATGCCTTTCTGACCAATCTCTGCAGCAGACACTGAAGTTTTAGCTTCAGTTTATAGGGGGGGATTAAGCAAATATATTCCAATACTGGGATTGAAGACTTGTGTTTGGTGAAAACAGTTCTTTAGGTTTAAAAACGTCTAGATGTTAGTAGTATATCCATCTGGGGTTTTTTTGTACAATCTGACTAATATTTTTACAGCATTTTCCAAAACCCATCTCCTCTCATGCTTATAATGGAAATAGTGTAATATTGATTTGGCAACAGCCGTAGTAAAATGAGCACAATTTTGCTACTTAGCTTGCTGTTTTAAGGAGTAATAATGTAGAGTGGATGACTCACCCTTCCCAGCTTGTCAAGTAATGCCATTTAGTCTGCTTCTTTAAAGGTTTATAGAAACTTATGTCATCAACAATATGCATTGTTTAAATTCAGCTAAATTGGTAAAATGTTTTCGCTGGAGACACACACACAGGTCAGAGGACCCCCGACCGAACAGATTTGTCCCTCTTGGGTATGAAACTAAACGCATCCAGGCACAGAAGCGTGATACAGTATTTTGAACATGCTGATGCAGGATGCCGTGATAGCAGCGTCCTCAAGGGGTCCTAGCACAGAGCGAGGGTGTCACATGTCACACACAGCCTCATCGACAGGGTGGCGGCACGTTTAAGGGCGCTGAGGGCACAATGGCATAGTGGAGACACACTTGGATTATTGATTGCTCCAAAGTCAAGGCTGGGCTGTAGTCAGGAAATGTCAAATAGGAGCATAGGTGAGAGAACACACAGAGTCTAATGTGACGAATGGCGTACATGATTGCTGTTGTCAGCTCAGCAAACTCTGATAAGGAAACACATTTGTAAGTATTGCAGTCGAATCCATCCAGGAATGTTGTGGTCCGTTATTACATCTGATCAGACTGATCCCCTCAGACTCTGCTTAGCTGTCAAATGTTATTCTGCTTTATTCCTTGTAAGAAACAAGAGAAAGGCAACCCGGGGGTTGCTACTCATATTTCTTTTAAGTCTACAGGTCATTGAATTAGCATTTTTAGTTTTAATTGGCTGATTACCATACATGCAAATACAGAATTTTGTTTTGCAATTTTAATCAGGCCAAAGAGGATTTCTCTGCCAATGGCTCTGCAGCTGAGAATGTTTTTTTTCACTCAGCTGTCTTGCTGTGAATACCTTGATGTGGCTGAATTCTGGAGGAGCAGGACTTTGTGTGCTATGTTTAAACACTAGTCCTGATTGGAAATGAAAACCGAACTCATTAAATGAGGCGCCTGTTTTTAGGGGCTCTGTTTCAGTCTAATTTGCTCCTTTTTTGGGCAATGCTGAAATTATGGTGCAGAGTCTTTGCTGGGGCACAGTCGTCACAGTGTATTTCTGCTCTTATTCTTCCTCCTTCAGCTGTCTAATTCACAGCTTTCTATAACTGACACATTGTCATGTTGAACAATACAGTTTGTCAGAGTCGCACATAAAGCCAGCAATCTCAGGACTTGTTATTCTGTCGGATTTGATAGAGAAAGTTTACTCCTCCCAGAACCAGAAGGACGTCTGAGAGCCTCGACAAAAGAGGAGAGATGTGGATGGGGTTGCCATAGCAACCTCAGTTGTCCCAGGAAAGCTCAGTTTCCCTGTGGGCTTTGGTGTTGTTGCGACGTGCTGCAGCAGTAGATTGGAGCAGGTGTCATTAGGGGGCCTCGAGGCAAGCTGGAGTGCTAATTACACAGCCAGAGTGTGATATTGTAATCTCCGTCCATCAGTCCCTCCTTCTTACAGAAATATGACCACTTGTTTCTGATATTACACAAGCCCAAAGCAATCGATGCACTATCTTGTTTCTTTTTGTCTGTGTTAACAATCCCTGTATCACACATTACTTAAACCTGCTTTTCCAAGTGAAAACCCTGTGACACAGAGTAAGGACCTGCCTTTGTTTGTCGGCTCGGTCAGAGCAGAGTGATATCGATTCTTACTTTATCCTCTTCCTCACTGCAGCATGAATCAGAGCCACAGACTCATATTTATGTGGTACCAAGTTTACCTGACTCATTTTACTGGAACACAGAGGCTTGATTTTCTCCTTAAATATGTTCTCATCTCTATCCCAGTCAGGTGTGTGTTTGTGTAGACACATTTTACAAAATAGTTTTATGTCAGCTGTTCCCAACTCAGCTAATTATCTTTCTAGTGATATCTGCTCCTTTGGAAACAGAAACCAAACTGATCTTGAGTAATGGACCTAAAATCTGCTGTCTTAAAAACTAATTTATCTTCTGGATGTGGCCTGTAAAATGTCAACTTTAAAGGATCCACTTGGAGGAGAAAAATAATTTGTCACTTGCTTTGATTGATTTCAAAGCTCATTAGCACAGTGTGATGTGAAGGACAAACCTATATCGTTAATCATTTGTAAATTATGTGAAAATTATGTACGTTTTGGTAGCCAAGTCCGTTATATTTCTGTAGCCCTGTGTCACAAACATCTGTCACACATCTGTCTTTAGACCCTCCATTCAAATAAGGAAAAACTCCCTAAAAACCCTTAAAAATACCCTTTAAAATAAAAGAAACCTCAAGAGTAACAACAGAGGTAAGAAACACAAATTACAGACAAAACAATGGGAAAACACAATGACATAATTATAATGGATTTATAATGTATATTAAGACTGTGATCAAGAGCACGCTGGACAACTAGTACACTTTTCAGTACAATGTGTTGGTGGGAGATGCAGGCGTCTAAACTTTAAAAGCATTTGTAACACTCACAGGAGCCCAAAATTATTATGTAAAAGACATGAAGTCGTGAATAGAGAAAATAAGATTAAACTTTGGCTCTCATAATTTAATTAATTCTAAAAATCTAAACTGAGAGGAGATTTAATGCTTGATTTAAGTTGTAGTAGTTAAAGGCACTGACTGTTTGTGAGTGTCAACATGTCGAGCTGGACCTCACACACTCCCCCATTGTGTGTTGTGCTTCTTAACCCACCCATGCTGTTGTTTTTGCGTGCGTGTGTGTGGGAGCAGGGTCCCCTGTCTTTATCCTCTCAGCTGACCCTGCACAGATTGTGACCTGGAATAATGCTGCTGCTCCTCTGACTACTAACAGCGGCACTGCAGCACATCATATGGCTGCTTCAGGCTGGAGCGACGTGAGGGACGCAGTTTGGTGCCTTTAACTTCAAACAAACTCCCTTTGGGTTAATTTCACAGCTTTCTGTTCCTCAGAGGTTTTTAATAGAATGTTGTATGTTTTGATATTCATTTTATTCTTCCTGTTATGAATTAAATAGTGATTTACAGTCTCTTATAACTGTGAAGACAGACTTTATCTTGCTTTGTGAATTAGAATCCTTTAACGTGAATAGATGATTGCTTTTGGTAGGTTGAAGCTAGGGCTGTAACTAATGTCAAAAGATTATCCCTTCAAACTTCTCTTAAGGTGCCCAAAGCTTGTTTTCCTCACCAACAGTCCAAAACCCAAAGATACTCAGTACATATATTCAGCATAAATATATATATAAAGCTGAGAGAAGCAGTAAACCGTCACACTTGAGAGGCTGAAGTCAGGCAGTTTTGCTTTATAAATGACTGTGATGATGCATATTTGAATTTGAGATATAGCTTCATGGCTGTCTTCTCTGTTTTTCATGATTTCCATTCATCATCTCTGTGCAGTGTCGTAAAATAAAAACTTTTGTGGAAATACTTTGTGTTTCCTTATGGATCAGTACTTTTCCTGGAAAGACAATTTCCTCCTTTCGAAGTATTTATGTAGCACAAACAGGATGGCATGCCTGTTGCTGCTGTTATTTATGTAATCCACTGTCCGGAGCCGCTTTGTTTACCCCCGTTCTGCAGGGTGAGGAGGGATCAGTGCACGGTGGAGGGAGGGGCCAGAGATCGGCCGGACACAGAGCAGCATTGAAACAAACTAAAAGCTGTTAGCTCACAGGCAGCAGCAGCAGCAGCCTGCCATCCACTGATGCAATCTGATTTTTATCTGTCTCTAGGCAACAGTTTTAAGGGGCTTGACGTTTCCATCGTGTTGGTTACAGCTTGTGTGTGTTGTATTGTAGCAGGGCGAAGTCTGAACATAACTCTGTCAGTCAAGTAAAACAGATATAGCCTCCCCAGTTCCCATCATTCACTTGCTTCTCGGTGTATTTTAAGAGCATTTCTGCTGGTCACTCAGCTCAGGTTTCATGGTGTCTGACGTGTCCTTCCTCTGAACTGCCCGTCACACAACGTTGAACTCCTTCATAAAACTACAAAATGATTCAGACTGCCGTTCATTGTGAGAAATGGGTGCTATTGCAAGTTCCTGCGCCAAAAACATCATCCCGAATAGTGATGCTATTCAGCAGAAGTGTAATTCAGGTCGAGCTGCTATTGTGTATTACATAATGTGTCTCTTGTTCAAGCATCATTATCCGTACGTGCTGTCTCAAAGCAGATGAGATTTATGTTATTAAATGAAGTCGAACAGCGTGTCTCTGCCAATATTTTTTCATCACTCTGTCTCTGGTTTCCTCTGCTGGTGCTGCTTTTGCCTATTGGCTCGTTCTTTAACCATAACCTCATTTGGTACGCCAATGAGCTCCCACGGGAATGGGAGCTTGAAAGCTTCTTTTAAAAGGCGCCCTCCCCCAAAAGTCTTGATCTTACCAAGCGCACGCCGACCTAAATGCAGCATATAAATATGCTAATTATCTTCCCCGCAGAGATAGCCAAATGAAACACAAAATTCTGTTTGGAGGGTCTTCACTGTCTGATGAAGAGGGTCCGCCCTTTGTGCCAAATACATGTGGAAGCTCACAGTCTCTGGCCTACTTTCATATCTCCACAATAATTAAATCTAACGAGCACTCGAGGGCTGTGGTGAAGAGAGGCTTTTTATAGCAGATGCGCACAAGGTGCTGTTTTCTTCTCGACCCTCTGAGAAGGTGTGGAGTGCGTGTTGATATTTATGTGATCATAGCTTGTCAGATGTATTTATTTCAGTATGATCACGTTTACTGTGGGCTACAGCACCTGGTCGCCATTTGGCTGTCTCTTCTACAAGAGTTGGAGAAGACTCGAAATGTTACAGTATGCATTTTATGCTCTCGTTCACACTCAATTTACTTTCATTACCAAGAAGCCAAATGCATTTCACCAAGCTGCCAACCATGACGGTGCAAGATGGGTTTGACTTTCTTACTTCATTTCACTGAAGAATTTTTAACACTTGCTCACATTTTATGGAGTTTCACCAGACTAGAATTAAAACAAGTCATTGCCAAACAATCAGGCGTTTTTTTAAAAGAACAATTTAATTTAATAGAAGTGGAAAATATATTTTCTTTTATCAGAGAAGGACCATCTTGGCAGGTGTGGGCAGGCTCACAAACAACTTGATGAATCACAGTTGGCAACAGACTAATGAATGATTCCTCGTTAAACAAAAGCCAGCTGACAAAGTCCTCTTGTGTCGCTGGCAGGATCCATTAGTTGACTCAACCCGGATTAGGCTGTAATTATCAGTGGTCCTCATTAACTTGGTAGAAGTGAAAGAGGCACAAAAGGAAGAGAAAGGAATCATAACTTGTGTGTACTGTAGATTATTTCTCTCATGTCTTGTGCTCATCATGTTTTTGTTCTCCACAGCTTGGTGAGGTTAATATCATCAGCTGGAATCTGGTATTGTTTACTCACAGGCAATCTTGTACCTCACAGCCTGAGCCGCAAACAGCAGAGGAGATTGAAAAGTATTGAAGTCTCAGATCTGAGTATTATCGTGTCAGAGCAGGACGCTGCTGTCAGTGGGCCATTCGATGTGTTACAGTATCTCTCATCAGGGTACAGCAATGGTGGAAACGGCTATAGAAACAGCCATATATGAAATTTACCTGCATGCACTAAACGGATTTTCATGTATTCCCACTTTTATGGTAACAGCTGTCACGACGTACAGGATGTTGACAGGATTCAAAACTCTGCTCGCTTCACACTTGGCACTAAAGTTCATTTTGATTGATCTGTGGGTAACTTAAATGTGTTTAAGACTGACTTGGATCTGGTGATTCAAACAACATTCAACCCTGCTCTGAGATTACTGTAGACACAAGCAAAGTGTAGCAGAGCATGTTTGGCTGTTGAGCAGTTTCTCCCAAAATCAACAGAAATGAGATCATATTTTAGTACCTGAGGCCAGGTAGGAGCAGCATATACATACAGACATATCTGGATGCAGGTCATCCTTTTTGCGTGCTTCCGTCAATGTAAGTGGATGTTTCATTGGTAGGTAGTCATACATTTACACATTAGTACAGACGTAAACTGTCAGCTCCACACCTCAAATCCACTTCAAACAAATGAGACATTTACTGTTAGTCACAAAAGTGTGTCCAAAGTCTGATATATTACATTCCTCTGTGCCGTACACCTCCACAGTTGACCAATAACACGTCAGTGAGCCACATCGTTGCACCAGGTGACGTGTTCCTTCACCTCAAAGAGTTTTGGGCGTGGTAGTTTGCTGAGAAACCGCTAATAACAGCAATCACGTTCCATGTAAGGCAGACACCACTGTCCATGCTATTTTCAGTTCATATGTCCTCTATAATAAGTAAGCATTAACATTTCATTCTCCTTTAAAAACTGTTGTTAAATTCTCAACATCAACAACAGTTACACTAAATGAGATTCTCCATGATTTTGAGTTGTGTCCATTTTGGTTTTTTGGGGAGAAATTTTTGTTTCCCATGCAGAAGAACATGTTTGGCGATGCCTTCTGTGTCATTTAAACCTACAGTTTTCGTTTGAGTTCATTTCAACTTCTCTGACGTTCCCCTGTTGGTTTACAGGTGCAGAGGATGTGGTGATGGCGTTCTCAAGGTCAGAGACGGAGGATCGGCGACAGTGACCCTGGGCCCTCCATCCCACCCCACCTCTCCCCACCGCATCCTGCCCTGCCCAGCCCAGCTCAGCCCTGTCCCGCCCCAGCCCTGCACGTGGTCCATAACAACCCAAACTCCACAAAAGGCAACACTGATGAGCTCAGGAGAGGAGGGGCACCTGTGAGGGACAGAAAAGGATGGGAAGAGACAGCAGGAGGTCTCTGCCTTTGCCTCTCCCCCAGCCTTTTCCATCCCGACGCCTCCTCACACAAGCTGACACACCATTACCTGAGATGCACTCAAGTGTGTCACTGTGAGTCGAAGCCTTGTCGGTGAAAACACTCACAAGTTGTGTGGATGAATATCAAATGTAGTTTGTTTTTTGTTTTTTTTAGTAGGGGGGGGGGGGGGGGGGGGGGTAGGTCTTGTTTTGTATTATTTTGTCTGTGTTGAGACTTTAGGCAGTGTTACGTGTTATATCTGCTGTGGTCACTGAAAGAATTGACCAGGAAGCAGCTGATTGAAGCAAAGAGAAATATAGTGTTGGTCAAGCAGCGAGTGTGGCGATTCATCGTGTTAGGGGAGAGATTTTAATTATTTCCGCTTACCCTAACGGGGCTGAAATTGTTTTTGATTTAGCTATTATGGTAAAAAGGCTTTCGTGTTCTGTCACACCTGGGGCCTCATTTACAAAGATGTCGTGTGCATAAAACAAAGCTGGAAAAAAATGCTGCTTTTCACACAGATGTTGGGATGTAGAGTTACAGATGTTTCCGGAGAGCGTCCACACATTTATTGGAGGTCCTACACTGACCGCTAAGCTATAAAATGAAGGTAAATGTTCTTCTTATCCAACTATCTGCATCACCTTCCAGTGGTCTCATCCACTGTCAGGTAATCTGTAGTAAAACCAACACAGTCGTCAAGTGAGCTCCGGTGACATCTGACCCTAGATTTTCTCCCTTTTGCTTTATAAACGCAGCTCCAACATGGAATGATGATATTTGGCTTTCTGATCACACAGGCTTCACTGCTGCAGTGACCCGCTGCTATTAAACAGAAGTATGAACAAAAACATTTGGTATCAACAGCTTTTATTTCATACTTTGCCATCTGACTTCTCTGTTTTTCAAATACAAGAATGACAAGCTGATTCATGTGTGTATTATTGCTCAAAACAGGCCTGTCATTAATCACTCCTGCGTAATCAGAGGAGTTAACAGGGCAGGATAACGAGGCCGTGACATGATCGCTATGATTTATGAATGGAAGATGGCATTAAGACGAGCACACGCAGTTTTCTTCTCACCGTTTTTATAAATGAGGCCCCGCTTGTTATTCTGCTGCTTTATTTTGAACCACAGGCTGTTGAGAGTACAACAAGGCTTTTCTCGTGTGGAAAGTGTATGAATTTAAAGACACTATAGCAGACATAATCACAGAAACATGAAACACAGGTGTACACATTCTCCCCAAACAATCACAGGTTTTGGGTTCCTTGTGACGTGTAAAACCTTTTTTTATTGTACAGATAGTTGAGGAAAATACAATAATGAATTGATTGTGCCAATTGTATTTTTTCTTTTGTTGTTGTTTTTTTTTTATCTGTAAGATAAAATTAACATATTAAGACATTTGATAAGAGACGAGTTGCAGTTGTAATTTATTGTTTACTGAATTGACTCTCTGTTCCTCAAACGCATCATTAAAGACGGAGAACCAGTAGATAGTAAAAGCCTAACACGAGTCGCCGTTTAACATCATTGGCGGCTCTGTCTTCACACTAAAGTCATTTAAAACTCTAATTTTTAACTACCTGTAACTGAACACGTGAAGCCAAACATCAGAACTGTCCGCTATTTCTGACTGTACTGTATCTCTTGCACTATTATCAATGGGATATTTATAAAAAAAATACATTTTGATATTTAGCGCAGAGATTCTTTGTTTGGTTCAAATGGGGGAAAAAACTTTGTAATCATGTTTTTATTCCTTCTGTGTGTCAAACCGACTCAACTGGAATAGCTCGAATGAATACTTGTTAACAACCGACATGTTTTTCTAGTGACATGCTCGATATTTAATGTGTTTTAAGTACAGTTGGTTAACTTGTATAACTTTAAAAAAAAAAAAAAAAAAAAAAAGGTAATTGTAACGTAATGTTTTAAGCCAAGCATGTCTGCCTCGTGGTTTATAATGTTCATTCAAGTGGCGCCGAGGATCTTTGACGCCTCGCTGCATTGACCATTGTTTGTACATTCTTGACGTTTGTGTTCCGGGGTTTGAAAAAAAAAAAAAAGGAAAAAAGTGTTATCCATTATATCTTGTTCGCAATAACTTCTATTTGAATGTCCTCAGCAATCATCGCAATGTAAACGGCCAACAGATCCGTCACGCTGTCCGCCTATGACAAAGAAATTTGTCTTTTTTAATGTTTACTTTTGTTTTAAAACATTCTTTATTTGTCTATGCATTGGTTTTTTTCCTCTAAAAGGTGTCTTACTGTACATTTTACTTATCAGGGTTGTTCTGCAGCCTCCATACAAGTTGTGTATGAATGTGTGTGTGTGTGTGTGTGTGAGTATGTGTGTATGTGCTACCGGATTTGATTTTCAGCATGCTGAGTTCAACTAGGATCGATGTATCTTTTTACTGTGATGACCTGACGTTGCCTAATTGTCTTTTCTTTTTTGATTTTTTTTTTTTTTTTTTAATGTATTTTATTTTCCTCTCAGTCAACATTGATTAGTTGGTTTTGTTTTGTATGGCTGCTGACCATGTCTTGACCTAAAGCTTCCAAATCCTATACCAACTGAACCATTAAAGAAATTTTAAAGAGTAAGAAGTGTTGATTTTTTTTTCTTTCCATATTAATGTTGAACTCCTCAAAACGTGCAAGCTCGGAGATGAGAAACTTGTTCTTGCGTAACAGTGACGGCTTGTCTTCAGATAAGGCCACACGCTTTGCATCCTGGGAGAAAAAAGTACACATATTTGATGGAATCTAAACTTTAAGACAGAGGTCTTGATATATGGAGCTCAACTACTCTTGACCGTGGACGATTATATTCACAGTTATACACCTATTAGTTTGAATTTAAGTATACCTCATAAGCACATGTTGGGGAAAATGCATTACATCACGTTTTAAACACCTGTCTAAACTATCCACCTCCCCATCATTTTAAACTCTGAATAATGGAGCAACTTAAACTAGTGATGAAGACCGTGTTAGAAGCTCCAGAACAAGCTAAGTGGACCTTGGTGGGAGGTGTTTTTGTCAACATTTTGAGTTTATTCCTCTGGTTTATGGTTTTGAACAAGGTTCACTGCTGCAAAGTTGCACTCATCAGTGACATCACAGGGTCCTGGGGTACACCTGTATATCACTGCAGCGAGTTAGACATCTGGAGGTCAGAAAACATATTTTTAAGGGATATTAAGTTACTTGCTCATTGTTTTTTGTCATTTCATGTTTTCATGTTAGACCTCAAGCTTTGACACTAAACAGTCACCACAGTGATTGACAGTAGCAGCAGTGACACCTAATGTCATATGTGACATCTTAACTGCTGTATGTACTTGTTACATTAAAAAAACAAATGACCATTTACCTTGTTACCGAACAGTTAGCAGCCACAGCCTCATGCATTTACCTGTCAGGTGTTAATTGAAACATATGTTTAACTTCAGTGCTCTCTGGTTGTCAAGTTGGAAATGTGGCTCTGTGTTTTTCCGCTGTTAATGATGAACATCTGCTCACTGTTCCCATGCTATCGTTCACAGCTGCACAGATAAGAATCCTGTGATTTAGAGGGATCCAGCTCTGGGAATAACACGCCAGCTGTTGGCCAATATCTCATTGTTCATGCACCACTTTAAGATGGTAGCTGTCATTTGCTGACTTTAAAATGCCTGTTTCTCCACAGAACAAGCTCAGTACTTGTTTTAGAATTCAAACCCCCATTTATCCATTGGTATTGATATGATTACTTATGAAAGCATCATTTATTAACACCACACAAGTTTTTCCTCTTCTGATCATAAAAGAGATTTTTTTGGTGACACTCTTTATTATTTGCGTACAAGCTCTCAGACATGTGGAGAAACAACAATGTCGAGTCTTCATTAGTGGCTGATGCAGGCTGAAGTGCAGCATATGAAATCAGCACAGCCATCCTTCCAGCAACATAAGCTTCCTCTCTCAGTCTACACTCGAGCCTTGACGTTGTGTTTATCTGATGTCAGACAGATCAGACCCAGAGCCTGGCACACAGCAGCCTGTCTGTGCACCAGCCAGCCGCTATAACTGCCACCAGCACTATCACATCAGGTTATGCAACAGTTCAAACAGCATGTACGTGTGTGTGTGCCTGGACAGTGAGTAGCACACTAAAGCTACTGTATGCTGTTTAAGAGCAAAAGAGCAAGAGGGTGAAACTGCAGGATCCATGATCACTTACTCGAACAACATTTTAAATCTCCCTTTTGAGTTCTAAGCCCTCTCTCCCTGTAGACTTGAACCGTGGATATGAAGCTCTTTCACTGAGCAAAGTGCCCATGGTGAGCTGTAACAATGGATTCTGGATCTTTTCTTGGAATAAAAAAGGATCAAAAATGTCTACAGAAACTTTTCAAACCACTCCTGCTGCATAATTTAATGTCTCAGTATTTATCAATCGTAACTTTGGTGGTATATGCTGCTTCCGACACAGCATTTGGAGCTTGCAGGAGGGTGACAGCATGACACATAAGCAGTGTATTAAGCCATATTTGGGCATAAACAGGACTGCACATATTGATGAACAGCAGAAAAGTGATTATTCTAATTATTTTGAGTGGTTTGAGAGATCTCTATAGACTTTGTGATACAGAATTTCACTTCCATTGTGTACAGTAAATGTTTCTGCATCAAGCAGTAGGAGTTAATTTATTTTTATTGTCGTTTTATTGTTTTTTCAAAGGAGCCTGTTCATTGGGCGGAAAGCAGGGCAACCCTTTGGTCCACCGCAGAGTGAACACACCCAGAAATATATTTACTTTCACAGTCAGATACATGCTGTTTACTGTCTTCCATTCAAATGCTTTAAATGTTGGTTAAAAGAAATCCAAGCATACAAAAGGGAGATTATACACAGAGAGGACCAGTCCTGTAATTCAAGCCACCGCGCCTTTAGAATGAGAGGCGTGACATTTATTCACAGGAAGTGGATATAAACCAACAGGTAAGCCATCCCAAACAATTCTAACATACTATCTGACAAGAAGAAACTGAAGTCAAGTCTTTTGCAGGTTTTAGTAAGGTGTTGGTCCACAGTGAGTTCCCAGATCAGCTTCCAGTGCTCCTTGGCATACTACAGATTCTTCAAGCCTGTAGATCTCTTCTAATGATGTGCACTCATTTGATGTATGGATGACAGTAGTATAGAGGACCGTCTAAAATCTACCATAGGTGCTTGATTAGATTGAGATCTGGTGGTTGATGGATGCAAAACTTTGTAATACTCATCAAATCATCCAGTGACTCCCTCATGCTCTGCAGGGAAGTCTCTTGCATTTCTGTGTTGGTTGGTTAGTTTTTATTTGGTTGTTTTTTTATTCACATTTCATGTAGCATCCATCTTACATGAACACAAAACCATGTAATGTTTTTTTTAATTTTTTTTATTTTCTCCCAGGCTTTCACCAAGTGGTTAATTTAAACTCTGTTTTCTGCATCATCCATATTTACAAAATCCTATAATATATGTATCCCCTCATTTATTCAGGTCTTCTGCTGGAAAAATACTACAAAAAACCGCTATGTTTAATTCAAGGTGCTTCACATGACCAAAAGGATATTATCCTCTTATTGTCCTGTGTGTGTGTGTGTGTGTGTGTGTGTGTGTGTGTGTGTGTGTGTGTGTGTGTGTGTGTGTGTGTGTGTGTGTGTGTGTGTGTGTGTGTGTGTTTCCTGCCGCTTACCTGGATCATAGACACCTGCCTGCAATCAGCTCATCACCTCTGCAGGATATGTACCTGGCGTTTCTCCCACTTATCACCAGACTGTTGCTACTGCTAGATCTTATACGCTGGCTCACTTTTCTATTTTTTGATGTTCCCCAGAGTAAGTTTCCTCGTGTTTGAAACTGATTAAGGCCTTTTTGTGTCCTGTGCTTCAGGTTCGCTGCCAGCCTGTTTGCTCATCCGCCTGCTTTATTCTCCTTCACAACCTCCATCAACCAAGCCCCCTCACCATCTTCATTCCTCTTGTCTTCTCAAGCCTTCCCCAGACATCTCATCCCCCTTTTGAAGTGCATTACGATAAATCTATTAAACATCATTTGCCTCTGAAGCTGTGTTCTGCACTTGGGTTCACTAGATCACTAGATGACTAAACTATTTCTATTTCTATTTCTATTTCTATTTCTATTTCTATTTCTATTTCTATTTCAATTTTTTTCTTTTTTTTGGAGAGTCACTTGATCCACTTAATACAATACTTGCCAATTCAGAAATGAATAGCTCTATGGAAGGAGTTGAAGATACATACACAGTTTAGTTACTCTATTTGTAAATAAGTTACATTTGCAACAATTTGATTTTGTATTTTTCAGATTTTAAAAAATCTCCTTCTTAGGCTGTAAACAATCTTAAAATGCATTGTCATGAAAATGAAAACAGGAAGCTTTAGAGATTTTTCACAGGACAGGCCCGTCGTGTTTACATATATATTACTGAATAAATAGTCCTTTTTTAAAAAAAATCATTACCTCAGTATTTGTAAAATCTTGACAGAGTTCAAATCAACATAATTGAAAGGGAATCCCTTTTTGAAAAAAGAAGGTTTAAGGCTGTGTGACTCTCCTGACCCAGCACAAAAACCCCACCACATAAATTTGAGAGGAAGGATATAACTTCACAACTAAAATGAGTGTGATCAGCTCCACCTTTCATCTTCAAAGCAAAAAAAAGGAGCTGGGATGATAAGCACAGCATCTCCAGTAGCGAGGGAGGTGACTCTTCCTCCCACCTTGTGACTCAACATTATTAAGCGAAGCCAAGAAGAGGAGGGAGAGGCATGCAGGCAGAGTAATGCAGCACTGCACAGTCACTCACAGCCCCCCCACACAAAGCTCTGCAGATACACTCTAGTCCACCCTAAACCTCATGACTAATAGATGAGATTTGCTCTCCATTCCTTCAACTTGCAGCTTCTCAAGCTCTCTTCATGGAGGGAATAGACCTACTCCTCCTTTTATGCATCAAGCACTTAGCTTTTCCAGTTTTCTTGCATGCCCCTCTTAAATCCTACTAAAACTAACTTTGATCAGTCTTTTGCTAGTGCTCAATATGACCGTACATTATTTTTATTTTAGAAAATACAGGAGACTATCAAAAGATGAGTGGTTGTGTTCCAGACATATCAGCAGCATAGCTCATCAGCAATGTGCCACACATAAATTACAGACAGAGCTTTGCTGTTCGCCTCCAATGCACCATGTTTAAAATGCAAGTATGATAAATGATGTTTTAAGTAGAATACCTCTAGCCTGAGGTGCTCAGGCTTCTCTCTGCATGAAATATGGATCTTTTTCTCATTTCTGAGTGTATTTCCCCTTCAGTGGCGTTAAGGTTGGGAAAAAAAATCATATTTTTCACTGTCAGACTGTATCATATACAATATATTCTGTAATGACTTGTTTGAGCTGCTCATTGAAGCTGATAATGATCCTGTATGTTTTTGCAATGATATAAACCTTCATGTTATTTTTAGCTACATCATTCCATCAAATGAAAATATTTAAGTGTAATTATTTTATGCAAATTTTCCCAAAACTCAGTCTTATATATTTATTATAATTGTAAATGCTTGAATCCCCTCTGGAATTTAAAATAAAGTTCTGTGGATTCTGTGTTTGGCTGCCCAGCATGTAGCAGCCAAACATTGCAGTTTGTAATTACCGACCACTCAAGACCTAAAGTGACAGAGGAAGGATAATTCTCACCACTAATATTACTTGCACTGCACTGAGGCACAGAAGCTTAGAAACACAATTTATGTTTTATTTTTGGGGATGAGGCATGCCTCTGAAAACATTTTAAGTCTTTAAGTCATTTGAAGAGCAGGGCTGTATTATGCCACCCATGCTTTGGTCCACATTGCATTGTAGGAAAACCCTCTTAGTTATGAGAAATACCTCTTCCTGCTGCAGCTGGTAGTTCCGAATGTGGGCCATATGTTGGTTTAGCTGCTGTGGGGTCGTGGGTTTGCTCCTGAGGACCACCTGTGTTACAGTCATCTCATTTTTGTGATTAAAAAAACACACAACCCACTTTAAACTCATCAACCACTGGCCACAAGAGACTGTACACTGCTTCCCACCTCCTTCATCTTATGGCACACTGCTCCCCTGAAGGCGTACTGACTGCAGCCATCTGCTCGAGCTCTTTCTAGCAGCGATATCGCTTTGACAGAAGCCTATTTCCACAATAAACTCTCAGGATCAACATACCTGTCCACCTCCAGGATTCCCACTCAGATGCTTCCGCTGAGTGAGATTTATTTCCTGTACATGACACAGTGCGTGGGAAAGCATGGATGGAGATGTCATCACTGTTTTTTTCATATTATACATGTGAAGAGACGACTATTGTGGGAAGAATTCAAAAGTGTTCAGTGTCTTAGTGGCGAATATGTCACTGGGTTAGACTCCTAACCATAACTACAGGAAATCTTAAACTTACGATCTATTCATGCAGAAAATTAATGTAAATTTAGTAATTAAGATGTTGTCAATCTTAAAGCCCCTATGAGTAGAATTTCTATGTGATCACATTGTCTGTCAAACTGTGTTGTGGGAATGTCAAAAATGTACACTGGGTGAAAATATAAGACCAACTGTTATAAATGTACTTACTATTTATGAATCATGTGCATAAGTTTCCACTCTCGCTTCAAAATATCGGCCGGACTATAACTGGATCTCTAAATAAACAAATTCTTGCTGTATGCATCATGTTGACTAAAATAAGCAGTGACTGCTGTTGCTGCAGGAACCGTTTCTACTTCCAACTACAACAATAACACAAGTGGTGTAGCCAACTGCAATGGTGTCTCATACATGAAATCCTGACAGGAATTCAGAATATAAATTCAGTTTCTTTGTCTGGTGTTTCATTTTGATAAAGTTTTGTCCTTTTAACCACTCATAGCTTCTTTTCCCCCAACTTTCTTTTTCTTCTAAAGTGAGTTGAGAGCTTTTTTTTTCTCGATTTTACACGATAAAACTCTCTTAACTTCCTTTATCAATTTTAATCCAACCCACTACAGCAGGGATCTCAGTCTTTAGAGGACTTTAAAAAGCTGAACCTTAAAAGTGATACCAAAAAAAAATCTTCATTGAGGAGGTTGGGGAGGGAAAAGAAAGATGCACAGCCAGCAGCCACTCTCGCATTGATTAATGAAACAGACTCCAAGCTCTCAAGTTCAAAGCTGTATTTATTACCCTGTTTTCTTTTCAGCAGACGATGGAGTCTGTAAACTGCAACTATAAACTCCTCAATATTTTTAATAGACAGACAAATCTCATTTGTACAACTCTTCCTACATTTCCTAAACTGAAACTCAGTTATCGAACATGTCAAAAAGGGATGAACTGATGAACTGGGATGAACTGTCAAAGTGCTTGACCCATGACAAACCACCAAATCAGACCAGTAAACCACAGGATAAAGTGACATATTGTTAAGCACCGAGGGCTTTGCTATTTGTGGACTTTGACCCCAGATAAATAATTGGAGCTGTGATGCTTGAATGCTGGGAATGCGTAGAATGACTCAGCGTTCTCTGCAGGAGTTGGCAGAGCAAACATCCATCACGCCACTACTACAGTCTGTCGGTAGCCTATAGGACCCGGACGCCTGCTCTGACATTGTAGCTGTTGGCTCAGAGCAGACACTGACTGCTGACTGCTGAGGAAAAGATACTGACCTTGTTCAGACCAGAGCTGAGGTGGAAGACATAATTAGTGGAATTGGCCAAAATGTGAACCATCATTATGTTGAAACATTGCTGACTGTCTCAGTGGAATTGACCAGCTTCACAACCAGGACCGGATTATTGAGCTCCAGAAATATTATAGAAGTATATTATAGTTATACTAGAATACTACCTGGCCTTTCTACAAGACAGAGCCACAAAATGATGTACAAATTCAGAACCAGCTTTATCATTTGAGTATATATTGTGCTACAATGGTGCAAATTACCAAACACATTTGCAGTTATTCAAATGATCACAAATTAAACAACAACACCACAATACACTGTACAGTAGAGCTGCAATGATGAATAGATAGATAGATAGATAGATAGATAGATAGATAGATAGATAGATAGATAGATAGATAGATAGATAGATAGATAGATAGATAGATAGATAGATAGATAGATAGATAGATGGATGGATGGATGGATGGATGGATGGATGGATGGATGGATGGATGGATGGATGGATGGATGGATGGATGGATGGATGGATGGATGGATGGATGGATGGATGGATGGATGGATGGATGGATGGATGGATGGATGGATGGATAGATAGATAGATAGATAGATAGATAGATAGATAGATAGATAGATAGATAGATAGATAGATAGATAGATAGATAGATAGATAGATAGATAGATAGATAGATAGATAGATAGATAGATAGATAGATAGATAGATAGATAGATAGATATACTTTATTTAACCCAAGCTGGGAAATTACAGTGTGGCAGCAGCATTACACGGACACATAGTGGCGATACATATACTACGATATACTAAATACGGTAACTATACATACTAAAATAGCAAAATATAAAGAATAGGCTATACTAAATACGGTAACTATACATACTAAGATAGCAGAATATAAATATAAAGAATGGGCTATACAAAGTGAAATAGCAAAATAGCAATAGTAAATGAAATAAAATGTAAAATGTAATGTGTAATGTACAAAAGTATATACAACAGATTGGCAGTGTTATTTTAGTGCAAAGTAAATGTGCGATGTGTGTAGGAAATAAAGTGCGCAGTGACTGTAAGTTATGACCAGAGGTTTTTTTTTAGCTGTTATTGCAATTGCCATTGCAACTGCAATTGATTAGTCAACCGAAAGCAGATTAATCTGCAACCACTGGAATTCACTGTTTTGCTATATAATATTTTTTACTATTGTAAATTATAGAACCATTAGTGATATATAGTATATGGTGGTAGTACTATAATGTTATAACATGAAATTGAATATATAAGACATTTGAAGATGTCACATTGTGTTCTAGGAAATTATGATCAGCATTGTCATTGTCTTCTGATGCTATTCATACCAACAACTAATCAATTCATTGAGAAAATAATTGACTGGTCAAATAATAATGACAATAATCAGCTCAGCCTTATAGCCTCAAAACTTACAAAGCCTCTTTTAGACAAAACAAGTTTTAATATTGTGAGCTTCACAGAGGAGATAATTGTTGCATAGCTTTTGCATTATATTACATAATATCTTACACATGCTGTGTCCTCCTGAAGGTTGAGATTTTCATTTTCTACCAGTGAAATCCGCAGTTTAAAAGGCATATTGTTATTGTAAGACTGCTTCAACTCTGACCATGAACACAAGGTTTTATTGTTGAGCGCTTGCTGATATCGAAATCTCTATTTGCCCTCTGCCACAGGCAGCAGAGGTCAGGGTGATCTACACAGCAGCATCCAAACACTTTCTTGTTTAAAGACCCTGTAGCATGGTGGCTGCACACCAGCTTCTGGAGCTGCTAATAATTACACTCTCTGTGACCTCCACGTAAGAATTTGAAATGCAAATGTCTGTACAAATTCCAAAAAGTTTATTGGCATGAATGGAAGAGAACCGACACTGCCAACGCATTTCAGAACATCAATAGGGTGATGCTGATGCACCATAATGAACCGAATGGTTCTTATGCAACAGTGTAATTGACGACTGACACGTCAGCACCTGCTATGATCAGATGATGATGCAGATATGAGTGGCCAGCGACTGTTTGACCAGCTTTTTATCTGCAGTAATGGCATCTGCACCCCACCAGACACATACACAAAGTTGTGTTTTCTTATTTGACCTATTATCACCTCACACTCACACACCCTTCAATCGTACTCCCATGAGGTGGTTCTGAGGTGTCACTGCGTGTGCTTTTATCTGTCTGCAGGTGCTGTTGCCATAGTGACAGTAGATGAGCTTGTCAGTGTGAATCAATCTGCTCACTCTTTGCCCTGGGAGCAGGTCTTGACCTCCTCAGGGCCCTCGAGAATAGTGTGCCAAAGAAGCCAATGAAATGAGATTCTAGCTCGTACATGCAACATGCAGCTTTTTTACAGACTTAAACGTCCACCGGCTCTCATTTGTCTCTGTGATACCCGTATCCTCAGGCCCTCTACTTAAAATTAGAGAGCAGCTGTCCCTGGATTATCTTATCCTGAGACAGATTCCTAGAATACCCGCGACAGAATTATCCTGAGGGTGATGCAGGGAGGAGGAATGAAGTCGGTGGCCATTTTTGGGGGTCGGTGTGTAAACGCCTATTTTGAACTGTGACAGTATCCTAGCAGTAGCCTGGCAGGCACGGCTGCTTGTTAGTTTGTGTTTCTATATGAATCTGCCATTGAGGGCTTGGTGCTCGACCTCCCCTCTCAACACATCCTTTTTTAATGCTTGAGGCTGGAATTGGGATTAGGTTTAGGCCAGAGGTTAGAGGTTAGGAAATTGATGTAGTCAGTAAAGATGTGCTTGTTTGTGTATTTGCTTTTGGGTGTAAACATCTGTGCAAATTGTCACTGTGTGGTGACAACCTTCTAACTCAAATGTTGGTGTTTTTGATTACTGTTTCAGGATTACAAGCTCCTCTGAGGACTGAAAACTCATTACAGATTTCAGGGTTACGTAAACATTTTTCAAAACCAATTTGAACCAAAAAAAACTTAAGTCAGCCAATCAAAATCAATCCTGAAGAGGTTCTTGAGACAGTGGTATATGCGTGTCTGTGGATTCATATATCGGTTTATTTTTGTCTGTGTGTTTGTGCACTTGTCACTGGGCTGTATTTTTCTTCTCTCTCTGTTACATGAGGGGGGGAGCAGGTGCACCTTAGTGCAGACACTCACAGCAAGGAGACAGGCATATGAAAGTATTTATTTTGTAGGCTAGGGGAAGGGAATGCAGACCTTGCACAGTTAACTGGCAAACTGGGGCTGGGGTTTGGGCTGGAAGTTAGAAACCAGGACCTGAGACTTGAGCATGGAGCTGAGACCCTGGGGCTGAAGCCTGGGCTAGAAGCTGGGGGTCTATGGCTGAGGCCTGGGCTGGAAACAGGGAACCAGGACCTTGTGCAGGGGGCTAAAAGAGTGGGGGTCCAGGGGAGAGAATCAGGACCGCCGAGACAACAGACCAGGGACAGGGGCTGGAGACAGAGCAGACGGAACTTTGGGGTACAGTCGACAGGGTTTGGCACAGAAAAAAAATTGGTGACAACAAGGAAACTGGTACCGCATGAAAAAGGCTAAATTGTAGTCTCCAATCTGGCAGCCTGGAAGTAGAAGAGCTGAGTCTTTGTAGAGACGTGATAACAAAGACAAGTTACAGCTGATGTGGTTCTGCCCTGACTCCAGCACACCTGCCTCCACTCACATAATCACCCAAACACACACAGGGAGAGAAAGGGAGAGTGTCACCAGGAGGGCAGCATCAGGCCAGGGAGACACTGAAATGGAGGCGGAGGGCATAGAAGATGATGTCCTAGGTCAAATGTAACAGTGTGTGTGTGTGTGTGTGCTTCTAGGTTTCCTAACATGGCCCCAGTGAGAGTTGTGACAGCCTATTTACAGTAGTGTCCCGCAGGGCTAAGCAGGCGCTCTATGGAAAATATACTCAAACCTCTCGTGGGTGTAAACATGTCAAGGGCTTTCAAAAAAAGATGGAAAAAAACTGACATCCCTGAGCAGGAGTCACATCTAATCAAGCATTATGTCCTCAGTGAAATATGTGGTTTTGACAAATATTATTACTCATTCACACCTATAACTGCGGGGAGGGGGAGGTGCTCTTATGGGCCGATGCATGTTCAGAGATTTCCCATTCATCTTAATCTGAGCTCCAACTGTACAAATATGGCAGTATGAGGAGCAGGCAGTGTTTAATGAGACCGTGCTGTCGTTAGTGCAGGGAGAGGTGCTGGATTATTGATGCCTTTGAGCTCCTCGCTTACCTCCAGCCTGTGTGACAGCACGGCATGAATTACCTTCCCCATTCACCCCTGCTGACACTGCAGCTAGCACCTGGCATTTTAAAATGAAGACCAGGGAGAAACAGAGGAGGGACAGGGGATGGGGAGAGAGAAGACCAGAAGGTGTTTGTATGTGTACGTGTGTTTATTAGTGCATGCAATTGTCGTGAGGGATTTTGTGTTGGAAGATATAAGACAGAAGAGGGGAAGAAGGGGAGATATGAGAGGAGAGATGAGAGGAGAGAGTCAACAATCTATAATTGAAAGGTCATGTAGAAAGAGAGAGAGCAAGAAAGAGAGATGGTCCTATAACTAAATAATACCTTAATCCTCCATTAACATGCAGCAGCCAAAATCTCCTGCCTCCTCATCATGTGAGGTCACAGTGGATGCTGGCTCTAATGCACCATGGGATTTATTTCTGCAAAACATCTATCCTGCTATATGAATACACACATACTGAATCAATTCTGCGTTGACATGTACTGTGATGTACAGCAATGGCTGAATATTACTGAGAGGGCTTCTTTCAGTTGACACACATATTGTATTAAAAGACATAGACTTTGTACATAAGTATCTTTATGACTTGTGATTTGGTTAGTAAAGCATGTTCTATCCATGCACACATGTTGATTATTTCAGACAGTATAGATGGTTAACATTTCAGCTTGCTAGGTTAGAGAATTAACATAATAAGCATTAGTTATTCATTACTGAAAGCTGTCCTGTGTTTTGACATGCATGTGATTAAGTAATAAATATAACTGTCAAAAAAAGACCAGTTTGGCAAATAGCTCAGTGGCAATGAAAATGTATTGAGGAGTAGACTATTAATTATGGGGCATGGCATTATGATTACCAGTATCACTATCTGTTTCTGCATGGATATTAGTGAATATATTACATGGTATTAGATCAGAAACAAATTTTGTCATATTTTCCACCCCTACTGACTCTGTCTTAGAGTAACAAAATATGCCAACCAACATTTGCACACTAATTAACACATTCTGTCTTCTTTAAAAACCAAAGCGTAAAAACAACAATTTTTGGTTTTACAGGGCGCTGTGACTTCTGGAGTCTCACTGGTTGCCCGGGAATGTCATGGTGACAACAATATGTCAAAGTTATGCAGGCAAGTGCAGAGACAACAATAAAGCAACAGGAACTGAAGAAAAACATTTTACCAGACTGTGATTAGTGGCAGATGAAGACAAACACAGAACTGGCTGACATGCAAAGATGGCTGACTGACAGTCTGGGAGGTCTGACCGGGGGGTTGGCTGAGAGTGCCAACTGGGGTCTGGTTGGGAGTCGGCAGGGGCTATCAGCTTGAGTTCATTGGCAAAGGTGGCCAACTTCTGAAGCTCTGGGAGGAAGTCGTGGGTGCTGCCTGAGGAGCCAGGAAAACAGGAAGCTGCTGAAACACAGCTGCAACTCAGGAACAGGAGGTTGTTGCAGCTTAGCATGGACAGGAGAGTGCTTAAGCATTGGCTCAGGAGGCTGGGGCAGCTGCTAGGGCTGGTGCTTGCACAGAAGGTTGGGAACCAGGGCCTGATGGCAAGGCTGGAAGCTGCTGCTTGGCTGCTCCAAGGAGGAACCAGGGGACCCCTAGGAAACACAGGAGGCTGAAACGGTGGGCCTGGGAAGAACAGGGAAGAAAGACACTTTCCACCCAAAAGTACCCACCTTCTGGTCCACCTCTGGACTGGTCTTCCAGATGGCAGCGAAGAGACTAAAACATCCTGGCTCTTCAATCAAGTAAAATGTCTCTTGGTACGCCAAAAGCCTCCTACTGTAGGCACTCACAGCTGAACATAGCAAGTTTGTACTGCTAAAAAAGTTTGTGGTAGACATGCACATCCAGAGAAAGAAAGCAGGTGCTGGACCAAATAATAAATATGTAAAAGCAAGAAAAAAGTCCACACACTGGAGCTCCCCAATGCAGGTAGATTTAATAGGATACCACCAGTGATGTTTGCCCTGCACATCTGAGCGTTGAGCTGCAATGTGCGGACTCTTTTCTTGCTTTTGCAAGTTTGTACTGTTGACAGTGTCTGTGTCTGGACTTGGAAGGGCATGATCAGACAGGAGGCTGGCTGACTCAGGGATACAGGTAGACTGGAGGCATGCAGTCCCAGATGCAAGCCCAAGACCCACAGGCTGGTTAGCTGACTGTGAAGCAGGCTGAATCTTTGTGGCAGTGGGCAGCAGAGACCCTGTGGCACTGTGGAGCTAACAGCAGCCGACAGGACAGGCAATTTTTTTTCTTCTTCTTTTTTTTGTTTATAGGTGGCTGCCAAACATATTTTGGGTGCATTTTTGACAACAATTGGATTTTATCAGTTCTACTGTGTAGACTATTTATAGCGTTCACCTAAAGTGCTCCCATTCATAACATTGTCCATTCTATAATCCAGACCCAAAAGCCTGAGTTTGTGAAAATCCGCCCCTCAGCGTTACATCCTGGTCCTGTCCAGAAATATCTACAATATTCAAGAATATCCTGGCAGCATCCAACATCATCTTAATCCTTTCTGACTCTCCCTTTATTTCAACAGCACAAATGATAACCATGACAATGAATGCCAGAAAGCCTTTCTTGTCCATGTAGCTATTTTGTTCAGCTCTATTTGTTTTCTGCTCCGGTTCCTTTTGTACTGTCACCATCTCATCATTTCTTTCTACTGTCAGTTTTAGTGTAAGACATTCCCCTCTCTGCTTGAATTTTACTCACTTTTACTCCTTCAGTCTTTTTTGAACAATGTGTTGACCCTGCATGGTGGTTCTCCTAGCAGTGCAGGCACTTTGCTTGTTCTTTGCTTTGCTTTTATTTTGCAGTTTTCTTCTAACATCTTCCACATCTTCTTACCCCTCTACACACTGCAGCATCATGTCCATATGCATATCCACAGCAGAAAAATTACCTTGTAGCACACATTATCCAGGTACACTCTCTCCAGTACTTCTCATGCAATGATCAAACAAATCGACTTACTCTCCTCTTTTTTTCCCTTATCTGAATTTTTTCATTCTTCTTGCTTCTAACACACCTTCAACATCCTTAAACAACTCCAAATCTACATACAGTGGCATGTGACTTATATGAATCCTGTTTCATTTTTGTCCTCTGGTCTAACTCGAAAACATTCCACACCATTATGATATTTATATACCAATGTTCAGAGTTTTAAATCCCTGATGTTTAGATACACAATCCATTATGAACACTTCTAGTTGTCTTGATCGACCTTACAGCTCTGACTTTTCCCTTAAAAAACTCTCCAACGTTGTGTGGATTCTTGAAAATGCCATCCATTCTTGTCACCGCCACCATTCCAACAAGATGCAATCCCTTTTTCCTCACTTGCTCACTGGAATCTATTGAAACGCAAATTCTTCTATTATTGTCAAACCCTCTCATATCCTCATTTTCAAGTTCGCTCTCTTATTCTTGCTCTGACACCATTTCTGCCATCTCCATCCCAGACTCTTTGCTTCCGTCAGTCTCCGATTTCTGACAAGAACTCAAAGAACAGACAGGTATAAATACACAAGAAACTAGACAAAAGAAGATGCAGCTGGGGTGGGGCAGGCAGTGGAAAAGGAGGGGAACACTAGGATTTGTAAACAAGGAAGACAACGAGAGTGTAGAAGGCAACAACCAGGGCATGGCTAACGAGACTAAACACTTAACAGGTGAGCAGGGAAAACAGCCTGAGCGGGACTACAGCAACACATGAGAAACACAAGGTTACAAACTGTCTCCATGACAACTGAGCAAACTGCTGGTGAAGAGCATGTGATAAGGTCTAAAGCTCCCACAAAAAGTGGACATTGAGTTTTTTTGTTTCATTAAAGAATCTAGAGAGAGCTATAAAACTTGTAAGCAAGCTTTGCCATTCCACTTTTGCATGTTGTCTGCTGTTTCTGCCTATATAGTTTGTTGTTTGTTGTTAAGGGACTACAGTCGAAATAATCCATTATGCATCTTGTGTTTTCATCAATGAATTTAGTTGTGCAGAGTCACGGTGGATTTGTAATCATCAAATAAATCTAATCAGTCAATCCGTGACTATGCCATGGTGCATTGAGACAATGCAGTCTAACAGTGTAATCAGTAAGTGCATCACTAGATGTTTAACTTGGACAAGAGTCAGATCTTTGTCAAGCTCAACAAGATCTATAATGAATTAACACAATTAACCAAATGGATGCATTAGGAGTGGCTTTCCACCTTCCTGAGTAGTCACACAGTGTGGATTCTGATAAGCTTGGCAAGGGACTTTTTAAGTCGAGGCTAAAAGACTTAAATAATCACACACGACAAGCCTGAGGATCATGTGTCATATTTATCAAAGCTCAAAGTCATTTCCGGACCCTGCAGGTTTTTTCAGCAGGGGAATCACAAACTGATGCTGTCTATAAACAGGGGTATTTCAATTGCTCCCCATCTGCAGTGCTGACCTGGCCAGTTAACGATCACTGATCTCAGTTAATAGCTGGCTAACAGCATAATTATGAGCATCTAGGGAGCACGATAGAAACACCATAATGGGACCTGAACCACACTATAACCAATCTGGCTGCTGAGACCCTAATATCTGTGATTTACCCTCTTAATGTCTCAACAGCAGATTTAGCTGTTTATGAGTGTGTACTCCCCCACAGGCTAGAGGTCAACTCTAGCTTTATGTCACAGGAGAGGATCGGATGCTGGAGAGAAGGGAGAGAGCAAATAACCATTGTGAGACACAAATGAACTCAAAATGGGCTGAGGGGAATATTCTGGCTTTAAAAGTCTGAAATTAAATGTGGAATACTATCTGAGAAAGATAGAAAGTAGTTAACTCTTCAATACTTTAAAGAAAATGAGGAGGAGGGACTGAATTAATTTTGCATGTGATGCCTCTCCTTTACAAACTGTTTTGAACTCTTTTAGATTTTTCTCAGACATGCCTTGTTATGATATATTTTACCAGATATTTGAGTTTCAGCATTTGGGTCATCTTTCTCCCAACCGTGCTGCACACTTGGTCAGAGACATAGAGCCTGCCATGCACTGGCTCCAAGCCATTTTTAACCTCCTCCACTTTAATATCACCCACTCGCTATATGAGCCTCTTTCAAGAGTAATGAGGGAGCAGACTGCTCAATTCCGCTGTCTGGACAACAGGTTTTCCCATATATACAAACACAGTGACGCAGATTTTAATCAGAGACCTGTCTCGACTTGGGGGTTTCAATAAAGGGTGGTAATGTGTCTTGGGTCTGTGTTATTAGCTTTATCTGGAGTGTGGGTGAATTTATGCAAATGCTTTTTCAATGTCTGTTAAATGAAAATGAAGGAGTTGATGACTATGAAGACATCTACAGGAGGTATATGCAATTTTGTTGCTGCTACACTTTACTTACTATTTTAAAAGCAACAACTTCACAACATCCCACATGTCTATATTCATCGGCTGCTATCCCCAGAGTCTTAATTTTCAGTGTTCAAAATTGGAGTCTCTAGGGAACCAATAGACCCTGCTTATCACAGATGACTGATTGGACTCGTTGTGACAGCCATGTCAGTACTCCGCCTCTAAATTCTCTGAGGCAATAAAGCCAAGGAGGTGAGAGTGGGACATCGGCTTGACCCTCAGAATGAACCCTCCCTGCGGTATGTCAGAGGTGTCCTTCTGTGGGGGTCATGGGTCAAGGTCTTAAAACAAGAACATCAAAGGCATGGCACCAAATACTCCTCTGAGCAACTTGATGCCCATCTGGAGGAATCTACCACAAACGGGTGGCAAATGGAGACATATTCATTAATGAGCGTTGATGGCATACTCTGTTTCAGATGTACATTATGAATGCAAACCAAATGAAACATGTTTTGACAGCTATTATCAGTGATAAAACCCAAATATTACTCTCATGAATATGGATGTGACTGAAAGTGCTGCTTGAAAACTTAATCTGCAAGGTCCTTGAGCCCTTTAAAGGAGTGAAGTATTTTGTGAGGTTATCAGGCCTCCATCTGTCAGATTCCCACTCACTCTTGCCATGTGTTTTTTAGTGTTCTCGCCTTATATCAGTAACAATGGGGCCTGAGAGACAGCTGAAACTGCTGGCTGTTGATAATCAAAAAGGCCATAGAATACCCAGGGACTACTTCACAAGCCAAACAGTGACACAACATTACAAGGCTTTGAAGGATTTTGTAAAAGTCTTGATGAGGACATTGTGATTGAAAAAGTGCATACTGAAGGTATGGTATATAGATCACGGCTGTCAGACAACATCAGAAAACATTTCTTCCAACACCTTCTTTGTTCAAAAACCAAAATAGACGAGCAGGATTGTGCATAGCATCAATATGGAAATGAAAAAATGAAACAGGGAAATAAATAGATTTCTTGTCTCATGAGGTGTACTGCAAAACTTGCCTGAAGCACTGACAGGAATTGTAATATTGCCTCTAATGAATGAGGCTGGGTTTAGTTAGAAAAAAGATAAGTGACAGTGCGTTGTCGGGACATTCATAGTGCAAGAGTGTACACATAAGCTGCATGGCAGAAGAGCTGCTGGTTAGTAAATGACGATGAAGATAAATGAGAGCAACTTAAGTAGAAGAGAACCAATCACTGAGGGTGAGTTTTAAATGTTCCCCGTGGTGAATGTATGAATTAGACAGAAAGACAGCTTTAAAGGTGCACGGTTTCAGTTCCCTGTGTGATTTGTTGCCAGAATCCTGCACATACAGGCCCATTGGCTTTAAAATTGAATGTGAAAAAAACTTGATAACATCCGGAACTTCTGAACTGAGATTTAATTTCCCCCCGAACCAAGGATTTAAAAAATGTATTCATGAGCAAAGTCAAAGAGACGTCTCTACTGAAACAGAAAAAAAAGATTGAAGTCTTGCTGTATATAAAATGAATCTTTCAACAAAAAGATGCACTGAAATGAATAATTATGAATTTATGAGGCGACACATATTCAGGTTTGGTGGGATATATATTTTTGATAATAGAAAAGAAAGAATAGATAAGATAATTGAGATGAATAAAAAAAGAATGGCTAATTGGCATGCAGAGATCTTTTCCTTGGACAATTAAATATGTTCCCAAAAGTATGCTGCTCCTTTCTGTAAAAAGTAACAAATAATTTGGTATGCACACATCATTAATATAAAATCACATGTAAGAAAGTCATTATGAAAAGCTTTAGGCTCTCCAAACAATCACAATCTGAGCCATCTGTGCTTTAAGGAAAACAAAACAGAAAATGGATTTCCTACATCCTCTGGTAGTTGAGGCACCAACAACTGCTGTAGTTAATGACACAAGATGCAGTCTAGACACAAGACAGGAAAGAGAATATTAAGATGCTGTGCTGCCTAATAGTCACAACTGTTTTGATTGATTGATTGATTGATTGATTTGAAGTCTTTTTCACGCTCTGTCTGCTGCCAACCACCCACCATGATTGCAGCCAACAGTAATGTCTCCAACAACATGATTTTTACTGAAAATGTCCAACCCCCAGCCGAGCCCTCTGTCCACACTGGCAGAGTGTATAACTGAGGCAGAAGGATATACACTCAGGTGGAAGGATTTTTAATAGTATGAGCAGCCATGAGGCATTCATGACCTTCGACCATGATAATGTGGTGTATCTAATCCCCAAATCCTTGTCTCGGGGCTCGAGAAGTGAGCTCAGTCTGTGAGATGGGTGGCAAAGTCAGAACAAAACAGTCTATCTATCGTCAACGCTTACCTGAAGGCATGTTAGCAGGTACACAAAGTGCAGCTGAGGCTGATGGGAAATAGTTTGATTTTATACAATCACTAGTTTTGAAAATATGTGGTCTTTAAAGGAAAAAGTAATAGATAAATAAAAATGTTGACCTGATGATAGTGCAATAGATGGATGGAAAGACTGAATCATTACAGCTTTTATAATGAAATCTGAAGGGTACATAAATATTGTAGAAATTTTAATGACAATCCATCATCTTCATGACAATTGCTAATTGTTGAAACATTTCAGTCTGAATCAACGCATATCAAACCTGTATCAATGCCATTAATACAGGTAAAACTCAAACTTTATCACTTACTCCTAGAAGAGTCTGAGCATACACAAACAACACTTTGAAGCCTACAACTCCGTTGCGTGGTGAGAAAACACTTGTTATCTTCTAAAACTGCATTACAATCAAAGACCTCTCTACAATGTGCAAATGATTGAGTACAAGCGATCACCAGTAAGCCTGCTTTCACAGCAAACAAGCCATCAACAGTCATGGAAACCCCTGAATAGTAGCAGTCACTCACAGCAGTGGGTGAGGTGGTCTGGAGGAAGTAACACCTCTCTGATAATTCACTGATGTCTCACACCTAATCCACCAAACCCCTCTATTGCCTTTACCTATTGTCCTCCAGGAGAATGATAATGGCCACTCTGTGCCTTCCCCAGTGTGCTGGACATCTGTGAAGTGGGGTGGGGGGTGCTCGGGGGGAGGGGGGCTCCCACTTTCTCTCGGCCACTTCATGTCTTGCCAAAGTGGAAACAAACAGTCATTGTGCTTCGGCTCAGTGCTGCTGCTCGGATGGCCATAGACTGTCCTTGTTTATAGACTCTCCACTTAATTGTGGCCCCACACAGCTATGTCCATTCTCTGCTGTTTTTCTATGATAATTGCTGCTATTTAGGCTGGACTGAGGTCTAATGGTTGGCATTTATTCATGCAACATTGTTTTTTTAATGCATTATAATGTACACACTCACATCAGAGCATTACATTATAAATTAACTTTTTAATATGAGCCAGTAATATGGCAATTGGAATTTGATTGTGTGTGACTAGCAGTATCAAGGTTGTTTGATGATATGCAAAAAAGTGATGCAGATGCTCATAAGTCACTCTCTGATTGTAGTGCCTCCTCTTCTCCGTAGCTGTGCTATCTATATCAGAGGGTGTTGATTAGATCGCAGCCCCCACCCACATTAGCAATTGAAGGCCTTGCTAGTCTCACATTAACATGCACTTGTTGTTCTGTAGTTGTTCTGCAGGGTGAGGATAGTGGTTAAATAAATGCTCAATGAATGCTGTACAAGTCTCTTTCACAGTGGATGACTTTTTCTAAAATTCATTCCGTGGAACCAAACTAAGGGGCGAAACTTAAACACGGATGTACCTCAGATTTACAATTCCCATCTTGCCTATCTGGGCTAAAGGATTAAACAACTCTTTGGCTTCTGAGCAGTTTCACACTTTTCAGTTTGACACATTCTGGTAGAGTAATTTGTTAAAATATACATTTCACCATGCCTGGATTATCCAGCCAGGGCCTCCAGGCAGCATACTCTCTTATGGGTTTCGCCTCCTGTGCATCCTGTGGATCTGTCCAACCCTTTGAGGCAACTGGGGCAACTGATACTTACATCTTCAACAACTATTGACACAGCCTGTATAACCATGGGTTGAACACATTTACAATTAAATTGCAAATGTGTTGTTGTCTTCCGGCAAAAAGAAAGCTTGGATGGTCCTCGTTGCTCCTTGAGCTGTATCTCTAAGTGTTGTGTTGAATTTGGTCATGCACTTCACATTATGATGATCACTGGGTACTATCCACACACCCTCTTTGTAGCACCAGAAGGCATTTGGCCCCCGCCCCCGGTCTTAGTTTAGCCGTCTGTGTTAAACTAGCTGCATGCTCCCACAATAACAGTATTGACGTCACCGGCCATCGTTGGACTCATGTTGCCTTCAGGTTCTCCTCTTGAGCTCCGATTGTTTAAAACTTCGGTTGTAGCTCTGAATTGAAAAGACTTCAGTACTAGAGTTTTGTTGTTTTTGTTGACCGTTTTGTTTTAGAGAATAGGAGCGGAAAAAAACAAACTTCAGTTTTATAATTTAGTATCCTTAAAACTGTACATACAAAATGTACACAGAAGACATAATTATAACAAAGGAAAACCAGTAGTCCAACATTTCGGAACAGGAAACCTTCCATCACTTAAGATATTAGAACATATGACAAAGGTATATATAAATGTAATACTTTGTTTGACCAGCATATTTTTTGTTTTGTTTTGAAATATAGACGTCATTCCCATATATTCATAAAATGCAACATATCAGACTTTCCTAGGGTGAAAATGATGATGAATGAAGAACCCTACTGTGCTTATTTCTATGTTGTTTTCACAGCATACAGTCAAATTAAAACATTGATATTTGGTGTGTTTTTTGCAAGTATAGATGCTTTTGTAATGAATGCAACTGTCATATTTCTTGTTGTGTATAATATGTTAGTTTTCTTAAATACAAAATGAATGCAATTGATATATGAAATATCCTTTTAGAGTTTTGAAAGCATATGTTATAATTTCATCTCATCTCATATTGGAAACTAGGGTTTGAGAAAGCCAAAATCATCCCCATGCACGACTGGACTATTTGCTGCTGGGCTCCGGAGCAAAAATGAGCTGCTGGGCCCTGGGATACCCTCTCCCTTTGTGCAATGTGTATAGTTTTTTGTAGGAATACAACCTTGCCCCCAGATTTACTGTGCAGGAATTTCATTATTTTTAAATATGTAACATATTAAACACAAAACTGAAATCTGAATGTCTTCAGACCTACATTTTGGCATGATCCCCTATGAAAGACATGTCCACATGACCAAGTAACAAAGCAGGACCCAATTTAGGGCCATCATCATGCCAAGTAATGTCCTTTAGCTTCAAATATTTGATTTACACAAATCAGTTGACACACAAGGTGGGAGACTCGGCTAGTTGCCCAATTTGCCCAGTTGGTAGTTAAACCTGTTTCAATGCAGGAGCTTTTACTCATAGTATCATTTGTTTTGTTTTGTTTGGTGGTTTAAAATAGGAAATCTCAAGATCTGACTGATAAAGAGCTGTCAAATAAAGGGCTTCTCGGTGCTTTCATTTGGTTTTTGCAGGTCAAATCCCCATTTGATGTTACCCTATTATAGCAAAGTTAATGTCCACTCGCCTTCTTCAGTATAATTTACTATTGTGTGTTTACCGTTTCGATTGGTGGTGTGGTATTACATAAATACCTATCATGGCAAAAATTGCGTCTAACAAATTTCCGACAGTCATCGAACGCAGCAAGCTGCAAACCTGTGAGAGAAGCACTGATTGAAGGGAGAGCAAAGCGGCGGCGGCGACGACGACGGCCATCTTAGAGCTACCGTGGTAACCGGGACTCATCTTCTGGATTTTAATTTTCTTGTTAGAGAAACATTTCGCCTGACTTACGAGGGAAGAAGAAGGTCGTCTTTTATTTCGCCGCGGTTGAACTCGAAGTCGGGATGCGGTTCCGAGGGAATACACAATTTGCATCCGCTGTCGGACTGGTCCTCGGACTATTATGTGCGGTGGAGGCAGCTAAAGGTAACTAAGCAGGGATTTGTATCCCGTAATGTTTCTGTCTGTCCTTACGTGCCAGCCAGGTTTCTTTGTGGTTGTCTTTGTGGAAATACGATGTTGAAAGCTGACATCTCTCTTGAGTGTTGCGGTTGTTTTCGTGCGGAGACGCTGAAGGATACCGGGGAGATGTTAGCGGGGCTGTGCGGTCCTGAGGGATGCCCGGTCAGTAACCTGCTCCGGGATGGTCCGGAGCCGCAGCCGATGGATGCAGCGTAGTCATCCCGCAGGCAGCAAGTGCACCCCTGCTATTCTGTGCCCATTTTAACCTTAAACAAGCCAACACATCACACATTATTTTGTCACTACAGCTATTAGATGATTGCAAGATTTTATTCTAAGGATTAAATACCCCGATTGGTCTACTTTGAAGATAATATCAAGGCCACAAAACGACCTCTTTCTGTCATTCAGTCTATTTTTGATCCTGGTCTCTTCTAGTCGCCTTTTAATAGTTAGATTTAAGATGAAAAATATTCTCACTTTATGCAGAGTTTGTAGGATTAAAAAAAACTACCACATCTGGTACACCATGTATTCATCTCGTATTTAAAATATTTGAGTATATCTGCAAACCCAATAAAGACGAGTGACGGTATGTTTCTTTGGATCTGTTTTTTAGATATCGTCTAATTAAACCACACACGTTATTATCCATTAGTAGCTTAGGCCTAATGCTTGGTTTGACAACGTTGTGGTCGCTCCAGGATGGAGCCTGGTTGGCTACGCATTGCAGATCCTCCTCACCAGCCCCCAGTTTGTCGGTGGATTTAAAATGTATGTGCTATGTTCACATGCTTTAGTTAAAAAAAAAAAATCCTCAGTAGATCAGGGCCTACTTATGATCAGATACTATATAAGTACTGGAAGTGCAACTAGCCTCTTTATTTACAATGTCACCGATGGACACCATCACACCCTGTAATAAGAAAGCAGTCCTTTCTTTGCTGCAGGGCGGTCCACCTCCCTCCTTCCAGCAGCTCACTGCTCAGATATGAATACCGCGTTTGCATGATTTTATAGACTGCTTTTTAATGTCAAGACTCATGACTGCCCAGTGTGACCTTCCTGTCTCAGGGTGTGTAAAGGCAGGTGCATGTTAGTCACTGGCAGGGAACAGAATTAGCACCAGTCATCTCAGCCAAATCCTGGTAAAATATACAAGTGGTTGATAGATTTGATTCACTCACCAGCCAAAAAGAACAAAACAAAACAATGGTAAGCTATTGAGTGGCTTTTAAAATTTTAACATTCACTAAACATTTGGCCGGTGGACAAGGTAATTTTGAACCCTGATCACTGGACGTATCAGAATGTGCTGTGCAGTTACCAATGCTGGAGTCCAGTGTGTGCTGTGTTCAACGTTACACCCGTTTTTATGCACAGTGAGAAAACCATAAAAGGGATATAGGTGGTCATAAAAGACTGCACAGGGGCTTCTTATCCAGCCATATTTTGTCTTGTTGCCATGTGAGACAGCTGAGAATGCGCAGCACTGGGAGGCTACCATTTGCAAAGCAGTAACTTTTATTTCTTTTTTTCCATCAATTCAAAGGAAACAGCTAGCAGCGTGTCCCGGAGTCTGTGAATATGGCTTTTTAAAAATGTTTATCCAGACGTGTGTTTGTGATCAACACCTGCCGACTTTCCTGCTCTTATCAGCAAAGTCAACCTGTGAAATCACCATCTTGGGGAGGGCTTATCGTTTATTAACCAAAGGTCGCTCGTTTATTTTGTGCACCGCCCCTCGCCACCTGCAGCACAGCTTTGGTGTGGATGAGAAAGCAAATATTCAGAATACTCTGCAGTGCTGGTCTACATGTTTATGAATGGTTTGATGTTACCGCCACAGAAACGGACTCTGGTAGAGCTTCAGCACTTTCGGGTGAATTTACTAGAATTGGAAAGCGATGTTGTGGTCCTCAGATATTCAACCCACTCACACATTTGCCACTGATGACACAGCAACAAAAAAAACCTTGAAGGATCCGTTCAAAAGATTTGTTTTAAAACACTTACCTACACTATATGATTCATTATGCTGCCAGCAAGAAAAAATGTCAGTGTGTGTAAAACTGGCTCACACAGATATTCTGTGGCAGGCCTGTTGAAGCCTCAAAGCATTTTTAGGCTCTTAACTCTTCGTTTTTTTTGTCCACTGCTGTAAACAACTATTCAATAGAAACTTCTGGAGTTTCTCGTGTTGTCCGTTATCGTGTTTATCATTCGTTTTCAAGGTCCCAAGGACCCACCCATGTAATCTATGTTTTTCTGTGTTACCACAAGCAGCTGCTGCCGTGTCCCCATGTTCTGGAGGCAAACATAAGGGTCCGTCGAGATGCACGAGCTTCCTCTGTGCACACACAGCCAGACAAAGGAAAAGCTGGCTGCTGGGAAGTTTCTTGGCTCATTCATCATCGAATTAACTAATTCTAGTTGAACAAATTGGATGGCCTGCTTTGTGCAGTGCTGAGTTAACACATGCGCCCTCCTCACATGGCTGAGAGGAGGTACATATTACATATAACCCGTTAAATGTTCTTTCCCGGACTTTAATTCATTGGAGTTGTCTGCTATTGATCCACTGAAAATTACACGTCAGATCCGGTTAGTGCAACACATGAGGTCAATATTTTTCGTTTTGAAGTTAAATTTATTGGTCATTGATCTGCCATGCCTCTGAAGTTCCTCCTTGATCACGGCATCTTAAAAAGATTATTGATAAAAATAGAATTTGAAACTAATACATAAATATAGAAATTAAGTTTCTTTACTCATAAATTCCTCTAAAATGTCTTTTGTATTCTAACTTGAAAAATGAGTATGACATGTCACGTTTTTTATATCAGGTAATCGATCACTTTACTATTGATTTCAGCCATAGTTTAACTGCCTTGTCCCTTTTTAAAAGATTATTGATATCAGCCTTTAAAAAACAATATTGGTTGAAACTTTGCACCTACTTATGAAACTCTCATCCCAAAGAGGCCTTTTGATAAGAACATCTCAGAAACCAAAACATTAATATGACTGCCATTGGCTGACCTCGAGTAAATAAATACGCTCACATTCTCAATTTGTGGTGGACAATTTGATTTATCCCATTTTAGCCTTTAAGCTGCAAATATCTGCGTGACGTCTGGCATCTTGCTTTGTTATGGCAAACAGAAACTATGTGCATGCACAGCGCAGACAATGACTGCATTGTTTGTCTCTCATGCAGCTCTAGTAACACTGTCACTGCCATGATTCAGCGTCAGTTTACACAGTTGTTTTTCTTCAATAACATCATTAAATGTCAACAGGGTGATGTCAAATGACCAAAAACATGATCCCATCGGGGGAGAAAGGGACTCTTAAGTGTCCCAGCAGTTCAGGTTCTTGTCTTCTTTCATGTTTAACTTTTCAGGTTTCTGTCAGATGGTAAAATAAAAAGGAAAATGTCAGCTGTCGTCAGCGTGTCTCTACAGGTGGTTTTAATTGATACAACACATTTTATTTGATGTTCAGTGATCTGTTTCACATATTGCACACTGTCTTGTCACGACATGGCTTCATGGCTTTAACATTAGTCACTGAAAACATGCTGCTAAAAAGGAGACCGCCAACTTTTGCCGAAATTGCCTGATCTTCAAAATTTAACATTTTAATTCTGCTAGCATGATGGCAGCCATGATTTGTGGAGAACATCTAAATTCTGCCTGGGAATATTAGGACTTTGGTTGAGGATGAGTTTTGCACTGAGTTATGACTATGAATCAATACACTGTGTTACCACCTTTTTATATGAATGCCATCAAATGTTCAGGAATGTTTTTTTTTTTTTTTTTTTTTTTAAAGATTTTCTCTAGCATAGACGCCTTTATTTGAAAGTAGAGAGACAGGAAATTACGGGAGAGAGAGGGGGGTGTGACATGCAGAAAGGTCCGCCGGCCGGGAATCGAACCGGGGTCCGCTGCGTACATGGCATGCGCTCTAAACCACTCGACCACCTGCGCGCCCGAATGTTCAGGAATGTTGAGAATGATGTGCACTTGTCATCAAAACAGCTTCACAACACATTCAAGAGTTAAAACAGTCAACGTAAAATAATCAACACCTACAAGATATTTCCATCCAATTACAGGAAAACTCAATCTCAGCCAAATATGTATCAAACTTGGAGGAGATTGGATGAAATTTGTAGTAGAAATGACAAAAACTATATTACAATATTACATTTCTAAAATGGAGAATCTGTTTAGGTGGAAATGAGCAATACCTTCTACAATATTGAAACATTAATTCTGGAGCAAATTTCCTCTGTACCTTATGGTTCAGGAGTAATGACAGCATAAGAGAATGTGTTGTAAATGGTCACACGGTGGCGCTATCTTCAGTAAAGCCTCACCACACATTCTTTGTCTCATCATCTAACTTAACACCAAAACCCGCAATGCTATAAAGTGAGATTAAAAATTGAATACTGCCTTGTGAGTATTTTATGGAATATTACCAAATATTTTTCCCTGTATTGGCCCGAATAACAGTTTACTTGCCCTTCACTGAGGCTCTGTTCTTAAAAGTTAACTCTTGAATATTTTTTGCAGAGGAACAAAGGGCTTTCAGGCCCAGACTTCAGGGTCGGGATCTTGACTAAGCATGTCACAATGTGGTCACTGTTTGGAGGATCACGACTCAAGCCCCTCAAGAATGTGTATATGAGATAATCCCCAGAAAGCGCTAAGTTGTTGAAGCATTTCGATTTGGTAATTTGCCATTAAGTGCTGGAAAGATAGGCCATGAGATTACTGGATCCAATTTGGGCCGATGGTAACTTCCATCTCATTGGTGCCTTCGCCAGGCTGAATAGAGTCAGTGAACTGTCAAGAATGGGTCATTCAGTTTGTGAATATTAAGTCGTGCCAGATGACTGGGAAGCTGTATCGGCCACCAAGAAAGGAGTTATGTTCACATGAGCCACTGGTCGGACATGTGCCCCGTACACTGGAACTGCAGACAGGAAAACAACAATATGATTGATCAATTTATGCTCTTATTGCACTATTATTAAAACCTGGTCAAATGTGTTTTTATCAATAACCTGATTTAATACAAGCAGCACTGAATATTGTGGTGATAATAGTGCAGTAAACTACTTAAATTTGTAAAACATGTTGTGGATGTCAGTGAGATTTGAAAAATTATCCCCTATTCTTAAGTATAATGTCAACACTGAAATCAAATGCCTTAACTCTGAAGGTAATAGGGAAGGATGTTTATCTAATCGGGTTATTTTTATTAAGAGAGTGTAACATTAACCAGAGAAACAAACATCTGTGGCTTATAGGGCTGATACCTCCTCCCTTGAGTCCCATTGCTTTCAGTAGAAAAATGGCACTGCAGAGTTTTCCACATGTAGGCGTGTCCACATTAACATTCAGGCTTCATGGGAAACAGGTAACCAGAGACATTACCTGCCGTCTTAGAGCTGCAGGTCATCTACACCCGAGCGCCTGTGCTGAGCTCTGGTCGTCTCACTCTCACTTCTTCACTCTCACTGGCCCTTTTGTGCCGGTCACACAGAGAAATGATTGAGTTGCATTCAAGGCTCCGCGGCCTCCCAACCCCCTCTTCAGAGGAGCACCACGGTCGCAGAGGGTGTGTTCGCTCTGCTGGGCGGTTGTGATTGCGTAGAGGACAAACAAAATGCTGTTGCCTGGCAGGGAGACTGAGAGGCTCTGCTGTGTGAGCGGGATGTTTTGGGAGCGGAGGCCCCTGAGGTCTGGGGTTCCAGGGTTTTTAAGGCTTCCTAGAACAGTCCCCCCAGTCTGTGATGGAGGTGGCTTGCGTCAACAAGCTCAGGAGCTTGTAAAGCAAGACAAACAGAGAAGTGTGCCCACTGTTTCAGACCGTGAGCAGGTCGGCCATTGATTATTCCTGCTCCATAGAATCACGAGAGCCACTCAGCAGCATAATTGAAGTCATTCCTTGGCCCAGATTTGCATGCGTCACATACCTTCACCTATTTGGCTGTAGTTTCTGTTGGTCTCTGCCGGATATTTCTGTCTGAAGGACAGTAAGGCCTTTTTAAACACCCTTGAAGGAGCCCTGTGGTGGTTGTTGAACACACAACTGTCTCTCAGGAAAACACGACTTCAGGCACACACAGAGGTTTTGAATTAGGGTTGGCTGATGTCTACCAGATTAGTGCACTATGATGTCCACAGTGAAACGTTGCGGGTGAGGGGTCGTCTCATGGGCTACTCCTATGAAGTTCCTATAAAGTTTATTATACTTTCTTTTATACTTTTTGTATGTTTGTATGTTGGACATGAATTACCATTTATATTTTTTCCACATTTAAGCCCAACCTCACCCACTAACCTGGACTTTAAATACTTTTCCTCTTTGGAGCCACTGGTTAAGCTACCTCATTAAGCAGATCTTCTAATTATAGAAAATATTTTGAATACTAGTCACAGTGATGTATGTACAGAATATACCAGTGAATTAAAAAACAAAAACAAAAAAACAGTCAGCCCAGCGAACGTGAGCAGATATTGATCAGTGAGAGTGGCACCATGACTGTGTGGCATGCAGATTTGATCCGGGCCAAATTGGTGTGTGTGTGTGTGTGTGTGTGTGTGTGTGTGTGTGTGTGTGTGTGTGTGTGTGTGTGTGTGTGTGTGTGTGTGTGTGTGTGTGTGTGTGTGTGTGTGTGTGTGTGTGTGTGTGTGTGTGTGTGTGTGTGTATTTGTCAGGGTGCGCCCCAGTATTGTTGTTGGTGGTGGTGAGGGGGCTTTTAAATCATGATGGTAGAGGGCTCACTAATCGATGACTGTTAGCCATCAGCGACTGACCCAACCCTGTTTTGAACAGCTAAAAATCAGTCCATAGCTAGAATGTGAAAATCAGTCACTGCTCACATACTCTGTTAAAAACAGCTACAGCTATTATGCTGTTGAAATGTCCCAAACGATATTTTTTTGACCATCTCCCTGGCAGCAACTCAAGGTCTGACAGTCGCCTGTGCACAGACACTCCCTTCTCCTTTCTTCAGCGTAGTGCTGCAGCTGATGGACAAATATGAATAACAACCCGGCAACAGAGAGAGGCTTTATTTAGTCCCAGACAATAATAAGACAGCCTGCAAATGTTTGTTTGTAGACCACGCTGCCACTTAATAATGTCTGTGATCAGCAGGTTTTGTTAGTTGACTTAATTTATTAATTATTCTAGGTAATCAGACATTTGCACCAGAGTGAAGATTCATTATTCTCTATTTTTAGTCCACCAGCTGTGCAGTGTATAATTTAAAGTTTGTAAACATGCTGACATTACATTTAATATCTGACTTTTACAGACATAAAGTTGATCTGTTTGCAGTGAATTTAGTAGTTGTTGTTTTTTTACTGTGTGATACTCTCTGAGGACATAACCACTCAAGTCACCAGGTGATAAAATGGTTGCAGATAGAGTTAAGTGTTAGTAGCAGATCAGCCTTACAATGAAGTATAGTGGAGCTTCACATTTGCATGTAATCAAAGAAGTTGAAGCCTCACAGGCTGTCGGCCATCAGATAAAATATATGAGCTACATCGATTGCAGCAGGGCTCTACCACGCGTCACGGGCCTGACACTTGGCTGCACCATCATTATTACACAACATGCCTCGGAGGTTCCCAGGCATTATCAGGCTTCATCTGATAATTACAGGCTGATCATCTGCTGCAGTGGTGCTGCTACAGTCTGTACAGCTGTGGTGCATTTCTCTGGTTCTCCCAGGGTGACCAATAGCATGTGAACAGTCATCTTATTTAGTTTAGTGCATGGCAGTATTGAGCGTTATACAGTAGCTGGACACATGCAAAGTCTTTGGCAAGCGTTTCCCCTAATAAAGAAGAGATGTCATAGCAGAGGGAGAGAGAGAGAGAGAGAGATTTCATACAGGCGTCCTGTTGAATCTCAGGATTACCAGGATCTATTGTAGCCCTAAAATTCTCCCAGGAAGTGTTTCATCACGGTTAACAGGTCAAACTGTATAGGTTCGATAAAAGGGCTGGGCTACGATAAAGGGGCTTTGTATTTGTATCCATGTGAATGTTACCCAGTTCTTCGGGCATCATAAAATTTGTGTGTGACGGCATCACTGTGCCTCCACAGAAACCCTGAAGTTTTATGGTTGATTGTTGGTACTGTTGATGGATTATTTGTTCCATTGTAGAGGAAATCCAAAGAAAAAAAACATTACTTTTTCTCTGTTTGATACAAATTTCATAAAATCCATTTTAACAAAAAATCTAATGACATTACAGTACAAACGTTCAGTTTTGACACATTCAGAGCATTTTTATTACATAAAAAATATGGGACTATTTACCACACTCACTTTCATACTGTTGACGCCATCAAGCTAATGTCTGTACGACAAACAATTCAACTGGAAGTCACAGCCAGCATGAGCTGACTGTGATGACATTCAAACTCACCAACCAGCAAAACTGTGAAAAGTGAGAAAAAGTGTGTTGAGTGTCTCTGTGCAGCTAGTTAACACAAGCATAAACTGTTTAATCACTTTGCTTTATGACAATTGTTTGGTGTAGCATATTATCTGTTAATGTTAAATTAGACAACTTAACAGCTCAAAGTTGAATTAGAGTACGGTCTAGACCTGCTCTATGTGAAAAGTGCCTTGAGATGAGTTTTGTTGTGATTTGGTGCTAATTAAATTTAATTGAACTGAAAAACAAGTGGAGGAAGTGGCAGTGTCTACAGCGGCTTCATCAATAACAGGAGGTTGGACCAAAACATGTAACTTGTAGGTAAGATACGATGAAGCTTTATTAAAATATTAGAGATGATGATATTGCCTATCATTTGACATCAAAACAGAAGTAGTGTCTGGTTAACAGCCGCTGCCCTATAATCAACCCAAAGATGTTCAGTTTACTGTCAAGTTGGACTACAGAAACCAGAGAATATTCACATATAACAAGCTGGAACAGGAGAATTTGGGCCTTTTTTGCGTGGAATTACTCAAAATGATCAATGATGATAGAACTAGTTAGTTATTAATCTTCTTTCAATTGATTAATTAGTTTTAAAAAACATTTTTTACAGCAACCATTAAAATAGCTACCCTAGTTTGGAGGAGTGCAGGTAGCAGAGGCAGAGCTGATCAGTAGATGGCTTGGCACACCACAGCACAGCTTGGCACACACAGTGACACTGAGTACTTATCTTCACAACCCCCCCCCCGGACTCCAGATGTTGAAGGGACATTTTTGCTCTCATCGTTGTAGTAACTGAGTTATTGTTGGACATATGTAATAAAATCTTGGCACTGCTTTGTTTTAGGCAGCCTTCATTGCTTTGTTTGATCTCTTGCAACTTTCTTGACCTTGTCAGAGAATAAAATAGACACATCCCATTATAGGATTAAATGTCGTTGGCTGTATTTGCTGCATAACAGGATTGCATACCAGGTACTGTGTTGAGTTGTAAGTAGCACACCATCTGTGCTTTTGCCTTCTGACACACCATTAATTTCTCAAAGGCTTCTTAAAGGATTTTTCTGCCTGTGTCTGGCAGATTTGGGCTTACTTTGTTTGGTATTGGTGTACAGTTATAAGTACTGTTAATTTGCTGTTGGATTCTTCAGATAGATACTCTTAAAAAAGGTATAAACTCTTTTTTTTGTGGACCTGCTGTGCCAGCAGGGGATGACATTGCATGGTTAATATCTATTATTTAGCAAGAGGCTAGTATCAGCCCACTACATCTGTGTATTTATATCCTAACTCTCTATCTAATATTTATAATGAGGCCAATGATTTCTGTGTGCTAGAAATAGGATGGTGGGTCACTGTAGTCCGTTTTTCTCCTTAACCTCACAATGCAAGTAAAGTTTTTAAAGTGTCTTTTACGTATGCTGAGAAAGTACTGTCTTCCATTTTGAACATGCATTTTTACTGTTTATGTACAACATTGGCCCATATTATTAATATGTGATTAGGGAGATTATTCTTGGGCTCAGTACTGCTTCACAAAACGTGTAACTACCCAAACATACATACTTTTATATTTATATATGTATATACATATATATATATATATGTGTATATATATATATATATATATATATATGTATATATATATATATATATATATATATATATATATATATATATATATATATATATATATATATATATATATATATATGTGTATATATATATATATATATATGTATATATATATATATATATATATATATATATATATATGTGTATATATATATATATATATATGTATATATATATATATATATATATATATATATATATATATATATATATATGTGTATATATATATATATATATATGTATATATATATATATATATATATATATATATATATATATATATATATATATGTGTATATATATATATATGTATATATATATATGTGTATATATATATATATGTATATATATATATATATATATATATATATATATATATATATATATATATGTGTATATATATATATATATGTGTATATATATATATATGTATATATATGTATATATATACATATATATACATATATACACATATATATGTATATATATATATGTATATATATGTATATATATGTATATATATATATGTATATATATATATGTATATATATATGTATATATATATATATGTATATATATGTATATATATATATATGTATATATGTATGTATATATGTATGTATGTATATATGTATATATGTATGTATATATATATATATATATATATATATATATATATATATATATATATATATATATATATGTATATATATATGTATATATATAATCATTCATACAAAGCAAAACCAATAAAACCACAGCAAGACAGTATGTCAGATCAGTTTAATGTTTAGAAAGAGCAAAAACATCTTCTGGAACAACCTGCTTTTTTGAGTAAGTGATGGACTGAGTGTGCAGTTTGTAATTGGGCCAGCAGTGAGTGTGCACTGCATCAGACGAATTGGTTTCCTAATTAAGTTAAATTAAGAAAGTGGCAGCCGTCCATGCTTACCATCCTCAGTGCTACATCAGCAGGCTCCTCTCAGACAGCACCAAACATGACCAAGCCCCTTTCCTAATCTCATCCCATCCTAAATCCTAAAGCCTCTCCTACTAAAGAAACTGCTTTACAATATAGAGACTCACTCCCCTCCCCATTGAGGATAGAAATCATATATTTATAATATAGATGGTTTGTAATAAACCACCCAGGTTCCAGGATTATCAGTGTCTGTATTTGTCCAAATCATGTCTTTGTAGCTGTGTGTCAAATGTTGAAAGCAAAGCAAGTCGCAGCACAACAAATGCTGTTTCCATTCACTGCAGGCGGATGATGAAGCTATCTTGTCAAAAGGGTCTTGTTGGCAATTTCACACAATGTATGTGACAATTTCACGCTTTGAATATAACCGTGCACCTCAGGGGAGGTTCTACTGAGTCAAAGGGGCTTTGATTTTAATGGCAATGAACAGCGGAAGTGCACTTTGCTTTTGAATTTGTGCAAGGCTTCAGTGGGCCTGACTCTTCTGTCCTCATACAGCACAAAATACCACATTCAGTTTTACCTGCACGGACATTTAATTTAGTGGTTTCTTAGTCTTTTAACAGGTGCTCATTTTTGCTCAAGTTGGACAGTCATGCTATAAGGATGGACCAGTGTGTAAGCTTTAGTGGCATCTAGTGGTGAGGTTGCAGATTGTCACCAACTGAACACCCTCCCCTTCCCCTTCAAAACTTGTAGGAGAACCTACGGTGGCTTGCGAAAAAATTGTGAAAGGTCCTCTCTAGAGCCAGTGTTTGGTTTGTCTGTTCTGGGCTACTGTAGAAACATGGCAGCCTCCATGTAAGAGGCCTCGCTTCCTCTGTAGATATAAAGGGCTCATTGTAAGGTAACGAAAACGCAACAATTCTTATTTTCAGGTGATAAAACAATAATGAAAACATACTCATGAATATTATACTCCATTTCTGCCAAATCCGTTCTGTTAGATTTCACTAAATTCTACACACTTTAAGTGTGCGCTTTAAGTGAAACATTTAGTTGGAGCAAACAAAAAGAGCACATGCCAACAGCCTTCTTGGTTAATTCATCAGTTGTTATTGGTTGTTATTATGTTTTGCATAATTACCTGCAGAGATTTTAAGAATGCTGCTTGAGGTTGTACCAGTCAGTGCTGGTCCTGGATCAGTGCTAAAGGTCCTGAACGATTTATAGACAAATGTAAGGCCCACATGTGACCTGGCTAACAGTAAGTGTGACTCTGTGGAAGCTAAAGCAGATTACTGTAGTAGTCTGGCCCGGCAATCTGTCTAAAGACATCCACCTCACTTCAGGTCATGAGATGCTCGGCAAAGACGATTTACAGGGCTTGATCAATTCCAAATTACTGGCAAACGCAACGACTCGTTCTCAACAAGCGCCACTAGTGTAGGAAAATTTAACCAGAGACGTAAAGTGATATGAATCATTCTGTGTAATTATCTATTTTACCACAGACCTTTCTGAGTGAACACTGAAGTCATTTTTACATCATTTTTCTTTTTTCACATACTCTTTTTGACAAATGTGGTTTATAGTGCTGACTATGAACTGTAACCTTCCCAGTTTGAGTCTGGCTGAAGACCTTTTGTTTCATGTCATTCCTCATCTCTCCCTTCCCTCATTAACTGTCTTCTCTACTGTCAAATCTTTTAATAAAGCCATAAAAAAAATCCCCTGAAATGCTTGTTATAAATGTAGAGAGTATGGATGTGTTCTCTGTTAGGACAAGCAAATATATTTCTTTCAGTAATTTTAATAAAACGTAATTATTTAATGCTGCAGCCAGTGCATTTGATATTTGTTAAATATGTTGTGAGGCATAAGGAACATTTGTCCTTTGTGTACTGTGCCAGATTTTCAAAGTATGTTTGAGGATACATTTTCTGTATGGAAAAATGAGTTAAGTGAGTAGTTCTCGTTCATTGTGGTGCCCACATTACAGCAATCCTGTGCAAGTAGCTCGTAATTAATTTTCATTGATCGTGTAATCACTAAGAATTACATTAAATTATGTAATGAAACACAAGCAAGTCATTTGCTTCACTCAAATTGGATTTGGCAGCCTGACATTTTATGTAGTCTGAAAACATCCTCGTCATGTATTTATTTTTCGGAGGCTTTCTTGTTCTTTTTTTTATCTTGTTAGCGTGTGCAGCTCATAATGTAATTGTAGCACAGATTGTGTTATAGAACATCAGGCCTCTGCTTATTAGTGAGATGATGAATGTGTGATGTTGAGGCTTTCTGCAGCATGAAACTGCCGTGGATTTAATTTCAGCACAAAACATATTGCAATTAGGTTTTGATTGTAAAGGCTCACAGGAAAAAAACAGTAATTAATTCTGGATGTAATGTGTAAATAATGATGTAAAACGCAAACGCTTTTTGACTCAGCTGATGATAAATGACATACATTTTGTGAACATTTATGTATTTAACAGTGAGTATATTACTTTCACTGCCAGTTAAATATACAGACGGCTGGTCTCATACTATTGTGGAAGTATTACGAGCGCACATTGCCAACATTTTTGTTTAGTCAGGCTCAGCAGATACATGAATGGCACCAATATTTTATAAGAGAAAGACCGTAATTAATCTGCTGTCTATTCAAATAATGTTGTCTTTGAGATGGATGTTGTTATACTCAGAATGTGTCATTGTACATTGTTAATTGGATAAAGTTGGGCTAGAGGATGGACTTCAGTATTGAGCATCTCTGATCACATCCTCTTAACCAGTTTTTGGATTTGTCATCAGCATGAAAAAACTAGAGGTATAAAAAACGTAACCAGAGAAGAGGACAAAACTCAATTAAACGTGACTACAGCCTTGTTAGATACCTTATTTAAATAGCCTGACACACTTCTTATAGAATTAAAAGCAGAATGAAATATCACCAACAAACAACACTGACATGTACAATAAAAACTACACAGCAGCTGTAGCACTCAATCACACTTTTTTTTTATTTTTTAAAACCTATGTTGAGGTACAGTAACGCTAGGGCTGGGTAATATAATGATATTATATCAACATGGTGATATAAGACTAGATATTGGATATGGCAAAAGTCTTGTTTGAAGGCTGCATTACAATGAAATGATGTGATTGTCTGAACTCACCAGACAACTCTTTTTGGAGTCTTTTAACAGTATTATTTGCTTTTGGCAAAGTCATATCTACATTATTGATGATTATTCATCAAAAATCTCATTGTGCAGATATTTTGTGTAAGCACCAATAGTCATTCCTACAATATTGTTGCAATATCCACATCAAGGTATTTGGTCAAAAATATTGTGATATTTGATTTTGTCCAGCCCTGAATATTGCTAATCATAACCATTTGTCCATTTTTCATACTCTACTGTATAAAGTGTTAGTCCCATCCCAGGTGTGCTGCATCCCTCATAACCCAGACACTCTGCCAGTCAACATTGTATGTATCTTTTACAGACTGTCAGCATTTGATGATAAATACACCAAGTACATATTCAGTAATTGCCTGTTTGCCATTACTGATCAATGCACTGTCCTGTCTTACATGACTAAAATCTGAGTCTGTGTGCTTTTATTCCGATATAAAAACAGTGTTAAGCTTGTGGAGAAACACACCTACAGCTTCCCCCCTTAAGACAAAAGCCCACATTGTAAGCTTTGACTAAAATGGGGCAAATAAGTTGGAAATATGTCCATGAGTGCTCTTAGTTGAACAATAACAAAATGGCTCTTTTATTTCAGAAGTCATCCTGCAGTGATTTAACTAAGAGGGGAAAATGCTCATCACGAATTGGTTTTTTTCTTAAAAGTCATATTTTTGTTTAGGGCTTATTCACACAATCACAACACTGATCAAGTCTTTAAATATCTCAAAATATCATAGAAAAGACCCCATTTACTGCTTCCAGCTGGCTGCTGGAAGTCTTTCATGTGTGCTTTGATAATTTAGTATATTAATCAAGAAATATTCTTCCACAAATCAAAAATTAAACTCCCATAACACCACTGGGAAATTCTGATGCTCTATAGATTATGAAATAGATTATAGATAACCTCAGATTTTCCTACATTACATTTGGTCCACGTGCTTGTTGTGATGTGGTCGATTTCCTGCTTTAGGTTGTTAAGGCCTCCACAGCAGTTCACCGCTAGCCTGAATTAGCTTGATTGTACGACTGTTTAAGGACAGCAAGGTTTAGGGGAGGGCAGAAAGGCAGCAAGTCTGATCAGATATCAACAAGCTCTGGGTTTATTATATTCTTTAGTAGTTAAAAAACATAGAATATTGTTTTTTCTTTGAGAAAACGGTTATATGAAATTTTCAAGACTGTGAGACACAATGTGAGCAAAAAAGAGTGACGCTGCTTGTAAATGGGTCTTGCACAAAGCGATTATGTAAAGGCAGCAGTCTCGAGCCCTGAATAACGTGATATTATTCCCAAATACAAGCAGAGTGTTATATATGTATGATATGGGCCCACTTGCTTTTTGTGTTCGTGTTTTGTCCTCTGGAAACGTGCCTGGTCCTGTTAAATCTCCCAGCCACACAGCCCACAGTGCTGTCAGCCAGAGTCAGCATCACCTTTGCAGATCAGTAGCACAGGAGTACCGTCCTCTCCTCTCACTCTGGAGCGAGCACATATTGGCTGTAATAGAGCTGCATCTCCCTCTGCGCCAACACTGTTTTCTAAGCCAGCCCAAATATGTCACTCACTGCAGCTTTTTCTGCAACCGGCAGCTACGGCAGAGCTCTGCGTGTCTGCAGCTGGGATGCTTCTCAGGCCGACCGGCTCATGCAGCTATAAACGACCCGACTACTGCTGCACACTCCGGCCTGAAGGTCATAACCAGAGCTGTTATCACTCTCTGTCCAAACCCATTAACTGATATGGACTGTGGAACATTACGGTCATATTGAAAGTATTTTGTCTTCGGTTCAGATAAATCAAACAATACAGCGTCAGAACATTGTAGACTCATGGAGAACGATGTGCAGTGGAGGACCAAGAGCAGCAGATTTTCATCCCATCAAATGTTAGACCGGCTCATTTAGCTCCCTCTGAAACCCTGCGTGTCCTGGTCCTGCTCTAGATATGAAATGATTTTAAAAAAAGGAATCCTTCTGAATGTGTGGTTCTTCTAAAAATAATATCAAAAGCTCAACCTCAAAAACCTCATAAAAAATGTACTTAAGCTTCATTGGATGGAAAGATAAAAATGAAACTAGTGATTTGAAAATACAGAGATGGCATCTCATTATTAGCACAGAAAAAAAAAAGATGTGAAGTTGCTAATTTGTGCCAGTGAAAGAGAGTTGCCTATTGAGAGATTTTTGAAATGATTTGTACAGATTTTTAAATATACACTGACATTTTCTCTCTCCCTCTGTTCCTCGCAGTAAATAAGCATAAACCATGGATCGAGACGACGTACCACGGGATCGTAACGGAAAATGATGACAAAGTGCTTCTGGACCCCCCTCTAATTGCTCTGGACAAGGATGCTCCTCTCCGCTATGCAGGTGAGAGAGGAGGTTTACTCCCACAGCTTCATTTGACATGAAAGTAAAGAGAAAACTCACTAATTACTCACCCATAAAGCTTTATGGTTGTGTTGCACATGATGGATTCAGATAAATTGTTCATGTATGAATAAAGTGAATTTTGTAGGACATGAGTTTGTTTAAAGACATCATAGATTATTTATACACTGAACTGATCATTCTTGTAAATGAAACAGAAAAAAAGCTTAAATATAGTGTCAGCATAATGCTTTGAAGTTATGTTGTGATTAATAAATGAAGGTCCGCCTTTCTTCAGTGTGTTTTGTTATCTTTAAGTCATTCTTTTATTCAAGGTTATATGCGTATACACAAATCAATAACTCAGATCATTTCATTTATGCTCTTCTGGTCGCAGACTTCGTGGCACATTAGATTTTTATGACATGCCTGTCATACTGTAATACAGCTGGCTACCATAATATTCAACATTGGCCCTTTTGATACTCGGATCAAAATGCCCTCTCATGTCCTCCCCCCCCCCCCCCCCCCCCCACACACACACACCCACACACCCGGTGGAGAGGCACAATTAGTGTGCTTTATGTTTAGGCAGCGTTAGCTCTGGGGGGTTTTAATCACACCAGCATCGACTTTGGCCACAATTCAAAGCATCACAGTGCTGTAAATGATTTCCCACCATTTCACATCACATGAGTTGTGTGATCTTTTGTGTGCTGCTCCCCTCACACTCTGCGCTCTCACTCCACTTGATGTGGCCATTTTTATCTCAGAGTACTTCTCTTGAATTTGGAAGTGAGGCATTTCCATCCACGTGCCTGTTAGAAGAGATGCCAAATGTTATTCTCTTCACAAAGTTATGTGAAGTTTGAAGGTTTTGAAGAGCTGATCGGCACAGTTTTTAAGGTGGACAACCTCAGCAAGAGGCTTGTTATTTCTGAAGGGCAGGAAATCAAATAATATCCCCATTCTCTCCGTGATGTTTGTCTACTGTCACAGTAAATTGGCCTTGAATGCAGTTTAGTGCCCCCACTTCTTTCTGCGGGGGCTCCCTTTTCTGATGAGAAGGGCTTTGCGAACAGACTGTGTGTCCCTGTGAAAGAGCTCTCTGGAGACGAGTCCAGCAATCTGGCTTCACGTGGCAGCATGGGTGACCGGCTCTGACATGCTAGGCCCCTTCTAGTTGCTCCATCTGTGCCAACTAACATGGTTCCCTGTAAAACTGACCCACAGGCCATAGAAGCCCAATTACAGACTCAAATGTGAATAGGTGAATGTTTGGCATTAGTGTTTTTAGAGAGATGTACTGTGGGACTAACTGTCTCCGAGTGCATATTTGTGTGGTGAGTTCAGTCAAGCTGATTGGATCTCAAATAGTTAAGCTCTTGCAAACTTGAAAATGAGCTCAGCGTTCATGGATGACTGTGCTCTAAAACAAGTGCACAGAGCAGCGAGCATTTATCCACCAATCTGGGTTATTTGATTCGTGTAGGAACATTAGACGAGGGAGAAAGAGAAGAAAACGTTCTTCTATCACGACAAGTACTGTTCCTGCAAATGGCTTCAACAGCTGCAGATGAATATACAGCATACTGACCTGTTAGTCTATTATACCAGATTATTATTTAATGAATCTGTTTAGTACCAGCAAGAAAAATGCAATCAGACTTAGTAAGCATGGTCATTTTATTAATTTGTACTCCTAAGATTTCATTATATTTTACATTTTCATTATCAAACAAATTAGTTTTTCAGAAAATATATGTGTGAAAATATATATTTTTTGAGAGGTAAGATGAAAGTTGAAATTTTGTTCTGTCACATTTTCTTTCTTTAAATTCATTAATAAAACTGCAAAAAAGGTATTTTCCTAAATGTTTTAACCCAACATTTTTTTTTCAAGTGGCAGATACATTTTTGCTTGTGAGAAAGTGAATTTGATCTTTTTCTGAAACGCGTAAAGCGAGCGTATGTCTCCTTCCTGTCCTCTGTGTTATCTCTGATCTTCTAACCCTTCTTTAACTGACTTGGGTTTATCTTTTCTCCCTTCCTTATAGAGAGTTTTGAGGTGACCCTCACTGAAGAAGGTGATCTTGGGCTCTTTCTTCTGCCTTGTGCTTAGTTGTTACTATTAACCCACTAACGCAAAAAAAAACAAACAGCATCCACACTTTTACACAGAAACTCTCGCCATGTACTGTAATCTCCCCATTTGCTTTTCTCGACTTTACGTCAGTTACAGCTGGATGAAAAGTGTGATGTGGGGCTGACTGTTCTTAGAAATATCTGCATGAGACATCCATTGCAGTTTGCAGACCCTAACAGTTTTTCAGCTATCACCAGGAAACAGAAAGCTGCTTAAAAACAGGAGTTCTCAGTCACTTTGCTGCCATTTTGTCCAATCCAATCCTTTCAATTTAAGAATGTGGAAGGGAAGCCAATTTTAAGATAATTTAATGATAAAGTAAAATCTAAAAGGCCACATAAGATGATTTTCACTTCATTTCAATTGGAGCAGACATTGACATTAGAAATGGTCTTTAAAGTGGATGAACTATCAGATCTGTGCAGGTACAGTGACTCCTGTGGACGTTTCTGACATTTATGTCTTCAAATGAAAGCTGCTGAGATTGTTAACTAATGCAAACTCTCTCCACTGCAGCAAAGTTTCTGTTGTTGCATCTTTGCCTCAGTGGATCTCTTGAGTTAATTCTCCACCACTAATCTCTACCATTAGCATGGCTGCAGTTCATTTGATGTGGATGTCAAGCAAGTTGATATTTCTAACCCCAGTTCTCATCCAGTAATTTTTGTTTTGAATACTGTTATTGTGCCGGTTTAGTTCTCTATGATTTCTATCTATGATTTTGATTCATTTTGCAGTAGTTTTGGGTAAAAAAAAAAGAGGCTAAATTACACAGGAAGACTTCTTTTAACAACCAAAAAAAAAAGAAAAAAGAATATTAGTGGTGTTTTCTATCTGAGACTTTTCTTTGTTCACAGACTGAATTGGTGCTGGATTACTGTATTGCAATGCTTTCTTTTACAAAGGATTTGACTTTTCTTTCTTTTCTTTATGTTAATTATTGTTTCTCCCATAAGATAGGCTGTAATTTTTATTCATTCCAGAGATAAACGATCTTCACTACAAACACTGCTCTCTATGTACTTACTTTTTGGGCTTGGTTTCATGGCTTTGATTTATAATATCTTAAGTACTCCTGTGAAATGCCTGTCCACATCTTTTCGGTTTCTGCCTGCATGACTGGATGCAATGTTTTCAAGTGGCTTGGAAAAGACACTCCGTCTTCTATATAATACTAAATGTCCCACACCCTTTCCCACCTCCCCCTCCCAAGACCTCACCCATATGACAGTGCTTTTGGGCTTCCTCCACAGACACCACCCACCCCAAACTACAACTCCCCGGCTCCCAAAACCTGTGGCTGATCTTTTTTGTTTTGTTTTGGTTTTTTTTGCGTGAATTTATGGTTTGGTTTTTAACATAATTTTTCGTTTGAAAAATGAAAGTTGCTACCTCTTGTCAGTTATTCAGAGCAAACTCTGTTGTGACTTTTGACGTGTTCAGGTGAGATTTGCGGCTTCAGGATCCATGGGCAGAATGTCCCCTTTGAGGCAGTGGTCCTGGACAAGTCCACTGGCGAGGGTGTCATCCGGACCAAGGACAAGCTGGATTGTGAGCTGCAGAAGGAGCACACCTTTACTATCCAAGCATATGACTGTGGAGAAGGTCCTGATGGTGCCAATATGAAGAAATCCCACAAGTGAGTCAACCTCTGCCATTGTAGGAGAGTTCTGGTCCTGATCTAAGACAGAGTTTCCCTGACTAGAGTCTGTCCTTGCTACGTCTCACTTTGCTATTTAAAGTACTGAAATTGTCTTCATGAGCTGTGTGTCACACTCTCTGCTGCTGACTGTGTTGGTAAATGGGCCAAACTACAATAAATGACTTCCTGTTGCACACACCTGTCCTTTCACCTCCAGCAGTATATTTGCTCACATGTCTGTCTCTGTTTTAGGATGACAATAGAATATTATGCTATGATTGAAATGTTTCTCTTGCTGCTGTTTGAACATTCCCAGCTGATAAATTGTCCTTCGTTGAATTTGTCCCTATCAGGGCCACTGTCCACATCCAGGTGAACGACATCAATGAGTATTCACCAGTGTTCAAGGAGAAGTCCTACAAAGCCACTGTTATCGAGGGAAAGAAGTATGACAGCATCCTGAAGGTGGAGGCAGTGGACGCCGACTGCTCTTTCCAGTTTAGCCAAATCTGCAACTACGAGATTGTCACCCCCGATGTGCCCTTCACCGTCGACAAAGATGGTAAGGACCGTCACCAAGCAGCCTGGTCTTAGGACTGGAAAAAGCTGCATTGGACGCCTAATAGGCACAATTTTATTGACACATATCATATTGTCCATTGATCCATGAAAACAACTGTGCTGCAAGTCATTTAGCATTCACCGCAGCTTGTTGCTGTGCGAGACAATTACAGCCCCTGTGAAATGTCATCCAAGTTGTTCAGCCACTTCGTTTCTCATAAAGAAAATTAAAGATCCTGTAAAAAAGATATCATTTATCCAGGTTCAGCTGATATGGTGCCTGGCCGTGGTAAAAAGGAAATATGGATGGGATGATAATGTGAGGACAATCAGTGTGAGGATATATAATGTTGCTGGACCATGACAGCTAATTAGTGTTTCAGCAGGAAATATGAAAAGAACCTGAGATAGGAACTCCAATCAGACTCTGTATACACAATACTTTGCTAATGAGTTTTGCATCTCAAGGACAAAGATGGAAGTCAAAATATTACCATGTAGCCCTGAGAGATGTCATTCAAAAATATTACGCTCTTACTTAAGTTTGATAGATTGACAATTTCCTTTGTTTTTTTCGTGCTCTGCTCAGGCTTCATCAAGAACACAGAGAAACTGAGCTACGGCAAAGAGCGCATGTACAAGCTGACTGTGACCGCCTACGACTGTGGGAAGAACCGCGCCTCTGAGGACGTCCTGGTCAAGATCAGTGTCAAGCCAACCTGCAAACCCAGCTGGCAAGGTATCAAAGCTCTCCTCTAATCGCTGCAGCTCACCAGGCGTCACTGTTTAGGTGTGTCTGTGTGTTGAACAAAAGCAATCCCCCAATGTAAAGTCCACACAGACTGCCATTGTCAAAACGGTTATTTAACTCCTTTAAGCCATAAGGCCTTTCATTACATTTGAATGCACTGAAGTGCTTCTTAATGAGTAATTACTATTGACAGGCCCTGTACTGACTGCTCGGCTGTTATCGGTACTGTGCTGAAGGACGTCTTTTCATTCTTCCATCTCTCTTGCCTCCTCTCTTTCAGGCTTCAATAAGAGGATTGAATACGAACCTGGCACAGGCAGTCTGGCCCTCTTTCCCAGCATGCACTTGGAGACCTGTGATGAGCCAATCACCTCCATCCGAGCCAGTATTGAACTGGAGACCAACCATATTGGAAAGGGATGCGACCGTGACACCTACTCTGAGAAGTCCCTGCACAAGCTTTGCGGTAAGTTACTGCAACAATACCTACAGTATTGGCAGAATTGTAATTTAATTAGTGGGCGACTCCACCGGAAACCCTTGTTGTTGGAATCAAAGGTCTTCCTTGATCAATTTAAGTGCCCAATCCAATCACTTTTGTCCTCATGGATTGTTTTTCAGGAGCCAGCTCCGGGACTGTGGAGCTCCTGCCAGCACCCAGCAGCTCTGCCAACTGGACAGTGGGGCTGCCCACTGATAATGGGCATGACAGCGACCAGGTGTTTGAGTTCAATGGCACCCAGGCCATCAAGGTTCCTGATGGCATGGTGAGCACCAGCCTGAAGGACCCCTTCACCATCTCTGTTTGGATGAGACACGGCCCCGGGGCCCATGAGAAGGAAACTATCCTCTGCAACTCGGATAAGACAGGTAAGAAGAGAGGATAATCATTTCAAAGAGGAATAAATATTACAGCTGTACCTGGACTGTCAAACTGTAAAATCACACAATAAACATACATAATTAAAGGTATGATCCAAACGTAACCACAAGGGTAGCCAACCCACCAAAATATGGATATAAACCTGCTGTCAGTCCTGCTTTTATTGGTAGGTAACACAACTATGAAATGAAGTAACATCTATTTGTTGTTCATGTTTCATGTGTTGTTAAAGGGTTGTTTACATCAGGACAGTTTGTAAAACTCTGCTAAACAAAAGGCCTGTTTAGTTGAGAAACAAACTAAATTGTTGTTTCTTTATTTGTAAGTCAAATTCTGAACTTCAGTGTGAATATACTTATTTATACAGTCAAAGTGGGTAGTTGGACATTCATTTTAGTAAAAATGTATACATGAAAAATTTATAAAACCATTTAATACTATTACTTGTACAATACAAGTATTAATCATTGTTAAGATCAAACATGATTTCAGAAGCCTGTATTACATTAAAATATCTGTGTCTACTGAAATATACAGAACCTGCATTTAATTGTTCTGGCATGAAAGTGGTTTACTCATTATTGCTGCACATATGGTGACTGACAATATGCCTGTAATAAAAAACATTGTAACTTCAGGCTATAATCAGTTTGTGCTCAGCTGGCTGGCTCACACATGGCAGCACACTTCCTTTTATATTTTCTTTCTCACCTCTGCCGAGTGCTCACCGACCCCCTCCATTTTTGTCTGTAGTTGTAAATTTTGCCCGTGGTCTCAGGCTCCTTAATCTTATTGACTATAAAGTCTCGACCATGGCCAGTGAAGTCAGCTTCTGTCTCACTGCTTATATAAGAAGGATTACATCAGACGGCTGTGGCCTGGGCAGGAAGCTCCCAGACCCATGATCTCAGCACTATTCATGACCTCCATTCAGCACAGTGTCTGCTTCACAGAAACATGAACATCTCACGTTCTGGTCATTTGTCAGTCTCAAATTCTTAATACTGAAAATAAATATTAAAAATTAAAATAAATAATATAAATATGGACTTCAAATTTCTGGAGAACCAGCGTGACCACAGAAGGGTTGGAAAAATTCTGCTAATTATTAAATAAAGAAAATGTGTTGCATAGTGTAAGTGCCAACATAAAAAATCCAAAGTATCAGGGTTAAAATCAGGTTAGAGAAAGACGCAGCTTTTGTGGTCTGGCGATTGGATGATTACGTCACTGTTTTTTAAATTATCCAGACCGTCATCCTGATATTCTCCTCAGAAACACAACACATCATATTGTAGTTGGTTAATTGTAATAGAGTGGGTCTGTTTTTGGAAGGACTGAAAACCAGTTGGTTTTTGGTTGGTATATTTGGTGTGAAGATTACATGAGCAGATGAATCTTGACTTTTTAAAATTCTGTTGATTTTGCCTGACTCCTCCCAAGAAAATATGACTCCTTTATAAAAGAATAATTACTTTTTTGGGAGTTGGCTGAGGAACCTGTTTGTGAGAGCTTGTTAAGTCATGTTATAAATTATAAGAACAAGGGATGACCTAGATGAAATTGTCATTTGCTGATGAGAAATCACAGTAGTGGCAGTTATATATTTCAGAGAGGTTGTTTGTTTTTGAAATGTTAAGAACATCGCTAACAAGATCCTGCTTGCAGGTAACTTACTGCCCACATTCGTCATCACCTGTTAATATGAAAGTCACAAAAAGCCACACAAGATTTCAGAATTTTGTCCGTAATATGTTTAAGAATGCTAAAAAATGTTATCTTTTCAGTGGTGTAGGGGGGCAATTCATTAGAAATCGTCCCCACTTCTCCTTCAAATATTTTCAAAGTTAGAGTTTCATTCTCCTCTCTCATATTCTCCCCTGCAGAGATGAACAGACACCACTACTCGCTCTACGTGCACAACTGCAGGCTGATCGTTCTCCTCCGCCAGGATCCATCAGAGACTGAGAACTACAAACCAGCAGAGTTTCACTGGAAACTCGACCAGGTCAGCTTCTTCTACCACCAGATTTAAGCACACCAGAGTTTAGAGAATGGTGGCATGTTTTCAAACCAAGAGTATGTTTTAGAGTATGTGTCTACCTTTCACAGTGCTGATTTCACCATTTCATTCCTGCTGTTGTGTCCTTTACAGGTGTGTGACAAAGAGTGGCATCACTATGTGCTGAATGTGGAGTTCCCCACTGTGTCGATGTTTGTGGATGGGACCACCTTTGAGCCCTTCCTCGTTACCGAGGACTACCCACTGCACAACACAAAGATCGAAACTCAGCTCACCATTGGTGCCTGCTGGCAGGGTATGTTCTTACATTTTTTGAGAAATGCTGCAAAATCAGATTTAGCTTTCTTATATGACAAAATGCATTCATTTACAAGTGAGTCTGAAGTACAGATATAATTTAAAGAAAGATGTGAATCCCTTTTTAAGTTTAGTTCATTCTGCCTCTGTAACATTTGATTTTTTGTAATGCCTAAAAAATTAAATAACCGCTCTAATGCAACCTGATTATCTGTTATTTCTGTTTATTAGAGCTTTTAGATGTAGTGTGCATGTTAGTTTATGCAGTATTAATTCCCAAATGATGGACCGTGACCTCGTATGTAGCACCTGAATCTCTCCTGCAGATCCTCAACCTTCCCTTCTGTCTCCTCCTGCTCTCTTGTTTCTGTCCTCTACAGAAAACTCAGGACATGACAATGACACTGAGACAGTCTCTGAGCCCACCTCAGGTTGCTCAAGTCTTTCCCTTTACTCCTCAGATATATGTCCATGTGTCCACAATGTCTCACCATGCAACTGCATCCTCATGCCATTTCGACTAGAATGATTTTCATACATTCTAGCTGATATCTTCTTACTGTTTTGAGCATGATGCAGTATGGATAAGACCAGTGTGATATATATTTTTTTTAATGCTGCCTGATTTTCTTTTGCGTCCTCCTCATCCTCCATTCATACACTGTTCTCACTGCAGTAACTAGACAGCTGTTTTTCACCACAACCTCATACACAAACATAACAGAAATAGACACATAATGAGCACAAAACTCTGACTTGGCTGCAGTGTTTTGGCCGTACAGGCTCTTCTTTCAGAACATGACCTTAGGGTCAGAGGCAGTAGCTCCTCCATATCAGATAACAAAGCTACAGCAGCACACACATGCCGCCGAAACACTTTGTAACCTTGAGATGTGGAGATCCAGGTTTGTCTCTGACTCCTCAGACTTCTTCTCAGTAAGGATTAGTTGACACATGACACAGTTCTTTCACATGACAGTCAGCAGGATTGATGCACCTCGCAGAAATACTGAAATACCCTGTTTTATGGACATTTCAAGGTTCCAAACTTGTGATTATTTTTATGTAGTTTGAGGATTGTGCAATCCTCAAGATTGTAAAAATAAGGTGACTAAAGAGGATTCATTTCATTGCTATCTAAGATAATCCTTTCTTTGAGTTCCTTTTTTTCTGTTCATGCCATTTTTTCCACAGTAAGGCATGCAGCAGTCTACCCTGTCAATGCAGATGTTGCATGTGCTTAAGACGAGTATAACCTCATCCATCCATCTCCCCTCTGGGCCTCAGGCCTTGTAAGGGCACACACTAACTTGCATGAATGCCATTCACGCCGGCTTTGCACATTGAGACGACATGCTTGAATTATCAGCCCAGAAAGGGGGAAGTGTGTGTAAAGTACACTTAAGTAACTATTTTGTGTGTGTGTGTTTTACGGTTTTCCTCTCCTCATCTCTATTCTGGCGTACCCAGGCGGAAATGCTCGAATGGCTCAGTTTTTCCGGGGGAACCTGGCAGGGTTGATGATCCGCTCTGGCAAGCTGGAGAACAAGAAGGTGATCGACTGTTTGTACACCTGCAAGGAGGGCCTGGATGTGCAGCTGCCTGAGGAGGTAGCTTCAACTGTCAAGGTGAGGAGGGCATTGGGCTTCAAAGAGTTACATAAAACACACTCAACCTCAGTCAGTCTGGATCTGAGTATATTTGTGCATCAAGAAGACAGTCTAACTCAGTGGTTCCCAATGTTTTAGGCTCATGACCCTTTAAAGGGACACAAAGTCCACTCTCAGCTGTTTCTCACAGCGTGTGCAGTGTGAACAGAGCAGTGATTTGATCAGTTTGTAGACGTCAGAGTCAGGAATATCCAGTATTTTACAATAAAAAAAGGAGAGATAAACGAGAAATCAGAAACAATTAATTATTTTTCAATTCCATCTAGCAATTGCAGATTATTCCTGTAAACTCTTAGAAGGTCCCAACCCCAATCTTCGGAACCGCTGCTCTGAAATAGTATTAATAAATACAGTTATTAGGATCATATATATGAGCCAAAGATGGACCATTTTAGTTGTACACATATGGGTACAATGGCTTTGTATGTATAACACATATTAAATAACTCCAACAATGTACAGTATTTTGCTAACTTAGCATGTGTTTTATTCAATGTTTACTATCAGCCTGAGAAACATATTTCTGAGTGTAAGAAATAGCTTAAATGGCTTTAAGTGACAAATAATCAAATCTCACTGTGTTTTCTTCTCTCAGGTCGAGTTCAACCCCAACCAGTCCTCCCTCACTGTGGAAGGTGACGACATTGATGCCTTTGATAAGGTCATGCAGCACATCTCCTACTTGAACTCCCGCCAATTCCCGACCCCCGGCATCAGGCATCTTCGCATCTCCACCACTGTCAAGTAAGAAGCAGAAGCCGAGAACACTTCACCAGTTGTAATTATTTATTGTCAGTCAGCAACAGCTGAACATTTGTGAAACAGGTTCTTCCTGCCTAATAGACACTCTGAGAGTTCATGGTTCTACTTAAAATGTAAGGATGCTTTGTTGAGGTTGTTGAAGTAGAAGTCAAGAGTTTTACCCGATTTCCTTAAAAAAGACAATAAACTAATTATTTTGGGGTCAGAGGCAGAAGAGCTGTATGATTCTGTTTAGTTTTCTTGTTCTCTTTGAAGTTTACTTTTTTTTTTAACCGATGTATTCTAAGAATGAAATGTGAATAACAAATAAGCACTACATGTGTAGACAATGCATGATAAGAATGTATAAAGACTCTCAGGTCTGCTGAGCTTGCTTCCAGTTAAACATTTGGTCTTATTTACATACGCATTTGCATATTGCATGGACTGAGTAATTACAACAAATAACACATTTTCCCTGCACCCTCAGTTTCTGCTGTGAGAGTAACTGTCCAGCTACTGGTGCCATTACATCTAAATGAATGTAGAAGAAGCACTTACATAAGCATTTTATATGTGGAGTTACTGTTTGCAGACAGTCAAATGAAAAATGACCCCCCCTGCAAGCTTTTTCTCCACATCATTTACTACACCTATTTACAAGAAAAATTATATTTTCCTGGTTTTTAATGTTTATTTTACTTCCTGGAAAAGAGCAGATTGTATTTTAGTAGTTCCAACACATTAAACCAGTTGGTGCTCACATAAAAATGCACACAATAAATCCTGAATACAGTTTAATATAATTTATCCTCTTGTCTGTCAGACAAATTTGGCAGTTCACCACAGAATAACTTTTTTCCCCTATCACTTTGCCTCAACAGAACATACAAAATTAGATGATTGAAATTGAACACATTGAAAATTTCCACTTGTGTCTTTTAAAAGCAAAAGAGGAAAACAGCAACTACATGAGAAACTGATAAAAGGATTCCAGGTATTCAAAATTAAGTATTTCCACAGATGCTTCAATGAGGAGTCCTGTGTAACCGTCCCGGATGCTGAAGGTTACGTGATGGTGCTGCAGCCGGAAGAGCCAAAGATCAGCCTGAGCGGAATTGACCACTTTGCCCGCAGCGCTGCCGAATTCGAGAGCCAGGAAGGTGTGACGCTGTTCCCCGAGCTGCGCATTGTGAGCACCATCACCCGAGAAGTGGAGGCCGACACCGAGTCTGAAGCTGCTGAGGGAGCTGATGATGACCCCACAGGTAAGAGAAATGCACATCAGACCCCTACATAACCCCGGGTAATGCTATAGGGAATTAGTAGATAAAGCTATCCTATTTTTCAGTGGATTATTGTTAGTATTCACATAACAGCCAACTCATCCTCTGAGTTGTACACATTAATATTCTACTATAACACTGCCACATGTGTTATCTTAGTCTTTTGTCACCTGAAGCAGTATGATAGAGTGATGCTTCATGTGTTGCCTCGCCTTAGAAACTGAACAGATCCGTAAGAACAGCAAATGTGCATTTGATAGCTGTGTTGATATACAGTAGCTGTGGAGAATTACGCCTGCGGGCCAAAAGGATTGGATAGACAGAGCGGGAGGGAGTGAGGAGAGCGATAAGTTGTTTACTGCTTTATGGAGAGTGGGGGGTCAGTTGACTAGCCGTGCCATCTGTTAGGTTTCTATATACAGTATGAGCTAAGAGAAGGAGAGACAATAGACATGGCCTGAAGTTGACACAGATACAGGAAGATTTGATGCCCTGTGGTGAACAGCAGGACATATGGGACAAAAGAGCTTACAGAGATCAGTATCAGTTGTGTTCACCTAACCAACAAACAAGAGAAGTCAAAGTAGATGACTATGAATCGCCTAATAAGGCCTCCATAGAGGTGCAAACTGTATGTGTATGAAATATTATATAACATATAACACAGGCTGCTTTAGTGGAGCTATTAAAATGTTTTTGAATTAGTTTATGTGAGGCGTTTTTCATGTTTTACATATCTGTGCTTTAAAATGTACAAATTCAATAAAATAAAATAAAATGGTACTATACAGCTTTTTAACATGCAAAACATTTAAAACTTGCGTTAATGCTGTGTTGTAATCATACAATTAAATACATCCTTACAACTCTTCTTTATCAATCTCTTTTCAACATTGTTAATTCAGTTCAAGAAACAGTGGTGTCAGAGGAGATCATGCACAACCTGGACACATGTGAAGTGACCGTGGTGGGAGATGAACTTGACGGGGAGCATGAGGGCCTGGAGGTCGACATGTCCCAGCTGCAGCAACGTGCCCTGGAGATGAGCTCTTCTAACCTCGGCCTCGTCATCACCGGTACAGACCACTGAGCTGGATTAAATTCTTTAAAATCTGTGTAATGTGGAGTCTTTTCATGTAAACAAATTGTACACTTGCTGCTGATTGCTGCTTAAATTTCCTGTTGACACAAAATCCCCTCTGTATTTTCCAGGCGTGAACACCATGGCCAACTATGAGCAGGTCTTGCATCTTATCCATTACAAGAACTGGCACACAGAGGCTCTCTTTGACAGGAAATTCAAACTGGTCTGCTCTGAACTCAACGGTCGCTACATCAGCAATGACTTCAAGGTCGAGGTATGACTGAGCATTTGTCAGTGATGTCAAATAACGGTGATGCATGTAATCCCCTGGTGTTACTGAGGCATTCTTGTGTCATGTGTACATCAAGATTTTATAACAGTTCACTTGTGTATGGTTTTTATTTTCTCTAGGTGAATGTTATCCACACAGCCAATCCCATGGAGCATGTTAACAATGCCATGGTGCAGCCCAACTTCATCAACCCTATCCATCACGCCTCTGTGGATCTGTCTGGTCACAATCTGGTCAACGCTCACCAGGCCTCAGGTACTGTAACATGGGAATCTGACATCTGAATCATTAGTCTTCAAGTACAACACAGAATATTATATTCTTTGTCCTTTGCATTATACAAATGTAGTAGCAAATTAACAGTCCAATAATTTGTTATTTTATTTAGTTTTATTCATAGACGAACAAACATCCTCGGAACCAAAACAACACAGACAGCGTCTATGTAGAAATGATACAATGATCTCAGATAAATGTTTCCTTTTATACTGATAATTTTGCTGACCATCGTGGGAAAATGGGAAATCCCCTTTGCCCAAGTAAATTTCAACCAATCAGATTCCTTCCAAAACAACTTTTCTTGGCATCGATCTCATAATGCTCCTTTCGTTCAAAACTCCAGTCGCAGGTGCATGAGTGCACGAGTTTTTTCAGAAGGTGGCCTTGAAACTTCAGTGTTTCATACAGGGTTACTTCAGTTCAGTTTCTTCTATACAAGTGTGTCCTCAGTTCATTGACTGATGCCCACTTACTTTGAGTTATATACTATCTCAATTACAATACTGTTTCGTGACTTTTGTTGCTGCATTCTCATTTTAAAAGATAATAATAATAAAAGTGTAGTACATTTAATCACATATAATTCAGGGTATGTTTATCAAATCAAATGTGCTTATTCACTCAGTAAGTGCAGAATCACATACACCTCTTCTTTTATCATAATGCCCTCAGTTTTGATTATCTTTAGCAAATAACAATCAATAATCAAGTACCCTTTAAGCAGATACAAAATTGTTCATTGTTAGTATTTATCACCCAAATTTTACACTACACAAACCAAGACCAACCCAGGTTGCTTGTAGCACCTCAAAAGGTCCTGCACCGAAGCTTTCCAGACTTCTATAAACATCTCACAAAATGAAAAAGTTAAAGAACACAAAAAAATCAGTTTCAGTTCCATTCAACAAATCCTGACCATTGTAGTTCTTATACATGTGTCCATCACATCCCAAAACAAAATTGGAGGCATCATGATACATTCCAGAAATGCTGTAGTCCATTTTGTATTTTGTAGCCTCGAATTTGCATTTGACTATCGCCATCTTGGATTTCTGGAGCCAGTGCATGTTTGGAGGAAAGGGTGGTGCTGACCCTAGCTTGGTCAGTAAGGGGCATTTATAGTCTATGATTAACAGTGATGATGCTAATACTAATTTTCACTAGTGAAATACAGGCTGAAAACCATTAAAATAAAATGAACTTGTCGGAAAAACTGAACATCCAACTATTTAGATGGTCTTTTTGTACAACCAAACACTGAACAAGACTCTTTTTTTAGGTGATCAAAAGGTACAGTTGTCGTGAATGGGGAAACTAGCTATTGGAGACCAAAACCATGTTTTGTACCAGGCTGTAAACATGTTTGTTTCTGCTGTAAAGTTGGGCATTTTAACATGGAGGGTCTATGGGGATTGACATGTTTTTGGAGCCAGCCTCAAGTGGCCATTTGAGGAGCTGCAATTTTTCGCACTTTCACATTGGCTTCATTTTTCAGCCCTGGAGGCTGCTGCTTGGTTAAACTTAATACTGAAAATGTCATAATCAAACCAGTAATCTGCTTAATTGTTGTGCTGAAGAAAAAAAATGTGGCCTCTGATATGGCAAGCATTACTGCAGATGGATTAGAGTCTATTAACCAGAAATAGGGCAAGTATGAAACACTGGTTATTTGATTTTTTTTTTTTTTTTTTAATGACACAAGTTTAGGGATTACATTTGAGTGCTGCCTGTGACATCTGTACAGGCGGTGCTCTGAGCACAACCTTTTATTTCCTAGCTTCAGTAATCTTCTGTGCTGTCAGGCTCACTAAGCCTGCCACTGCACAGGAGAGGCCCTTTACTGCTAATATGGGGCAAAGTGGAGCAGGTTGGAGGGAGATGGGGCAAAGCTATTTAAAGAAAGAGTCACACCTAGATGTGTTGAAAGCATCCGTCGACACACCAAGAAAGTAAAGCCCTTGAAATGCCCTCAGACAGACATATAGGCTGTGTCTCCCCACATACAGCTGAAACCATAGACAGGAAAAATAATGGATGTAACCACAGTACTGTCGACAACTGTTTTCAAGCCTTGAGTTTGGCATTTTGACCGTTGCCATCTTAGATTTTTGGAACAAGAAGTAACCATATTTAGATGAGAGAGTGGCGCTATCTCTAGTGCTAACTATTAGCTTGGTTAACACAATGCATTTACAGTCTGTGTTTAACTGTGATAATGCTTATTTTCAATAGCAAAAAATAATTAAAACAAAATGCACTTACTGGAAAAACTGAACATACGACTTTTTAGAGGGTCTATTAGTCCAACCAAACGATGAACAAGACTTTCTTTAGGTGACCAAAATGTTACAATTAACGTTTAATTAACTGAAAACACTGAAATAGTGAGGGCACTGCCTATACTCTGAGAATCTGAGGTTACGCCATAGTTAAATTACCTAACCAACTATAGTAGTGACGTCAATCATAACATAACCAAGCCCTAAAGCATATGCTGGTTTATAATCGATTTTACTCTAAATGGGACCATAATTTACTAAATGAACATCATGCTGCATTTAAGTGATTGACATAATAAATAACGTTAGAAGTCCGGTCATTTTCTCATAGATTTCTATACAATCAGACTTATTTTTGGAGCCAGTGGAATCGCCCCCTGCTGGCCATTAGAAAGAATGCAGGCTTAAGTTACTTGTGTATTGGCCTCACTTTTCAGACCCGGAGCTACCTGCTTGGTTGTTACTGGGTTTACATATGCCCATGTGCTAGTGGATAATCATTTTCATCTTATCTATAATTTTGTGTTTATATGTGTGTGTGTTTTTTTGCTCCTTTGCAGTGGTTCCCAGCGCCGCCACTATTGTCATTGTCGTGTGTGTCAGTTTCCTGGTGTTCATGATCATCCTGGGTGTGTTCCGCATCCGAGCTGCACACCAGCGCACCATGAGAGACCAAGAGAATGGCAAGGAGAACGAGATGGACTGGGACGACTCAGCCCTTACCATCACAGTCAATCCCATGGAGGTAAAAACACAGACAAAAACGAGTGAAAGTTTCTGGTGATTAACCAGAAAGCTCAACCGGTGTGCTTGGGTTATAGCCGAGGCAGCTTTTCACCAGCTAATGCTCTCTGGGTGACGCTGCGACTGTGCCCTAGTTTTATCTGAGCTATCATGATTGATGGGCCTGCCGGAATGGGGAGTGACTTTGTTGCTGTGTTAATTCAAATAAAAGATCAGATTATTTTTGTTTTAGTCTCACAGAGATTTAGAGCATTTTTGGTGTCCCCGACTAAAATGCCACATTTTTCTCTTGAAATTAATGAGTCAGGTTGTGTGCAGGATATTAATGTTGGTAATAAGAATTCATGACTTTTTAAGTTATGTGGGTTTACAAATAATTTAATTTATCATTTTTACTTTGCTGATTAAGATGGTTAAAATGTTGGTCTCCAGTATTTTAACTACCATCATTTAAGAGCTGCTGGCAAGTAGCTGCAGTATTCACAGCTGTTTGCGGTAATATTTTAAAGAAGAATTACAGCTGTCTTAGCATAAGTCAAAAGTTTGATTTGAAATAGAAAAAAGCATCACTTCATTACTGAGACCCTGTAGACATGTAAAGATTGTGGTGTGGGGTATGGACACTTCACGCCACAGTAAATGATGAGAAGTAAAATTCAGACTCTCTCCAAAACAGCAGCTAGTGAGCATCCAGAAAAGAAGGATTCATTGTTGGGTCTTTTTTGTCTATTGTCCTTTGTATCACAAACCAGTTGGGTTGGTTAACACGAATGGGCTGTGTGCAGTTCACTGGCATCTTGTTACATGACTTCCAACTATCGGTGTCAAATTTAAAGTGGTCTATCACTGCATCGGGACAATATTGTCGATAATATGTAGTTAATATTTTATTTAAAGGGTCCATGATAGCATGCAGCTCTGCCTACCATCTTAAAGAGTCAGGTTGTATAGGTTTAAAAATGGTGATGCTGTAACACATGCAGGAGCAATTTACATGATTAAATGTGTAAATCAGAAAGTGATCCCCTCCCTCTCTCCCCGTGTCTTTTAACACAGACGTACGAGGACCAGCACAGCAGTGAGGAGGAGGAGGAAGAAGAGGAAGAGAGTGAAGATGGAGAGGAGGAAGATGACATCACAAGTGCTGAGTCAGAGAGTAGCGAAGACGAGGAGGGTGGGGAGCCGGAGGACCAGCAGGGGACCAGCAGACAGCAGCAGCTGGAGTGGGATGACTCCACCCTCACCTACTAGAACGACACACACACATACACTCAACACAAGCTCCTTACACATCACCAGTTTGCACACACTCAGATCCTCAAACTCACCGCTCCACACACACACTCACACACTCCCCCAGTTTCATGTCCGAGGAGCCGTGATGTAAAAAAAAAAAGAAAAGAGAAAAAAAAAGGAAAAAAAAAATCCCTTCAGCATATATATGGTCAAGATTTTCCTGTTGTTATCTTAGTGGTGGTACTCAGTGTAGTGTAGTCATCACCAGATTGCTGATTTTTACTTTTTATTTTTTTATTTATTATATTTTAATTCCTAGGAAAACTTGGCCAACATTTGTTTTGAACTGCGTGAGGAAGCCAACCCTGCACTTTTTGTTTTCTCTCAGACGTAAGGCTTTCAAAATGGAGAATAATTTTTTTCCCCCTAATTTTATTCTTTGCTTTTAGTTTTGTTTGCCGCTAAAATCACGTATAGCTTTCACTTGAGTTCCTTGACTTGTAGTCCACAGTGAAATGATATGCTTTTAACAAGTAGACTGCATTTTCTCTGTTTTTTTTTTTCTCCTTTCTTTTGTTCTTTTAGTGCATGAGGATATTTGAGAAGTCGTATGTGTAGAAAAATAAATTGCTTTTTAAAGATTTTGTAAATATAAAGAAACCATGTAATTAGTTGATGTGTTAGTGAAGGCCTACTCAACGGGGTCCAATATCTAAAATGACGCAGTACGTAATGTAGAATATTTGTGTCACAGAGGCTGTAGCATGTCGCTAAATTCCTGCAAAAGCTGTTCCATCATGCTTGTACAAACATGTCTGCTTCATGACAAGAAACCCAGGACTGTTAAGCAGAGGTTTCCATGACAAAGTGGTGTCCATTTTGTCTCTTTGGTTTTTTTTGCAAAAACAAATATTTCTTTTGCTTTCTCGTAGGCAGGACTGGTTGATGGTCTCAGCTTCATACATGCTTTGCTTTGCTTGCACAGGTGGCAATGCTCTACTCCAAACGTCAGTGTATTTCATTCCCAATAGATCTCACTGTTGTACAGAAGGGATTTTCTTTTTGTTCAGAGTAATCACGCTCAGAGAAAAGCTAATGTACAAATCGACATTTTGTGTGGGAACAGTACGAACAGCAGGCCAGGTTCTGCAGTGCTGTCGATCTTGAAATTATGGGTACTAATGTTTCCGCCAGTGCATTTGGACAAGTCGAGAGATTTCTTCAGCAGCTTTAAAAAGCCTTTCGTCTGTATCACAGTCCTGCTGTGACAGAATTGGGAAGGGGTAAAAACAAAAACAAAAAACCTTCAAACCACTGAAGGAGCAGATTTATGACAGACTAGCTTTAGTGGGATGTGGCTGAACAGCGAAGTTGCTGGCATTGTTTTTTTTTTTTTGGGAGAACAGTGAAATGAAAGTACTCTTCAGGATTGCTCCGTTGCAAGTTTCTTTTCATGGTACAGCTATTTAACTTGGAATAATAATACATATATTAGATGCAATTTTAAATTGGTTTCCTATTGCAAGCGCTGTCTTTACAGTGGTTCAAGGAAATACACCTTGGGTTATGAATGCATAGTTCACAATAAGAAAACAATTTAAAAATGAATCTTGTTTGAATCTTAAAATGAAATATTTTTTTGCAGTAGACCACTAGATTTTATTGTACATGGAACTGTACTGTAGAGTTGTTCTAAGATATTTGTTTACATTTGGTAAACTTCTTTTCTTTCTGGTATTAGTATCAATCTTATATAATTAATTGGGGAAAAAAGTGTCCAACCTCTATCTCCTCTCAGACACTGCTGGTCATTACTGTTGTGTATATATCTTTCACAAAGCAGGATACAAATGTACCATCACGCTTAACTACGTAGTGTTTGTCTTATGTTTTTGGCCACCAGGTAAAATGTAAACATTTCTTAACCTGCATTACTGAAGACCAGACGTAGGGCATTGCAGGGAGCAGAATGTGGCATTATCAGGATTAGAAATGCAGGTGTGGCAAGTCTGATATTTTGCATGCAAATCTGTTTTCAGATGCCAAAAAACACATACACGCTCTTTTTGGAGACAGTTTCCAATCTACTTTTGAGAGTTAGAGTCGCTCACTTGTGTTTCTTTGGTTAATTTATGATTTTTAGTGGTCTGTGGTGGAAATGTTGTGAACAGTCTCCCCCTCCATGATGACTTGGACTCGTAATAAAAACGGCGCCAGGTCTGAGCCGGCTGAGATGGGAGTGCCTTTTGCCGATCATAGCGCAATTAGCAGATCTAACAAAAACACTCATCCATGCTCTTTTATTTGTGATAATTTTGTTTTCTTGTTTTGTTTTTTTAATTTGTAACTGTAAACATCTAGATTTCTTACAGAGCTGGGGATTACATTTTCTTTCAGTCTGTTGTAACAATAGTCCACCGCTAGTTTTATTAAAAGTGAAAACAGTTTTACATAGATGTCATGTGTCCATGTTGATGTGTAGATGAAGTAGATCCATATTGTATCTTCTATAGATATTATTCTAAATCATATTGACGGAATCCACCTTTAACAAGATGTACAGTACATTATGAACTTGCTTTGGCAGCAATGTGGGTATACTGTTAATTGGCCTATTTGTGTATAGTGGCAGGTAATTTAGAACAGTGTCCTATTTGCCTGAGTTGTTGAGAAATGATTTTGAGGGCAGCATGAAATTCACAAGAGTTACACGCCTGTTGACTCTCACTGTTTCATTATTTCTAACACTTGATGTCCACATTTCATCTACAAGAGTACAGTACCAAGGGTCACTGATACATGCACACTGACTCTGCGGACAAGTCTCCTCGGTGACTCCGCCATCTCAAATATTCTGGGTTTTACGCTTTCTGATCAGCCCCCCGAGCTAAAGTGTGAATTGGTTGAATTGAATGTCACTGCCTAACAAACTGAAACGCAGCCATACTGTAATAACACTAAGATGTAAGGGGAATTTACTTTGCATGAACCACAAGTTTGTGTACGTTCCATGTGGGGTTGTGAGACTGGAGTGAGGGAAGGAGACGTGATACACTACTGATTCTCAGATTGTCTGTTTCACACGTCCACGACACTCCAGATATATATATATATTTTTTGTTTTTCTTTTTTTGTTTTTCTTTTAAAAATTTGCTCAAAAGTGGAAGGTGACGATGTTTTCGGAACAGTTGGAATGCTTCCTTTGTGCTTGTTGGAGCTGCTCTCACTTTTCTACCAATTGAAAGGCAAATTGTAGTGAAGGTGATGCTTGCTCGTAAACAAAATAAAGGATAATGAGATGGGGTATAACTGCTGTCTATTGTTTTCATTCAACTGTCTCTCATACTGCAAGTGTAAAAATCACCAGTGTGGACATGTTACTGGTGTGTAGGCTGAGTACACACCCTGGATACTGTGGGTGTTGCCGCTCAAAATGTTGAGCATTAGTGTCATCTGGTGGTGAAAATAAAAAATCCCAAAAATATGTACAACAGAACTTCACAAACATAATTAGTGACCATTTCTGATTTACTTCCATTCAAAACAACAGATACAAAGTTGTATATGTAACATTAACAATTTAAAATAGTTTCAATTAGATTACAGTCACACTGAATATGAAATGTAACGTAATATTGAAGTTGATTGCTGTTCATTTAGAACTAGAGTGGTCAACTGAAGCACTACTTGAAATATTTGACATTCACTGAGCGTACAGAGGGTGTGGACAAAAAGAGGGGAAAAACCAGACAGACCATAAATATACAGAACTAAATAACGTGCAAGGTTACCTCTCTGCCTCCAGAATAACAAGTCTGTTTAAAAATAAAGCAGCTGGAACTCTGCTTCATATTCTGCCCCACAGTTTGCTCTCAAAAACTCTTCCATCAGGTTTGCTTTTATAAAGGTTTTTTTTGTTATAACCCCTTTTGTATTATCTTGCAGCGTGAGGACACCATGAAGAACAGTACGGGAGCATCTGGTCCTGTTAAGTGACCTTATGTACCTTGGCTGTTAAACAACCACATTAATCAAACTGAATGCCTCCCGTGAGATACAGTAGCTGCTGAAACCATCACAGACTTTGCATAATGGCAACAAATCCATCCAATGGATTTCATATCCCATTCCAGGCAAACTGGTTTAAGACTCACTGGATCATGTGTTTCCCAGACGTCCGGTCTGGTTAATAGTGTTTATGTGTCTTAATACAAAACGGCAGTTTCCAAATGGCAGTAATGACTGTACATGTAAGCTGTAAATATATTTTACATAGTTTTTGAGTCATTCACTGTTTAAAACCTTTTGTGACTACCTGTGATTCATATATATATGGATGTTTATTGCTTGATTGCTTTGAAAGCCTGTCTGAAAGGAGTGTTTTACAGACATCTTAGAGCTGACACACTGCTGCATATTGTCAAGTCTTACTGTATGCATATTGCACATTTTCTAGTGTTACTGTCTTTGTAGTGTAATTTAGTCACTTCAAAGTTGTTTCATGTTGTATTTCTGTTATTTATCCTGTAGACAGCACAGTTGATTTAAAATGATATTGCATCTTTATAATAATATCACACTTGCAGCACTCATACAAGCACTCAACATCTTAAAACACCACTGAATTTTTAAGATTTTAGACAGATCACACAGCAACCCAATAAGAAATACAGCAAAAAAATCACAACAGAATTATTCCTCATGAACAACCAGGACACTCTTTCACATTCATGTACATGTCTTCATATTACACAAATCACATGCTCGTACCTATGATACAATGATATGATACACTCATCCGAACACATAAAATACATTGAGGGCTATAAAACAATACTGTTAAAAAGTGTTAGCATCTACAGCAACACCTAGAAGTGATTATTTACAAAATCAATTGGCACATTTTCTCTGTTGGTGATAAAAAAGAAGTCGACTTAAAATTAACATTTTGTGTAATTACTATGCCTTGGTTTTCACACCAGAGCTAGCTAAAGCCATAATTTTATCTTCAGACCCTGGAAAAGAAGGCAAAACAAGGTAAATATGAAGGTTCATACTGCAATTTGTGAAATTAAACACTTCAGTGAAAGATCATTTTTATGCTCACCTGAGTTTGCAGTGACTTTTTCAAACTGGCTCAGAGTAGCTGTGGCATTTTCTGAGAGAAAAGTCTCATCCTCTGCAGTAAGCTGTCAAAACAGCCAGAAGCAAAAGGAAAGTTTTGTAAATTCGTGGCTTCATTTAACAAACATTTGTAAAATGTTATAACTTCTTCTGTGGTGAGTCTCTTATTGACTTATTTTTAGTCACATACCAGACAGCTACGTGACTACAAATAATTCATCGAAGCTTTAAGAGTTCATGTAAACTCAAGCACAAGTCACTGAATCATCCATGAATCTGTGGGAAAAAACACCACGTCTCTGCTGTGAGTATTACTCACCTTCTCTCCCAGTTTTCTCAAGGCTGTGAGGATTTCCATTTTCTGCTGTGTGTACAGATCCCGCGACAGTTTCCCCACTATAACATCTCGGTCCATCTGCGCAGAATGTCACACACTAGTTAGACACATTTTTCAGGCCAAGCAACACACTGATTATAACTAAGGACCACATCTGTACAATAAACAAACATGAAAGATCATATCCTAGACACTGCAGTCCAAACCTCTGCTAGTCTGGTTCTCAGCTGTCCTGGCTGCTTCTTCGCAAAAAGTCGGATCACCTCTGGGGTTTTGAACGCTTGACTGATGGCAGCCTGGATTGCCTGAAGACAACAGAGAGATCAGAAAAAAATGAAAATGACAGACTGCTTACACTGGATTATAAGCCATAGCATCCTTAAGTCAGTTCACAATCACAGTAGTTCCACATCTTCTGTTGTCCGTACCAGCTGCATCCCACTGAGCTCATCCACAAGCGTCATGTCTCCTGTCATGATCTTCTTCAGAGAGTCGTTGAACTCACTCAACTGTTCCAAGGTTTCCTTCTTGGTCTCCTCATATTCCTCTTCATCCAGTTCTTCTCTGGAATAAAGATGAGACAACAAACTTACAGTGACACACGGAAAATAGATGGTAGCCTATATGGTATTTTCTGGCATCATTATATGCCAGCACAACATGTTATAGATACACTGATCGTTCAATGTAAAGCCTCATGGATTTAATGTATTTTTCCTACACTGCACCTGCATTCCTCCAGATCCTGAAGCTGCTGCATCAGTCTGTCAAGCTGCTCTTCCATATTTTGCCTCAATTTTCCAGTTTCTGATTTCCCGCGGGAAGCCATCCTTTGTTCAAGTTATATTTCCAATCTATGGAGAGGATGAAGCAGGGGATGAAACAGGAAAACAAAAATCAATCTTACTTAAAAACATTTTTTTAAGGATAGGTTTTTTCATCCTAACTTTTGGTTGGTTATCTATTTTTAACACTGAAGCACTTTGAGATTCACTGCGAATTAAAAGTGCAATACAATTCAAATGCATTATTTTTTATTATTCATTACTAGGCATAATTATCCAAGTATACCACAAAAAACCTAGCATGCTAACATTATCTGTATTTGTATGGTGTTATTGCAGCAAGTGTCACGACAAAACTGTTAAATATTTAGCGAGACACAAACGACATTAACAAACCATTCAGACCATCTCTTTGCTCGGACCTCGTTAACAGCAGTGAAAGTTGTTTAGTTAGTTAACTTAGTAAGCTGCGTGGCTAGCTAGCATGCTAATAGACAGACTGACCTGGACTTTCTTTGTGCTCAAATCACCGAGTTAAATGTTTGCATCAGCTTGACCAACGTGTCGTAAAACCAGCGGAATTACTTCACTGAAATCCGCAAAATGCGACTACTTTGAAGTAGGTGTTTGGAAATGTTTAGTGCTGGCCGCTGTGGTTGTGAACGTAGCTCATGATCAGTGGGTGCGGCTCTTCTTCTGCTTCCTGGTCGCTTCTGTCCAACCACGTCTCTTCATATTAATGCTATCCATAACATACACACAGGACGCACATGACGCTTTACAGAGCAGGTACGAGTACGGCCATAGACAAAATACGACACTGACTTTATAAGGTTATTTTACTCAAAGGCAGAAGACGCTTTTATTGAGTGTAACTTCTGTTACGAGTTGAACCTGTGTTTTGTCCATTAGAGCGTCCTCCCAGCTCCAGCTGCCTGGTTAGCCACAATGCTAACGTTTAGCTACTGTTTACAATCACTGACAGCGCCATTAACGCTTGTTCATGATAACATACCATTTATATTCTAATACTCGTTCACTTTGGTATAGCGGATGCAGAAAGGTCTCTCTGACATGTGACCCTTGAAACCAATAACTTACTAACAGTGTCTGTTTTTCCTCCATATCTGCTGTTTTAAGTGTGACCCCAGCTCTAGTATTAGGCATGGAGGCTCAGACTAAAACCAGAGTGGTCCTGCTGGCCTGTGGCTCCTTCAACCCCATCACCAACCTGCACCTGAGGATGTTTGAACTGGCTCGAGATCACCTGGAAGACACAGGTACAATAAAAAATTAAAAAAAAAAAAAAAAAAAAAAAAAGAGACTCTTTTGGGATCCCCAGGAAGATGCTTCTTTAAATGGCTGGTTCACCCACATGACGCGTTTTCCCCCCACTCACATCTTGTCTTACCATCCAGATAGTTCAGATTTAATTTCATTACCTTCAAGTTTGAAGATATTCACAAGGAGGATATATAAGGGGATATATGTGATGCTCACAGCATTGACTGAGCACTGAAACACCAATTTACACAGATAATCCTTGCTCCAAGTCAAAAACACTTGCCCTTCTGATTTTCAATGCAAAGTTGCATAAATAAAAGGTGTGTGTCATTTTTTAAGGCAGCCACTGTGCCTTCTCTTAGTGTGGGTCCTCCTTTACTTCCTAACCGCTGCTGCAACTGTGTTCTGGCTTCTGTTCAGTAGTTCAATCGATCTTGTACCCTCTCTCATCTTTTTGAAGTCTCACAATCTGGTCTCTTACTTGTTCAATTAATTCCTCACCATGTGGAGTCATGTTGCATTAAACACAACCCAGGCCAAAACTGAAAAAGTTACGGTGTTGACAGGGTCTTTTCTTACCTCGTTCAGGCAGTTAGCCATAATAGGAAGTCAAAGTTGTATTCACTTTTGTTTTAGTGTTCACAGGTCACTTTTGAGGTTGTACTTTGAGGTCTGTATTTTCAATTTAGCCCATCTAACCCGTTTCTATTTAATTACAAATCAAGATCAAATACCCTACACTCCACCCTAAAAAAGAGCATCAATATCCCTGTTTACTGTTTAACACTCCCATGCAAGTTTTGTGCTGTGCCATTTCTCTAAATCATCTGTGTATTCACTCCATTTCCTTCATGTCAAAGGTCAGTACAGGGTGGTGAAAGGCATCATCTCTGCAGTGGGTGATGCCTATAAGAAGAAGGGTTTGATTGAGGCCTGCCACCGTCTGGAGATGGCCAGACTGTCCACGGAGAACTCCGACTGGATCACAGTAGATTCGTGGGAGAGCTCACAGCCTGAGTGGTTGGAGACTGCAAAAGTGGTTCGGTAAGTTTTCAATTATGTAATGTTAGTGGCAGTGCCTATGTTTGAGTCATCATTATAGTTGTAACACACTACCTGTCAGGTCTTTTATCTTTTAATCAGGGTTCCCTTGCTTGCTGTTTTTTACCCTCTAACTCTTCCTCATCAATGACCACACCACTAGTAGTAAAGACTGTTAAACCAATGATTTACAAGCAGCCTCTCTAACCGTGTGAGATTTAATGTGGAATGGTGGCATTAATTTCGCACAAATGTTAACAAATTATAGTGTCTCAGTGAATTAGCTGAATTGTCTATGCATATTTATAACTCTTGTATCATGTCCACTGTGCTGTTCACACATACAGTACATTAAACACTGTATGGTATGTGATACACTGAGTAGCTGTCAATGAACAGTACCTGTTTGTAGAATGAATTCAAGCGTTTTACTTATCTCAGTGACAAAGTTGTTAAAAGTTTTGTTTCAGACAGTTTCCCTTCCACTTTATTACTCATGAAGCGCTGTGACTTTAGGGTCGAAAATTCCATAATTGCAAAACCTGACTGACTGTTTGGTTTCTCTTCATTCATTTATCGCTGAACAAATCTGAGATCTGGGTGGCCATTTAGAAAACTGGAATCAGGCTTACCTGCATTCCGTAGCAATATAAACAGAATAATCTGGCTCTTAATCTGTTAACACACGTGTTTAAAAGTGAACACTTTAAATCAAACTTCAGACCTAATATATTTCACTATTTAGCATGTTATGTTTAAATAAATAATAATATCATTTATTTATAAATGTTGCAGACGTGTTTTTCTTGGCTATTTTCCCATCAAATAATAGTTTCTGTATTATATATTTAAAACTTTTATCCTTTTTTTTCCTTTTTCTTTACAGAAAACAAATACCCGAGCTAAAGAAATGTTGACACAGTTGACAGTTTTCTGCCTCAATGTGGCAAGAGGTTTCCGTAATTTTTGGTGGTTTACAAAAAACTGCACCTCTGTGTGCTTTCATCTGAGAGGATCTGACTTGTTGCTGTAAAGAATAAAATTAATTTATAAGCAAAGTAGCTGAGGAGCCTGCAACTAAAATGTCTTATATGGGATCCTGTATGCAATGCAATTACCCTGACTGTGTTTTTCCTCTAATCTTTAGGTTTTGATATATCAAAAATCTGATTATTTAATGCTAAATTAATTTGTATCTACTCAGGCATCACTATGAGGAACTACATACAGCAGAGCAGTACAATGATGATGTGGACACTGTCAAGTATGCAAAAAAGAGACGCATGCAGGAGGATTCTTTTGAGGGTGCATCTGAGCACAAAAGGAGAGGTAGGTCACATGCAGCTGTGTACGGTTATTTTGTTTTCATCTGCTCCCTTTTCCAATCTAATCCTGCTTCCACTGTATTCAGCTTGACTCATCACTAGGAGACAATGCTTGAATGGTGCATAAACTCAAGGTGTGGTGGGTGACATCCAATCACTTACAATAAAGGCAGGTAGTGACAGAACTGCGTACATCAGTGACAAAGGTAGAACATCAAGTCCAAGCACTCAGTTTTACAACATTTTTCACACTACTGTCAAGAATGTTGGACTGTGTGAATCCACCGCATGTTGTTGTACTGTATAAGATTATACATACTAGCAGGAGAAGTGCATAAAGTGTCATGTATTCATTTGCCATGAGTCTCCTGTCATAATGGAGATGTTATTAAGGCAAGGCAAGTTTTATTTGTGAATGAATGAATGAAAATTCATTATATATTAAGTCGTAACAGTTATTGGAAGTTAATTACAAAAAGCTTTTGAAAGAGTCTGTGGAGCATTGATTAGACATAAAGAAGTAAATCACTTGAACCTAACTGTAGTGTATCAGCATTGCTCACTGGCAGAGCTAAGAACTCTTCTGAGTTAACTAAACTGTCTTTTCTTCACTCAGGCAACACTCATCTGATGCTGCTGTGTGGGGCTGATGTCCTGGAGTCCTTTGGGATCCCCAATCTGTGGAAACAGGAGGATATCGCTGAGATTTTGGGCCGCTATGGTTTGGTTTGCATCACCCGCAGCGGCAGCGACCCCTACAAGTTCATCCACCAGTCAGACATGCTGTGGAAGTATCGCAAGAACATCCACGTGGTCCATGAATGGGTGACTAATGAGATTTCCGCCACTCACGTGCGCCGGGCTCTTCGTCGAGGACGGAGCGTCAGGTACCTGCTGCCAGACAGTGTGGTTGACTACATTCAAGAGCACGGCCTCTACACTGCCGAGAGCGAGCAGAAAAATGCTGACGTGGTTCTAGCACCGTTTCAGAGATACACAAGCACATCGTCAAGCTGAGGATGTTTACTGCTGCAGCTTTAAAAACAGAAGCATAAGCTGTCTGCACTAAGTGCCGTGAGTTTACTGTGAACTGGAAACAAATGAGACACATCAAACAGTTAATTTAAACTTCCACCAGTGCCTGCTCTACAGAATAGTCATTTTTAAAATGTGTGTGTTTGTGTGTGTGTTTTTAAGAAGATCGCTCAGACTTTCCAGTGTGAAGTGATTTAGTAATTGTTTTGTTATTAGTTGTAATTGCTACAAATTATCATGTGTGTATGGGATAGTACATGAGTAAGAAACTGAATAACTGAGTACAATAGTAGTTAAACCAGCTTTCAGGTCAACTAAATGTCATTGCTACATTCTGGTGTGTGTTTATTGAACTAGAGATTCACAATTTTGTGTGAAAAAGTCAGTGTACATTTTGTTTGGTCTTGCAAATAGGAGCAGGAACAAATTAATTTCCACTTGTTTCACCACGGTTTCTTTTTTCACTTGCTTCAGCATTCACCTCCAGACACATCTCATGTTTTTTTACCTCAAGCAGGGTTTTGTCTATGCACTCCCTCAGGCAAACACAGGCATTAATCACTCAGTGCTGCGGATACCAAAGTGAAAGAGTGATTTGTATTGACTGCAAATTGAATAAACACTCTTTGTTTTCCACCTCAAGTGCTTTTAATTGCTGTTTCAATCCTATTATCACACAGATAAACTCCTAACCTCCTCAGTTTGGGAAGTGCCAAATTCACACCTGTTTTTTGGGGGGTGGGTGGGAGGGGGGTGCTATGTTTCAGGTACTCATCATTTGGGGAAGAGATCTGTAATTGTTTCTTGAAGTATAACTGATTACATTATATCACATGTGTATCTCATTCATTTACTTTTAAAGTTAAAGTAATTAAATTAAAGTTCTCAAAAGCAATCACATCTAACAACCTGATTAATCAAACTTAAAAGTGATGGATTCTCATTACAACACAAAGTCAAGTTTATCCTATTAAAGATTTCGTTAATTTGTTAGGTGTTTTCGACACTTTACGCACTTGTTATCTACTTACTGCTTACTTGATGTCATGAAGTCCATTTGTTTTATTTTCTTTCAAACTGGAGGTGCGTCACCTCCTTCAAACTGCCGTGCCACTGTATTGACATCGCTAATGTCAGTATTTTTTCCTCATTGCATAGAAAGGTGTTGCCAATTTTAAAATTATGTCACCTGCATGGTGACATAATGTTGGCACTTCAGTTGGCTTTGAAGCCAGGGGAGGTTTACTCCACGGTTAAATTTGCACAGTTGGGAAAAAAAGTGCAAATCTATATCAATATCTCTCACAGTGATAGGATTCACATGAACCAATAAACAAAAAAAGTGGGGAATAACACTGCTTATCCACAGCTGTAGGAATGATGGATTTTGAATAATTGTCTTTGTTTAGACATATGGATAAGTCTTTAGGTTACTGTATAGTCACTGTATAATGCAAATCTGTCCAAACTGTTTTACAAAGATTTGGGTAAAAGGAACAAACTAACACTAGTGTGTCACTTGAGGTCTATTCAAACGAGTTTATTATTCAGTGACCTGCACAGTGGGACCAGTCAGACACGTCTGTCTTCCTTGGCACTGATGAAAGCACCTCCCTCATCCTCACCTGCTGTTCAGGTGACAGCGAATGAGATGAGTGCATACTTGCCCTTTATACCTCCACCTCATAAAACAGCCTTGTCTCAGCCTCCTGACAGACTTGATCAGTCACCTTTTTTCATCCACACATCTCAGAAGGAGAGCAAAAAAGGTGCTCAAAATGCCAGCCAGCCTCTGTGGTACATGGGACATGATCAGCAATGTCAACTTTGAGGGTTACATGATTGCACTGGGTAAGTGGTTCTAAACATGGTTGTTTTAATCCTACAGTATTCTCTAGAATTCAGTATTGTCCAATTGGCTTGATATGTCTGCATTTCTGCCATTCAAACTTGAATTGGGCTTTAAAATGTATGCTGATATAAGATACAACATTGCAACAGTGGGGAAAATAAACGTTTGGATATGCTTTAGTTACATTGCTATTTATGGTGAGTGAGTGAGTGAGTGAGGGAGTGAGTGAGTGTATTTCTTGCCTGAGTGTGTGTCTTTCCATTAAATTTGTACTAAAATATTTGTCTACCTCTGCAGGCGTCAGTGCCTACTTACGAAAGATAGCTCTGAGGCTGAAGTTTAGGAAGGTGATTGAGCAGCAAGGAGACCAGTTCATCATCAAAACGACCAGCACGTTCAGAAACTACACCTTTTCCTTCAGAGTGGGTCAGGTGTTTGAGGAGTTTACCAAGGGACTTGACAACAGACATGTTAAGGTAAAGATGAATGACTCCTGGAAGAGAACTGATTGTTAAAAAGTGACACTAAACCCACTGATTACAACCTTTTGTAGATTATGTGATGTATTTTGCATTTTATGAGGACTTTAAGATTTTTAACGTGCTCTGTTTTCTGATGTTTTTTTGTTTTTTTTAAACGATTTTGTTGGCATAGACGCCTTTATTTATCAGTAGACCGACAGGAAACATGGGAGAGAGGGGGGTGTGACATGCAGCAAAGGACCTCCGATCGAGATTTTAACCGGGGGTTGGCTGCATATATAGCATGCGCCCTAACCACTAGACCACCTCCGCGCCCCTGTTTTCTGATTTAGCCTACATTTTTTCCTCTTTGCAGTCACTGGTGACATGGGAGGGGAATAAACTGGTGTGTGAACAGATTGGAGACAAGAAGAACCGGGGCTGGGCTCACTGGATTGAAGACGACAAGCTACATCTGGTAGGAATATGGACATTTTAAGCATATTTTGCTCTACATAATACACAAAACTAAATTGACTCACTTCCCTGCATTTGTATGCTGGTGCTATTCAATCACATTGTATTTACTTGGTATTTCTGTGATCTTTAGGAGATGTACTGCGAAGGAGAAGTCTGCAAGCAGATTTTTAAGAAGAACATGAATGAGTGAAGGAGACTTTTTTCTCTGGAGAGGAGAAATAACTCTGTGATGACAGGCATCTCTGTGTTAGATCCACCACTATAAAACCAGACTATGTATTTAGTTTGTGGTATTTTCTCTGTAATGGGACTTGAATGCTCTGATCAGTCCATGAAAAAATATCTTTCCTCTCAGGGTATGGTTTAAACCACTAGATGGCATTACTTGATTACTTTTGTAAAATCTAGTCTACGCTGGTCTGTAGCTTGGTGATGTGATCAAATATACTGAACATTAAGCATGTATATGGCTCCTTTCAGCAGGCTGAAACAAATGTCTATACAGGTTGTGTTTAGTGCAAACTTATTGTTTGCTACATATTTCTACAGTCTCATAGGACAAATTTGAGATACTATGTGCTTTTTTTGTTTTTGTTTTGCACAGGATTGTGCTGTTCATCTGACATTTGATTAATAGCTATTTGTAAAGATAAAAAGCCTCATTCATCTATACCAAAATATGTATGACAGAAAGTGAGGTGTAAGATAGTTGGGATACAGCTGTGTTTTATGTGAATTTTGTCATAAAATAGAAATCTGAAGTGACATGCCTTGTTTTTGAATTATTCATTTTTGCCATTCTGTCTTTAGTAAAATAAACTTGCATATCATATTGCATCACTGAGCTGGTCTGTGTCATCATTATTACAACCACACAGGTGACAATAACTGTCATTTCATAAAACTGTAATATAATAAAATGGAGCTTATATGCTTTTTGTAGCTAAATTAAATTGTGCTATCTGGCTATCAGTGGCTCCACTGGCATTTATGAGTCCAATTAAACCTCCTTGTAGTGACCTTGAGCCCCACTGACTGTCTACTGGGGTCATAATACACACATATATATATATATATATATATATATATATATATATATATATATATATATATATATATATATATATATTAATAAATAACTGGGTGTACTGTTTATTTCTGAAGGGATGTGAATGTGATAGCTGCTTAGAGCAATGTATAAAATATGAACATATAACAGACGAAATATAACAGTTATCTGTTTGGCTCAGTAAAGCACCTCACACCTCCTACTGTGGGCTCTTAAATCACGTGACAGCATGTAGAACCAAAATGGCCGCTGTTGTATTTTGACGTGTAATAGCTAGCAACTTTTCTTTTTGTTTGATTCTGGATAGAAAACTAGAAAACGAGAGACTTTTTTGGAGGAGCTGTATCTTGCCACCTTTTAAACAGCGGTGTCCTAGTTTGTTTATTTTTTAAATACTGAAGACAATCCAGACTGACACATATATTAGTGGAAGGAGTTAGACTATGCATATTTAGCTGTTCTACAGGCTAGCTGGCTAGCTGGCACATATTAAAATAGTTGAAAGTGAAATAGCTGGCTCACTTAGCTGCGATGGAGGAGTTGAGCGCAGATGAGGTAAGATGAATATGGAGAAACCGACACCTGACATATTCATTTTTTCTTCTTATTTGTTTTTTTTTTAAACTAACGGTACATTTCCTTCCTTTCATTTTAAATGATCAGACTAGCCGTTATGCTAGCACACCTAGCTACAGGGTTAGCATAGGTTTTTTTTTCTGAAGAAAAGCATCCGCTATAAAATGTTCATATTTACATGTATTTGTATAAGTGCGTGTTACACAATGCGACAAATGAGAAGTTTATTGGGTGTATTAAGGTTATTTGATCCGTCAATATAGCGGCGTAAACGAACAAGAAATCGGATGTGGGTCAAATGTTTCTGTCATCGCCTGTTCGTGAATTGAATGTAGCCGCAGCTCAATGCTAACTAGCCAGCTAACATAACAGTAAACGCCGGAAACTGCACGGACAAAACTGTTTCAATAACAGTTAAGAAAAAACAAATAACCAAATGCATATATATTAAATCATTTTTCATTTTGTACACATTACATTTTTTGTTGGGTTGATTTGACATCTTCCTCTTCTTCTTGCGCTAAGCTAGCTGACATTTGCTAACGTTGTTTTGCTAACAGTAAAAAAAAAAAAATTAGCCTACGAGACGACTCAGCATAAAAAACACACCGGGCCACCATTGTGTAAGCTACTGTGGGCCGAATATGTGACCACTGGGCCATTCCTCTTGAATCCCACCCCACACTCACACAACCTTTTAAAAAGTGTTATTTTATTGTCTCGCTGTTGTGCCTGCATTTAGCTACTCGATCAACACGAGTGTGCAGTTGACATATTTACTACCGATGTTTAACTCTCCAGCTGAGTTAGTGCACATCTGACTTTGTTCCTTAATGCGGATAGGTTTGTATCTATTCAATTAGTTTTTTCACTTGAATTTAAACCAGTGTGCTCCAAACTCAGTGAATGAAAACCGACCAGTGCTTTAATTATCTGCCTTCTGAATAGGGCTAATGACTTAAAATGAATAATCAAAGTGAGTATATCGCCTTACAGTTCTTGTGTTGTCAGGGCTGATTGTGCTAATCATGTATCCAGATTAAAATATGGCTAATTATTCCTGTCATAATTACAGATTTCAATGGCTAAGCACATTTTATATAGGGCTATACAGTAAAAATCTATTGCAGGCGACTAATTGAACATGTAATCTTATTTAGTATGGCACCCTTCACAGAGCAAGGTCACAAATTGCTTTGCAAGAGTGAAATTGTTAAAAACATGATCATTAAAAACAGAAGAAGAAAAAAAACCCTAAACATAAGCAACAAAAAAACTTGAAAACACACAGTTACTAACACTAGACATCACAAGGTGAGACAAATACCAGTTTGAATAATTGAGTCTCTTGCTGCTTTTTAAGGCTTCAACAGATCGTAGGTCTATGGGAAGAGTGTTCCACAGTGTCAGAGCCACAGCTTCAAAGGCACGACCACTTTTTATAATGTGTGGGTATGTTTAATCTAGATTCGCAGAAGACGCTTGGCACGACTGGCAGGTGGACAGACGTCACAGCCTTGCACCCCTCTCAGCACACCCCTGACATCCCCACAGAGAGAGACTCCACCTGGACCCCTCCCTGGATCCTCAGGTGCCGCACCCCAGCCCCTGCCACCAGCTGCCTCTCAATCATTGGGGCTTAATGTTCACAGTGGTACCCCTGCAACATCCCCTATGGGCACCTCTGGTAAGAACTGAATAAGAAGTACCAGGATGTGTTTAGCCCGTTTTTACTAATCAGTTATTGAAATATTTGCGGTTAAATCTTGTGTTTTAGGTTTGACGTTAAAAACAGATCGAGATCTAGTCAGCTTTCTCAAGTTGTCACCCTAGTTATTGTTGTTGATTTCTTGTGTGATTTATAGACCAACCCAACCTGCTGATATGGTCCTGTGACACATTGTCTTTGAGGCGTAGTTGGAAGGTGATTTTAGTTTGAGAGTCACACTGAAAGGGATCTTTTATATTTGTGACCTTGACGTTAGAACAGCAAGAACCAGTCATGAACCCTGAATGACATCATTACAAACATCAGCAGCTTTTTGTGTTCACCAGCGTCCCTGTTTGACATCAAATGTAGGCCCTGCTGTACAGAGTGAGAATTGATGCTTTCACCCATGCGCTGCTCTAGAAAATGTACTAGTGAGCCTTGTATGACGGTCTCCTGGCATTGTTTGTCGGTATGCATTGATGTGGTGGTGTTACAATGCAAGGCCACCTTTTTTTTTTAGAACTGCTTTACAGTTGTACTTTTCATAATTGGTTAATATTTTGGAACTTATTCTTGGCAGTTACACAAACTTTGTTGCACATCAGTGTATTTATGGATATTCTCCCTCAACTGATGCTACCACTGCATACAGTGATAAAGTGTCTTTTTTATTTGACATAACAGTCACTAGTGATGGATGATTGTTGTGTAACCAGGAGAGAGTTCTTAATTCCAGCCCATTAAGATCCTGGTTGTTAATCAGCTTTCTCTCTACCTGTGTGCAGTAATGAGGGCTTGTAAAGTCTTGGCACACCATGTTGAGCTTAAAAACACCAGTCTGAGCCTTTGCTGAGTCAATGTAGCTAAACAAGTGTTTTTTCTCTAAAGGATAGTCCTGACATGAAATGTAAAACTTGAAAGAACAACTGCATCATGTCCAATCTATATACTGTTCTTAGCTCTTAAATAAGTCTTAGTGGTGTCCCTTGTGGATGTGATCTTTTCTAAAATGCAATAAAGACTTTATCACTGTTTATTCTTAATAGAGACTGGTGTCATGGCAACAACAACAACAATGCTAATAAACAAAGTATTAAAAATGTAATACTATATTGTACATAAACTAAGTTAGACATTGAAGGCATTGAAGCAGGAGGAAATTCAACTAAAAACCAGGTAGAGGAGACACAACATTTCCTCGTAGGTCTCCAAAGTCTGCCTTCAATTGCAAATGATCGAGCAGTTTGACCTTATACAACAACCTGAGGCCCATTTGTTGTACATACAATGGAGTTAACCTGTGTGAATCCTATTTTGTATCCTGTACCGATTCCAGAAAGAAAAATGGTTATTTAAAGCTTGACTCCAAATGTTATGACGTACACATGCTACATTACCTTTTTAGTGCTTCAGAGATGATCAGATGATGTGTTGTGCTTTTGCAGGGGTGGCATATGGTAGTCAAAGCAGTGAGGGTGTGAGCTCCCTCTCCAGCTCCCCCTCCAACAGCCTTGAGACACAGTCCCAGAGTTTGTCCCGATCGCAGAGCATGGACATCGACACTGCCTCCTGTGAAAAGAGGTAAGGGTTTGTTTCTTATGTGGAATGTTGTACCGCATTGTTCCAAGGCTTTAAAAACACCATGAAATAGAAATATTGAAGTGATAGTCCAACTCAAATCTGTTTCATGAATATCAAAGACTTTACTACTGTAGATTTGAAGGTGGCTTGTAAAATGTGTAGTTTTCTCCTTCAATTATGTCATTTACAGTACATTCCTCTGGTGGCAAGTGTTGGTGTTTCAAATCAAAGACTGCTTCGCTCATTAATGCACTGAATATGACTGGTTGCTTTTACATAAAAGTGTAACACTGATCATCAGTTATTTGTTCCTTTTGAAGCTACTTCACAAAGAGTGTTTTCCTTTTGATTGATTGTACTAAACTAATGAAAATCATAGTGTTTCACAGACTGGCCACACTTGGTAGGGACTATTGAGCCTTATGTGTCTACATGGTCTCATTTAGGCTGAAGAGACATTCTGAGCCCTGTGCCTCTGTTTTATTCCAGCATGTCCCAGGTGGATGTGGACTCAGGGATAGAGAACATGGAGGTTGACGACAGTGACCGCAGGGAGAAGAGGAACTTGACTGAAAAGGTAAATGGCAGCAGAGAACATCCCTCATCCCTGGTCTTTTTTATTTTTCATTACTTAGTTGTCCTTCGTGACCTTGATGATGACTCACTAGAGAAGTTTGTTATGGTTATAAAAGGGTGTGTAAGTGACCTTTGTGTTTACCTGAGTATATTTTGGGACTTTCCACAGATGCATTTCTTGGTTTCATTTTCACTTATTTTAATTCACAGATTAGGGCTGCAATTAACTTATTTTCATTATTGAGAGAATCGAATACCTGTCACTTGGTAGAGCAGAGTAATAATTAGATAATGTGTGTCATGAGTCTCTACTCTGTTTGGCCTTTAATTACTTAGTGGCGCTATATTTTGATCAAACCTCTGTTGTCGTTGCACCTCAGGAAACCTCTGCAAACTCAGATGTCTCAGAAGAACAGGCTCTGCAGCTCGTTTGTAAGATCCTCCGCGTATCGTGGAAGGAGCAAGATAGAGATGTCATCTTTCTCCCTTCATTGGCTACAGAGTTTCACCAGAACCCGAAAGATGGTATGTCTTTATCTCACCATGACACGCTGAATGAGGCAGCGTTCTGAAAAGCCAAAGTGTGAGTTAACAACTGACAGATTTCTGCAGTTGGTAACGAGGCTGTTATCGATTCTTTCCCCTGCAGTGTACTCCGACTTGAAAGACCTGATCGGCCAGATCCTGATGGAGGTCTTAATGATGTCCACTCAGTCACGTGTGCACAATCCCTTCGCCAGCTTGACCGCCACCTCTCAACCAATTGCAGCAGCCAAATCCCCTGACCACCATCTGACTCTGGTGCAGCCCTCCAGTCAAGGTGGCAGCCCTATGGGCCCCAGTGCAGGGTCCTTTGGAGCCAGCTCTCTGTCCAGGCAAGTCCCCAGACTCAGTATTATGAGCTCTGACAGAATAACCCCCAGAGACGTATCAAGGCTTTGGATTTGTCATTTCCAATTCTCCTCAAAAGTGTACTTGATTATTCCTAAATTATGTGATTTGAAACTGATGATTTTTTTCAGATTTTGCTTTGACAAATTATTTTTTAAGTTCTCTGCCCGATGAGTTTTGCCAATCATCATCTCATCAATGTTGTCCACAGTCTGTATGGGTGTGGTAGCCCTCACCCAATGGCTCTGGATGCAGCCAAGAGGACCTCCCCATCTCTTCCCACCCCTGCTACACCTTCTGCACCTTCTACACCCTCTACCCCACAATTTATTGTCCCACCCAGCCCACCTGCCACTACTACTACGAGACATACTCTCAATCCTCCATCTGCCCCCATGCCCATCTCTCAGCGCTATCGTCCTTACTCTGTCACCTCTCCTGGGGGGGCGCTTTCCCCATCAAGCCCAGGCCACAGGGGATTTAGTTTCTTTCGACCCCCTCCTAGCGCTGCAGGGCCCTCTGTTCCTCCCAATACCCCGGTTCCGCTGCCACCACCTAGCCCCCAGTCCCTCTCCCTGAGCTCAAATGCAGCTCGCAGCCATCCCACCTCCACACCCCTACCTATGATGCCCCCTTCTCCCAGATCGAACACCCGACAGGCTGCCTTTGCTGCCAGGATCCCACCATCTAGGTATCTCATTTTCCATTTGCATGTCAGTGTGTGGTGAACACGCAAACAACCATACTAAAACCTTAACCTTTTTTTGTCCCACTAGACTTGAGATCTTCAAACTTAATCTCTGCCAGATCATTTTCATTTACATTAATTCTTATATAAACTTGCATTTCATGCAGTCAGTTCTCATCTTAATGGGCTTATAATGCTGACATAGATTGAACTTGCTAGTCAGAGGTTGCTAAACAACCAGATTTCTTTGCATATCTGTTTTTAAGTCTTCGGTTAAAATGAAAAACAGATCCAGCATCAATTTAAGATATACTGTATGTTATCAGTTAGAAATGCCCCCATGGCAATCAAGATCTGGCGAGTTTTAAATAAAATATTGTCAAAGATTTGATATTCTTTTTATATTTTCGTTGAATTTTCAGTTGCATTACTTTAGATTTAACAGCATTATTGTAGCATTAAGGACGCTTGTTGCTTACATGTGTCATTTTACAAAATCTAACCCCCTGCAGATAACTAATATCAGATATAGCTTAACAAACATATTTTATAGGTTTTACATTGCTTTAAAATACTAAAGCAAAAAAAAAAAACCCGGCTCACTCCTCTTTGCATTGGTTTGCTCAAGACAAGCTTCATGAGTGATGGTGACTCAGCTGAGTTATCAGTAGAAAAATGTTCTGACAGTGTGTTAAAGCTGCAGACAAAATGGCATTAATGAATATTTAAAAAAAAAAAGCACAAGAAGTGGTCTTAAAGCAGGCATGCAGCTCTGTAGCGTTTCTTCCCGTAGTGCTTCCGTCTTCCCTGTCCGTTTTTTGTGTGTTACTGCTCCACATTAGTCTTTATGTTTTTCACCTTCCCCTCTGTCTGCCCACTAGCATCCTTTTTTTTTCTCTTCCGATCTTTACCTCACTCCTTCTGTTTTTCCTCGTCATGTCAGCCCCTTGTCGTTCCTGTTGTTTGCCCTCTCTGACATGTCTCAGGACAGCAGTGATGAAGATTCTGAGGAGGAGGAGGATTTTGCGCTGGTTCAGTTTGGGTCCAGGTACACCGCTGCACGGTGTGTGTGTTTGTGTGTGCGTGCTTGCTCAACGACGGGCCCACTGCATGCACCAGTGGGCCCATGTGGCTTACCACTAACGGCGCACAAACACACCAGAGCAGAGTGGTGAAACTGACGTAGGCTCAGAAATCTTTACGGTCATTGTCAGTTTAGACGCAAGGTCCAGTAACTATAACTTTTAGTTTATCATGTGGCGGTAAGTATTAAAAACAGCATCTGCATAGCTTTAGAAAACTACCATGAATTTATCTACTTTTATAGTTACCGAAATGACCTGCATTTCCTTTACTATTGACCCTATTAATACTGTATGTCTTAAGACAATTTATGACCCGATGCCCCCTGATTATGGGTAAAGTGGATTTATTTCCATTTCCGATGCATATGAGTAAATGCTGTATACAAAATGATCTTGCACACCCAAGAGAAATGATCCTCAATCCTGGCAAAACATGTCAACTTAAAGGGAAGTTGTTCGAAATATCATTTAACCCATTTAGTGCAGCATGAGACTGTTATGCGTATGGTAGACCTGTGTTTTACCAGTTTTCTGCATGGGCAGTTGGTGAGTCTGATTCCCGACTCTATGGGCTTTATTGTACTGTTACTGAGTAGCGTGCTTAGGTTGAGTGAATCTGACTTTGCGTTTGTTGTTGCTGATTAGTTTAACTTGCATCTCATCTTTATCCAGTGAAAAAAAGTTTGACTTGTTATTTAACAGTTTAATCTGATGTGCTGACTTCATTTTTAGCATTGAGAACAGTTGTGACTCAGGACAAGTGATATTTGTACACTGCCTGTGTCCAATGGACAAATAGCAAGTGTAGTGTTATTACCTCGTTAAGGTTAGTTGTGCTTTGAAGCAGCTCACAGACAGGTTTGACCACTAACCGCAAATTAAAAGGTCACCACATTTGTCAGTTAAATGTGGGAAGAAGAATCCTAATACCAGCTTTAAATAATCACTGCAAACAGCTCATGACTATTGTATCTGAAATCTTGTTTCCCTTTTCAAAAGCCAAACAGAGATGCTACAATGCTGTCACTAATGCCCTATAATATGTTTTTTTTTCAGGACCCTTGAAAGAGAGTTTGAGCTTGTTAACCATATATTCATAAATGTTTGATGCTAACAGAACATCTCTCTACTCTGTGGATGTTTTCCGTTATTTAATGAGCCCCTCTTTATCCTTATTTCTGTGTTTCTATAGTCTTGGCGCATGTGGAGGGGGGCTGTCCTGCGACTCAGCCACCGACCGCTTCACCATTGAAGCATGCAAAGAGACAGAGATGCTGAACTACCTCATTGAGCGTTTTGACAGTGTTGGCATGGAGGAGAGGAAAGCTCCCAAGGTAGCGGCCTATCTGCAAGACAAAAATCTTTCAGCATGGCAGCCATCTTATTTAGATGACTTCCACTAATAGTATTTTTACACTAAAATCTGTTCATACGTTCAGTTAAAGTATTAAGACTGTGATATAATTATGGTCCTGATGACCCCACTGATAGTAACACGTGAGTGTTTTTACAAAATGTCCTGAAGACAGAGGAACAGTCTGTCCTTCAGAGACTAGCTGCAGGCCAGTCAGTCTGGAAATAAGTGGAGGCTTTTGCTCTTCCAAGAACACTGATTCATTCAGGTCTGGAGAGAGTCTGCATGAAATAGACAGCATGCAATTTTATCACACCTTTAACCATTTTCTCTCTTTCCTCCTCTCTTTTCCATTTCAATCTCAGATGTGTAGCCAACCAAATGTCAGCCAGCTTCTCAGCAACATTCGCTCTCAGTGTATTTCCCACGTTGCCCTGGTCCTGCAAGGCACCCTGACCCAGCCTCGGTAAGCAAGCACGACAGACAGAGCCGCAATCTTTGGATTATTATTTTTTTTTTTATCTGTCATAATGTTTGTGTACATTTTGTTCCTTTTCCTCTCTGGGTCTCCATAGCAACTACTCCTTCACCTTCCCTTCAAATACAGGATTTATTTATTGGTACAATTCTTCTTCTCTGTTTATTACATATAGGAGTCCTCTGCATCAGTCTCTGCTGGTACCTTACATGCTGTGTCGGAACCTCCCATACGGCTTTATTCAGGAACTGGTGCGCATTACCCACCAGGAGGAAGAAGCGTTTAGACAGGTGGGCTTCGGTATTAATACAGTGTTTAGAGCGGCCACTCTAAAACACCTTCACCGTTATGAAGAAATCACAACAATTCTAGCAGAAATACACAACTTGAGATGTTTCTGTGAGCTAAAAAATTTTTTCCAATAGTTGACATGACACTGATGAATGACAAGTTCGCTATCTTGTTTTTCAGATCTTCATTCCTATCCTTCATGGGCTGGCTCTTGCAGTGAAAGAATGTTCCTTTGACAGCGACAACTTTAAATTCCCCCTCATGGTAAGGAAATGTCCTGGCCTGACATATAGTACCAGGCAGCAGATCACAATCAATGTAGTTGCATTCACAGAGGATATACAGTAGCCTGTCAGACAGCCTGTCTAATCTTCAATCATCAACTAATCTCTAACCTACTATTGTAAACTGTCACGGTCAAGCAAATACAATATGTTTTGCTTAGCTGTAATTTAGTACATCTTACCATCTTACCTGATTACCTTGTGAACCAAATGACCAAACTTTATTTGTTTTAACAGGCATTAGCTGAGCTTTGTGAAATCAAGTTTGGAAAAAGTCACCCAGTGTGCAGTTTGGTAAGTATACCGTATGTCAGCCATGGTTACAGTCTTTATTGCTCAGATTGTTTTTTAAGGCATTCTCAAGGTTCCATCAAGTATTTCCTTGAGCCATGTGACTTTATTTCTAAGTCTGGCTATTGTCTTTGTTGTTTATACCTCATATGATAATGCCAAATTGACATCAGCACAGAGAAATGTGCTCTGCTTTCTTTTGTTCATGACACAAACACCTTTTCCTGCTCAGCAGAAGAAGGGTAAAACAAAATTCCACTTTGCATGGAGAAGGACTTTATTTAGCAACTCAACGATGTCAAATCAGAATTCGCAACACATTTGTGAGTCCGCTACCGCTCACAGATGCATTGTGCTTTCTTTCTTCACTTTGTGCACACTGATTTATGCGCAGAGTTTTGCTCTAGAAGGCTGTTTTCACATTCATCTGCTGAAGTGGAAATTTTCTCTGTGCTCACCTTAAATTTTAGATCCAGACATGCACCTACAGGCATGATTTATGACATCACAGCTACTTCATAAGCTAGTCAAAGTCCAGTATGGAAAGAGCTAGGGGTGTGACGATACACTCAGCTCACGAGACAAGATGAGGCGAGATATTGGGTTCACGAGATCGAGACGAGACGAGATTTTAACTATATTTTTAAGAAAACTTCAATGAGGAAATGCATGACTGTTCTTTTATTTAAAATTCACAAAATGGAAATTGAATTGAAATGTTTGAACCAATCAGCTTGTAATGAATCACTTTTTTCTACTTTCTAAATATATAATTATCATATGCAGTATGCAGCACTGTAAAAGGTTTCCCCATATAGATATTTTATAGATGGATAATTTTGATATTTATGGAAATAACAACCATAAATACAAAAGTTAGATACAATCACAAATATTAAAAAGTAAATTGTAAAGAGTAGAAACAATTCTAATATATAAATATAAATTAAATAAAGAATCCAATTATCACAATCTATAACATATTGCTAATAAAAAAACAGAAATAAAAGTAAATTGCACAAATCCTGTATCACATAAATACACAAGTTATTTTTGCATTTATTTTTACTTTTTGCATCATTAGGCTTCCATAGCTGTGCTAGATTCCCTACTCCTCCTACCTCAGGCTTTCAGTGTAGAGACCTGAGGTCAACTTACCACTGCTCCTCTCCTCTTCTCCTACTGCTGACTGAGACTTCATTAACCCGTTTATCCTCGTGTGTAACATGCGTGTCTGTGCAGGCAACGTCGCTGCCTCTGTGGTGTCCCAAACCTCTGAGCCCTGGTTGTGGCAGAGAGATCCAGAGACTGTCCTACCTGGGAGCCTTCTTTAACCTCTCTGTGTTTGCTGAGGATAATGTGAGTTGCACTGCTGTTGTTAACTCAGCTCTGTCTATTCATTTCTATTTTTAACTGAATATTGTCAAATACTGGTCAAACTACAGAGCATTCTCATTCTTCAAGGTCCTGCAAAAAAATTGAGAGACATTTAACAGACTTAATGCGCTAAGACCAACTAGCTGCAACAAGGCAAGATGTTTAATGTATAGATCATTTTTATGATTTGATGCAATGCTTTTCTTTCCCTGTAGACCAAAGTAGGAGACAAGTATTTCTCTGGCCCAGCCATCACCATGGAGAACACGCGAGTTGTCAGTCAGTCCTTGCAGCACTACCTGGAGTCAGCAAGGGTGAGTCACCGCTTCATACTGTTTTTATTTCATAGCTGCGCTTTTGTATCCGTATAAAAGAATATATAATATATATATTTTGCAGGGAGACCTCTTCAAAATTCTCCATAACATCCTACTGAATGGAGAGACACGCGAGTTAGCTCTTAATTACATGGCAGCTTTAGTCAACTACAATGTGAAGAAGGCCCAGATGCAGGTGAGTTTTAAAAGTTCATATCCAACAAAAAGTGAGTGCATGCATTTTAAAATATTTTGCACTAACTAATATGTTTGAAATTTGAATATGAAAAAAGTAAAAAAATGTAATATTCAAAATTCTGCCATTGTGTGCACTTTCCGGTACTTTGCAGAATTGTTGCCATATTTAGGTTGTATCTACAGCTGTTGAACGTTGATATTCAGTTGTTCCGAATTCACTCGTCCTTTCTCTCAGACGGATGACAAGCTGGTATCAACAGATGGCTTCATGCTCAACTTCTTATGGGTGCTGCAACAGCTGAGCACGAAGATCAAGCTTGAGACAGTGGACCCCTTCTACATTTTCCACCCACGATGTCGCCTTGTTGTCAGCCTGGAGGAGACACGTGTGAAAGCCACTATGGAGGAGCTCAAGAGCTGGCTGACTGAATTGCGTAAGTTGCCCTGAATGAAAATGATTCTGGGCAAAATAATTAGTTTTTATAAATAATATTTTGTTCTTCCAGTTTGAAATGAGTCCATATGAGCCTTAAACTGCTGCCATATTCAGAAATCTGTTAATTGCATATAGAGGAGCCATTTTGCAAACTTATGTTCTCTATGATTCATCAGCATGCCAGATCTGTGATGTTTTGTTGTTTCCCCAGACATGATCGATTTAATCATAAATGATTCATTCCTTGTGTTACTGTGTGTTCCTTCTACCTCTGTCTTATTTGCAATCATCTACAAGATGTAAGCAGATATATATACAATTCGTGTCATATGTTACATTTAAAATAATTAATAAAAACCTTTGGCACATGACCTAGTATGGCATGACACAAGTTTGTATAGGCAGTCAAACTGATATATGATGTTTCTGGCAGACTGTTCTGACTGATGGTGTTATTTATTTCTATAATGGAAATGATTAATTTGATCTGTTCACATGGACAGATGAAGACCCCGCCAAGTTCTCCGAACCCAAGTTCCCCACCGAGTGTTTCTTCTTGACACTGCACGCCCACCACTTGTCCATCCTGCCTTGCTGCAGGCGCTACATCCGCAGGTTGCGGGCTATCCGTGAACTCAACAGGTACACACAAACATATACACATGACTGATCATTAAAGCATGCTCGTTTTTTTGTATTAATAGTGTTGTTTCCCATGTAAGGACTGTGGAGGAGCTGAAAAACAGTGAAAGCCAATGGAAAGATTCTCCCCTGGCCAGTAGACACCGAGAAATGCTCAAGAGATGCAAAACCCAGCTCAAGGTAGGTTTAACATCCTTGTGCACCAACACTCTCTCCTTCTCTGATTACACCTTGAACATTGTACAGGTGCAGACATGCAAAAATTCATTTCTCAGTTTTTACTGCATCTGAATATTAGAGGAGTTGTGTCTCTGACAATCCTTAAATGCTGAAACATGCAGAATCCTTAGACAGAGCATATTTACAGAGATGTGATCCTTATTCTGTGTGACTTTTTCCTGTCAGAAACTGGTGCGAGCCAAAGCTTGTGCTGACGTGGGCCTTCTGGATGAGAACCTGCTCCTCAGATGTCTGCAGTTCTACAGCACAGTCATTCAGCTCATTCTCCGCATGGTAGACCCTGCCTACCCCGAGTGAGTCGGCATGCCACTGGCAACCCATATTGGTGTTTGTTGTGATATTGACGTAAATGGAACAGATGTGGCATCACACACACACACACACACACACACACACAATGGCTTTTTTTAAATAACATTTTTGATGAATGTCATGCTGTTTCACTTCAAAGTGTTTTATAAATCAAGATGTAAATATCATCATCGTTTCTTCATCCCTTTCACAGCATCACCCTGCCACTGAACCCTGAGATCCCCAAAAGCTTTGCTGCTCTTCCTGAGTTCTACATTGAGGATGTGGCAGAGTTTTTGCTTTTTGTCGTGCAGTAAGTTCACAGTTCAGTCTTACGCACTTTTCTCATTGGTCATGTCTTAGCAAAGAACTGCCAACACCATAACATGTCTGTTTTAAAGAAATAATACAATAATAGAAAATATAGATATTAAATGTAGCGACAAAACTTGGACACCAAGTAATACATTTCATTATACATAATATGCAATATGCAATATGCAATGTGCAATTACAATATCATCTCTGGTATATTACCACTCAATACTAATATTACTGTTGTGCTGTAAATAATATAAATAATGTCACAATTATTATTGTTTTTTTATTATATACTCTACTATTATTGTTATTGTTTTTCGTACTTATTTATTGTTCTTTATTCTTTTTTAATGATGCTCTTCTATTTTTAATGTCCACTTGCTACTGTAACACTGCAAATTTCCCCATTGTGGGGCTAATAAAGGAATATCTTATCTTATCTTTTATGTGATGTACTTGGTTCTTGTTCCTTAAACTAGTTTTAGCCTCATACAAAAGCTAAAGCCAGGAGTGTTTCAAGATAAGCAGTTTCCACTGTTCCTTCCTCCATCTCATCTTCCTCTTCGTTTCTTCCAGGTATTCTCCCCAGGTTTTATATGAGCCATGTGTCCAAGACATTGTCACCTTTTTGGTGGTGTTCATCTGCAGTCAAAACTACATCAGGAACCCCTACCTTATCGCCAAGTTGGTGGAGGTGCTGTTTGTCACCAACCCTGCTGTACAGCCTCGCACTCAGCGATTCTCTGAAATGATGGAGAACCACCCGTTGTCTGTCAAACAGTTGGTCCCTGCCCTCATGAAGTTCTACACTGGTGAGTTCTGCTGTGTGCTGTTATTTAAAGCTGTTGTAGTAGTAAATGACATTTTCAGAAATGCCATGCTTGCTCTCTCTCATTTTCACTTAAAAAAACGTTCCTCTCTCGTCAGATGTTGAGCATACCGGCGCCACCAGCGAGTTCTATGATAAGTTCACTATACGGTACCATATCAGCACTATCTTCAAGAGTCTCTGGCAAAACATTGCCCACCATGGCACCTTCATGGAGGAGTTCAAGTGAGTTTGATTTCAAGGAGCAATTTGGTCCTGGGAAAAAAATAACACAATTTAAGTTTGGTCAGTGGCTGTCTGACTCAGATCAGTTCCAACCTGACCTCCTCGTCTGTGTTCTTTCGTGCTTTCTCCCTTTTAGCTCTGGCAAGCAGTTTGTGCGCTACATCAACATGCTGATTAACGACACAACCTTCTTGTTAGACGAGAGCCTTGAGTCCCTGAAGCGTATCCATGAAGTTCAAGAAGAGATGAAGAATAAGGAGCAGTGGGAGCAGCTGCCAAGGGTTAGTGCTCGCCTCAGTAGTTTTATATTTATTTACCAAGTATTACATTTATTCAGATAAAGCTGTCATGGTTAAGCCTATATTATTTCAGCAGAGTATCATGGAATTAAATCAATAAAATCCTGCTGTGAATCAAAATGCTATAACATTTAAGGAAAGAGACAGAGTTGAACTGCAGTATATTACTGTATCACTGTATCTCGCTTAAAACTTTGTGCTGGGTCATGAAACTTGAGCTGTAGGTAATTGTTGCGGAATAGCATGGACTAACATTGTTTATGTGTTTTCCTGCCAACTGTCAGGAGCAGCAGCAGAGCCGCCAGTCCCAGCTGACTCAGGATGAGCGGGTGTCTCGCTCCTATCTGGCCCTGGCCACAGAGACAGTTGAAATGTTCCACATCCTCACCAAGCAGGTCCAGAAGCCTTTCCTCAGGCCTGTGAGTGTCGCTGCCCAGTATGACATTATGAGAAATGGTCACACTTTCACTTCATACATTCTCTGTGCTATGAGGAGAAATGTTTTCTCAATAAGAAGCTATTCTTAACAGTATCCTCTTCTTCACACAGGAGCTGGGCCCCCGTTTAGCTGCCATGCTAAACTTTAACCTGCAGCAGCTCTGTGGGCCCAAGTGTCGGGACCTGAAGGTGGAGAACCCTGAGAAGTATGGCTTTGAGCCCAAGAAGCTCTTAGACCAGCTGACTGACATCTACCTGCAGCTAGACTGTGCCCGCTTTGCTAAAGCAATTGCAGATGACCAGGTTGGCATTGATCCAGATAACATTTGCAAATCTCTGCAGATAGAGCATTTTCACTTAAGATGTAGAAGCTTTAGTTGGTGCAAAAAAATATTGGTGACTGAAATGAGAAAACACAAGTGGGAGTTTGTTGAAATGAGTATTAGTCATGAGAAAAGCCTACCAGCAATTGTGGTTTATCATCACAGTCATAGTCTTAAAGCCTGCAAGACATCAGCATGAATTATCTATTGTAGCTAGTGAATGTAATACAGTGTTTCATCCCAACTGTGTTTTAAGCCTAGAATATGATGACAATAACACCCAGTGAAGGCACTGAATACCCACATCATCTCAAAGAGCCTGTTCTAATAGATTTTCCCTCTTTTTGGTCTCTGTGCAGCGGTCGTACAGCCGGGAGCTCTTTGAAGAAGTGATCTCAAAGATGAGAAAGGCTGGTATTAAGTCCTCCATAGCCATTGAAAAATTCAAGCTGCTATCTGAGAAGGTGGAGGAAATAGTCGCAAAGAATTCCCAGTCTGAAATGGACTACAGTGACGCACCTGACGAGTTCAAAGGTTTGTGTGTTTGTGTATTTAAAGTAGTATACCTGCAACTTTTAATCTGTATATCCAGTCGAGGTAAATTGGCTCGAGGAGCACAGCATCCTCTTTCCCCCGTATTCTGAACTCCTGCCCCACATTTCTTATTTTTCTGTATGCTTTTCAATATTGCAGAGCCTCAAGCTTATTTAGACAAATAAATCATCTCCTTAAATAGATTTTAAAAATGTTACAGTAAAATCCTGAGTGTCTGTAACGATGAAATCTCATGATGTACTGAAAGAATAGCCATATTGAAAAAAATGTAATAATTCTGCTTCTTGTAGCATCACATTGAACAACCATGGTCTCAAAATAGAGATTTGCAATAGAAGTTCTATAGTTTAAATTAAAGAAAGGTTTTCTTGTGATTACTGTGCCTAACACCCAGTAACACATTTTTTTTTCTTCCCTCAAGTAGAAAAAAGTCACTTGCTTCGAAATCTGGTGTGACCTCAGGTCAGCCAGTGCAGACAGACAGGATCTTCAGCACCCTCTGTCTCTGCAGAATTCCAGACATTTACAGGGGATTTTGCAGCTCATGGGGGTCATATTATAGACAGCTTAGAGGAAGGCTATCCTATAACCACACACTTAATATAATCTAGAAAGAGAACGTGGCCCACATTCCTCCTTTGATTCCCAAATACGCCAACTAACCGACCACAGTCGGCGGGAGTGTGCCGTACAAGAGGCTGGGGTGTCAGCTTTCTGTGCGGCTGGAATCTCCCCATGCCAGGGTTTTATTTTAGCAACGCAAGTCCTACTGGAACAACCCAGTGACATTTCAATGTATGGCACACCTAATCGAATGTGTTTAATGAGTATTTATTGGAAGCTTTCTTTACTGGTGTTTTGATAGGTGTACTAATATTTCTTTCATGTAAAACACATTCATACTTGGTGATGTCACTGGCTTATACGATCATGTGTTTGCTTCGTCTTCGAATGTTTGCATGTGTAGCTTTCACTGTGATGAAAGGAGGTTGCCAGTGCTGTTGCTGGTTTGAAGAAAAAAAGTCTCTCCCTTGTACAGCACAGGATTGTCAGTCAATGCTTATTGGTTGTTGCTTCAATATTGTTTGTGTCTTGATCCTTTTGTAAAAATGTCATCTGACTTTGTCATAACAGACCCTCTGATGGACACGCTGATGACTGACCCTGTGATTCTGCCTTCGGGGAACATCATGGATCGATCCATCATCCTGCGCCACCTGCTCAACTCCCCTACTGATCCCTTCAACAGGCAGCCTCTCACAGAGAGCATGCTGGAGTCAGGTAATCACACCATCATGTAAAACAAGAGTTTCTGTTCAAGGTAGACATGCAATAGAGAGCTTATGAGAAACAGCAAAGCACTTATCTGGTTTTGGATTCAAGACAAATTATTTCAGGATATTAAATGTCAAATTAAATTACTGCTTGTTTTACAGTTCCTGAGCTAAAGGAGAGGATCCACGCGTGGATGAGAGAGAAACAGGGTGGACGGCCTCTGTAAGGACTTCATGTCACCAACGTCTGGCTGGCTAGCCATCATTAAGGGATCTGTCCACATCACATGAATTCAGTGTCACAGCTACCAACGACGACAAAAAATGTTTTTGAATGGGAAAAAAAAAAAGGAGACCTGATTTGATTTTTATTCGCATTTACCCTTTTTGTCTCAAACCATCATCATGGTTCTAAAAACAAAACATAATAAAGTTAAGACGTTTAATTTTTTTCTCATGAGTTTGTGTATATATATATCAAAATATATACATATATTTAACAAGAGTTAGTTGATGCATTATAATGCTGCAAGAATGAGTTTCCACCACCAACAGTTTACCAGCAAGGTGCATACAGTCACTTCATTGATCATTTTACTTTACGGTTCTCATTTGTTATGTCATAATGTGTATGTTGGCTTCATTAAAGATTTTAATTATTTGAGGGAGAGGGGAGGGTAATACATTTGGGAGAATTGGGGTGGGTTATGATAAAATTGCTATTCTTGAGTTCTTATTATAAAGACTGTGACAATGACAAACTTGAGTCCATATAATGTATGCTGGTGTCCCAGAGCTAACAAACGCATGCACACTTTGTGCTTGTTTTAGGCGGAGTTCAGAACTGGGAATATCCATTAAGGATGTAGCTTAACGTAAACTAATCCTAATTGTCAGCTTCCTTTTGAGTACAGTAGGAAGTTAAGCAGTGGTTTACCAAAACACAGTATGTTCAGTTCCTTTTTAGTCACATTTTCCCTGCTGACTAGACTGAATTTACTTCTTGTGTGTGTGCATGGCCTCAAGTCCAGAACCTCCTCAAAGCGCCTCATGGACAAATAACCCTCTTTTAGGCAAAGTGGAAGGAACATGAGAGAATGTACTGTAGCATGACCACCAGGAACATCGTTGTAGGAGCACACCATTTAAAGTCTGTTCAGAACCACTGACATCTCACCTCAAGATCTCTTTCAAGTCGCACTGTACCTAACTTGACCTTGCTGACCTTAACTGTACAGGAAATGGATTTCCTTTAACCACATACCTGTTTTGGAAGCTAGGATTTTGAACTGAAATAAATGATGATGCACATTATTTCATCACTCGTCATTGTTTTGTCCCAATATTGATGTCGTAATGATTAGGATTGGGCCTTTGGTCAGTTTTTAAGTTTATTTGGTATAAAAAAAACATTAAATCACACAAACTGATTTCTCTCATGGTCTTCACTGTAAAGAGAGTAAACAGGCAAGAATCCAGGTGACATCAAAAAATACAATACCAAAATGAAGTGAAAAGCAGAACGTATATACATGTTATAAGTCAACTAATACAATGTTATTCCAATTCCTGGCAGCACCAAATCAGTTATTTTTGAATGAGGTTTCCCAAATGAAAAAGCTTAGTCATCCTCCTACTGTAAATGTTCTAAACTAATGAATTAAACTTGGCAACGGTTCCCATTTCATTTAACATCGTCATGATTTAAATGTTGTGCTTCATAAATATGTCTTGAAAATTGACAAAATTAGCCAGTCAATGAAGTTTCTAAGCTGTAAACATTTGTTGCACACCACAGAAACCCTGAACAAATATATGTAAGGCTGGAAGTGTATTGTGTCAAATATGCATAAAAATGAGCAGAAATGTCCTTTATTCCACATTAATCTTTGAGTATATCTGTAGGTTACATTTCCTACATGTTTAACATGTGGCACGTGTCTAACGATGCTTTTTCCTTTAAAAGAAAATGAATGGGTTTGCAGATATTGATACGTTCATGAAATGGACAGTACCGTTTACTTATATGATGCCCTCAGCTTACTGCTCGCTAGAGGGCGCTCTATGTGGTGACCCTGGGTGTTGCGGTGGTTAGAAATCCTGCAGTGTGGCGTCACGGGCGAAAAAAAAAGAGAGACATCACCGGACCCCACCCACTCCCTCTCCTTCCAATTTCAAGGACAGCCATTGGCTCCCAGAGAGTGTAGTCATCGATGTCTCTTCGCTCATTGGCCCTTCGGACTGTCAGTCAGCGTAGCCGATAGGGAGTTGACGTAATCTCTTCGGTAAATCAAGGCAATCTATCAATTCTTCCCTACGCCTGTGTGCAGTGAGACGTCCACCTTTCATCTCTACTGGAAAATAAACTCACCGAGGAGCCACCGGTTGCAATCAAAGGTCCATCCCGGTGGAGGATACCGCTATAATGGGTGTTTTTCACCAAAGTGGACTTTCTAACAGTTTTCCTGCGCGCAGATTCTGATTTAAAAAAAAAAAGAAACACATTTTGACGCCCGCTAGCTAACCATAGTTATCTCCGCCGTCCTATGGTGTCGGTGTTGTCGTGGTGAGAGTCTTCAAACGTGAGTATGAACGTTGCATTAAGTTGTTTTTTGTATTCTTACATATGTATAGTACAGGAGGTCGTTATTACAGATGAATTCCTGGCAGTTGCCTGTGTTAGTTAGCTAAGTTAGTCAGTGTCTCTGCACTGTCGCACAGTTCTGGCTCCGATAGCAGTTTTAACACCACATTTTATTGGGGGAAAAGTATACAACTGTAATGGTTCCTGAGCTTAGTATGTATCTGTTGTAACTTAGCGTTACAGCCATTTCCGTCAGACATACATCGGAGGTTAGTTCCGTCTCGCATCTCCCATACTGAAGTCACAGCTGTTAGCGTGGTTTGACGCTGTGTAACATATAAGCGATACGTGAATGTTAAATTCCTTTAAACCTCCCGTGCTAAACCTAATTGGGGACAATGTGTCGAGTCTATGCTGCTAAAATCAGCATGCAACTCCTCCCTTCACTGGTCCACAACATACCGCAGCGGAGGATTAGCCTACTTCCTAATATTGGTGTATTTAATATTGTTTTGGGGGGAGAAAAAAATATGATTTAAGCTCTCTTTGTCTGCACATAATCAACACTGTTGGATGAAGCAGACAGGCCCAGCTCACTGTCCAACTGTAGCCTCCACCAAATAGGGTAGATAGAATTTCATGGGCGTATGCTTTAGCAAGTATGGCTGACTGCAAGGACATGGAAAAACAGGAGATATTTCCTATGTAATCACGGGGCGCAGGACGTATAGCTCCAAGTGATTGCAAACACATTTAGAAGTTGCGTTGTAATTTAAAAAAAATGTACAGTGTGTTGTTTATAAGGCCCAATTATATGCAATATTAATATTTTGTATTTGGCTAAAGCTAATTTCATACACACTACGGATTTATGAATTAAATGCATCACCTTGTATCCTTTATTCGGGTGTTAAATATAATGTATGATTGGCTGCTGTTTACAAGGTATTTGCTTCAGTGGTTTTGGTCGGCCATATTTGTTGTAGGCTGTTATGAGTGGAAATTGGGAGGGGGTGGACTTTCATTGTGTTTGATTTACATTTCGTGTTAATAAGTTCTGCCTCATTGCATGCTGGCAGTTTTTTAAGACTTTTTAATCAGGATACAAACCCAGTCCTGCCTCTTTCTTTTTTTTTTTTTTTTTAGATATTAATATTCTTTTTACAAAGCAGATGCAAACAACTGTTTTTCTGTGTTTCCTTTAGGAGGGATATAGAACAAATCTTACTGGGAGACGGTCCTATATTGCAAACATGTCTGGGGCGTCTGTAAAAGTCGCTGTTCGGGTTCGACCCTTCAACTCCAGGGAGATGAGCAAGGATTCCAAATGTATCATTCAGATGCAAGGCAACACTACAAGTAAGTAGCCCACTGGCATGCACACACAAGGACGCACACCGTGTCTTAAATTCATGCAGGAATGTCTGCTATGGGAAGTTTGGTATATCACACATGCTCCAGCGTGGTCTTCCTTCGGGGGTCTTAGCACAGAACACTAGAATGAGCAAACTGAATACTGGAACGGTTGGGGACAAACAGCCTGAAAGAGAATAAAAGGCTTACTGAGTGAAATTCCTCCTCCTCTGAAGGGGCCTGCATGCCTGAAAAGTTTCTATGTGAGAAACGCTGAGTTGGTTTATACTGGGACACCAAGGGGTCGCTCCACAGCCTGGCCCGCCAACACCCCCAATTCATCAGAGCTTTATCGCATAGTTTTGTTTATCGTACAGTTTTTGTCTTAGAACGGATACGTGTGTTACTTTGTAGTTTATAGTCAGTCTAGTAAGTCTTATCTTGCATTATACTCATAAACAGATTGTAAAGAGATTGTAGAGGCATATAAAATGTTATGACCACAAATGAAACTTTTACTTGATAAACAGCTCTTAATTTTGCTGCAAATTTCATTAAAATGGAAGTGGCTAGAAGGCGAAGGGATGTTAAAGCTAGAAACGGAGAGTAGCATTAAGTAAAAACGACCTTGCTCCGTTTCTTTGAAGTTGCAGTTTCTGCAGATTTGTCTGTAATTTGTCTCAGCTTTGACAGCATGTTATCATGTTCAGTGATTAGGATGAATGTTGTAAAGATGCACTTAACATGCCTCCCAAAGCTTTAAAGTTAAATGTGAAAGGGCTGCAAAATTCCTTCAAATTTAAAATTGCTACTGGAATAAACTGAAATCTAATATATTAGTTTAAAAACACATCAAACTGCTCTGTGTAAATCTGTGACGACACCGTGCTGGAAATCTGCTATTGTGCATTCTACGTAAAAATATGAGGATATGAAAGGATAGACAATAGTCGAGCAAGAGTAAGAAAGGAAGAGAGAACCTGAATGTGGTTTTGTAGTCTTGTGATTAAACCTGCTTACATGTGACCGTGAGTCATCAGGCTGTGAAGTGCTAGCGGCCTCACACTGTATTTCCCATTCCAGCTAACAGATGAACACAATATCCGTGATATTTGCATGGAAACATTTACTGACCCAGTAACACGGCAGCATGTGAATACAGGAACCTGTTCTGCCTGCAGGCCTGCTAGAGTTCTGTCTGTCAGTCTTATCAGGCTCATTAAACTAAGCCTATATGAATCTTCCATAAGATCAAGTGTCCCCACCAGTTATGGCTCACTTGCTCTTATATCTTTTACACTCTACCAAAGAGAAGCTTTGTGTCAAATCCCCAGTATTTGTACTCCATATCCTTGGGTTTTCATTATGCCAATGTCACTCGTAGGTGCTGGAGGGTGACCCGTGGTTTGTAGCAGAGCTGCAGTGGAATATGCAGTGTTTTGGGGGGTTAGTCAGTGCGTCTGTGAGCGAGGGAGAGGAGGAGGCTGCAGCACTGCCTACTCTACCTCCTATCACATGGGCAGATTGCAGAGCAGAAAGGGAGGCTGGCAGGCAGCCATACTCTCCCTTCATCAGGACTTCATTGCAGATGGTATGCTGAGAATGCTGTCTTATTAGGATGCTGAGAGGCTGAATTGTAGCTAGTGGCTCAAACATGCACACGTTCGACAGCGTACGTGCTATAAACATTATTTTACATGCAGTGTGAAAATCTGATGTTTCTGCAGTTTGCTGGATTTCCTCACACTTAGTATCTGTCACTGTCTAGCAAAGTCAGCCATGATAAATATTTAGTCTTAACAATTCAGCAGTGCTTTATTTGGTAAAGCCAAGAGATGCCATACTTGTTATGATTTTTGTGTGATTAAAGCATGTGACAGTAAGAGTCTTTGTTTGAATTTTATAACAAAGCTTCAAAGCAGGCCTTAAAGTTGACCGATTTCTCTCGAGGTAGTTTTCATTGATTTTGACAGATTTGTGTTTTCTTTGATTCAGTGATATGTTTTGCTTTCATTACTACCAAATGTGTGTAATTCTTTAATACTGTAAAAAATTAAACTACGTCAGCCAAAACCAGATGGCTTTGTTTATTTATGCCCCTATCAACTGTAATATTTCCATGACTCAGCTCAATTTAATGTGGTAATCCACAAAAAATCCTCCACTCTTTTGAGTTTCAAACACTCACCAATAGGGTTTGAATTTATTGTAGTTTGTTTGATTGTTGATCAGCTCCTATTCTGACAACACTGACAATTTTTCACATCAGAAAAAATGTGTCAAAACATTCATAGAAACTTCTTAAGCCACTGCTGCAGCATAATAGACTTTTTAAAAACATTTATGTTCATACTTTTGTCAAAATATGGTTCACTGCACATCATTGATTAGACGGTGGTCCTAACAGTGTCTGCGATAACTGTGTATTCCTGTTTTTATTTCATGGTGTCTTTGCTGATGGCTAACATTTAAATGGGACTGAGAGCAGCCTGACAGAAATGGGATGCTTCATGGAGTTGCTTGGTCAGTTTGCGGGTGTTTGGCAGATGTGTGGATGAGGCCGTGACACTCCCCTTATTGTTGTCACTCGCTCAAGGGCACATGTGTCGGGGTGGGTGCATGTGTCAACAACACAGAGAAAGAGAGAGCTTGGGGCCAAGGGCAGGATATGCTGTCTCTCTCTCTCTCTCTCTCTCTCTCTCTCTCTCTCTCTCTCTCTCTCTCTCTCTCTCTCTCGCTCTCGCTCTTGCTCTCTCGCTCTCCTTTTCACCATGCATGGAGGGTTGTCAAGGATAGGGTACAGGCAGAGGGGCAGCAAATTGATTATCCAGTGTGCAGGAAATGTGTCCAAGGCCTCTGCAGGCTGGCTGGAAACAAGCAAAGTCCTCTTTCAGTAGAAGCTCTTAAACATACCAGAGCTAATGTAATTATAAAGGGGTGACGCGATGGACTGTTGCATTAGTTAGTGTTGGTGCTCCAAATGTTGAATAACACCAGGACACCCAAAGCCTGCCTTCATTATGAACCTGATGTGTTCTCCACATCAGTCTCTTTCTTGTTATGTAACCCATGTGTGATGTTACTCCAGCCTCTAATGTATGTATGGCCAAAGATCGTGAGATAGATAGATCTCACACAGTGCATGCAGAGAAGCAGATTCTGAGTTATTTCAGAGCGTTTGGTTGATTTCAGTGGAACAAACCAGCGGTAAGATCAATTTCTTCCATTATGGGAGACCTTATCCAGTGATAAGGATGGTATTTCTAATGCAATATCAAAAAAGATAACAGCCTACGCAATCCATGTTTTACAGAAGTAGATGTTGCACAGTATCCCTCCCTGAGCTGAGAGAAACTAATTGACAAACTGATAGAACAAACCAAAGGTCAACGTATGAATTAAACCTTCACCTTTCAGTTACAATTCACCCGAGTGTCCTCTCACAATCAACTAAGTGGATGTTGACCTTACAAATCCCCGCGGGGAGGAATCAGCTGAGTCCTTGTGTCCGTTGCACATAAGAGGAGGCTATCACCACAGCAGAAATGACAATGAACCCATCTCATGTGAATGAATCGTTGTCATTGAGGAGAGAGCTGGCAGGACAAGTTGGGAGTTAGATGGGAAGTATGGGTTTGGGTGAGGAATGGTCAGGGAGGGATTAGGAGCAGTAATCCACAGGTTTGCTTCAGGTCGCCATGCCCTGTAGACTGTAATCCCCGTGACCCTTGTAGGTGTACACATATCCAGACACACCCACTCAGGGTGTTACATTCCTCATCGCCTCAGAGCGGAGCGACATTCCTGACTGACCTCCTAATGAGGAGGGAGGAAAGGCAGATGCCTGTATCTGTTATCAGCTCATGCTGTGTTCACAGGACCGCCAGGCCAGGAGCCCAAATGTTGCATGTTGTAGAGCTCAGACAGTTTTCAACACCTACCTGAACTATCTGTGTAACAAAACTCTGTCTTATTATTCAACTTTCTTTCTTTTACACACAAAGTTTAACTCTGTGAAACTCGAAAGGAAGAAACAGCAGATTGTATCTCGTGCATCTATTGCTGTCATATCTCCCGTGGTCTTTTTCTGTGCTGGGTCGTCAAGGCAACAGCAGCAGTTTTCTTCTGTTGCGACAAACATCTTTTTTATAACATCATGTGCTCTTGTTTGCTTTGGCTCACAAACTTCTGTCCTAAATTTCTGCCTTGAAAACTCACTTAAGGTTTGCTTCAAGTGTCGCAAATTGATGTGTGATGCAGTTTGACCGCTTTTGAAATTGAATAGTACGCAGTTGTTCAGGACAGTCTGGGTCTAGGTGTATGCCTGGATGCATGCCGACACAGTTTGTATAGTTTTTGGTACAATTTGAGTCTTAGTATCAGCTCTTTAACTTTTCACTAAGATAACTTTTTCACTTTGTTATTGAAATCTTCACTGAACATAAAGTATGTGTTAAGATTTACAATTAGTTTGGTGAAATCCTGTTTGTGCAATCAGTCCTACAGTATTGTGTATGTGTGTGTATTGAGCTTTAAAATCAAATAGTATTAATGATACTTTGTTTTACACTTCAAACAAAGTGTCACATAGAACCACTGTGGCCCCTCTAGAGTTGCCCCCAACCAAAGATTTTCCTATTCCACTAAGTAGTTAAGTTCAAGCCATTATTCGACTAGTTATCTTATGTTTATGATATTAATTTAATTGTTTAAATATATATTTGTGGTCCATCAGACAATGGTTTGAGTCCCAGGGCTGAAAAATAATAAATAAGTAACATTGTTAACACTGTGCTATGTTACAGAGAAATTGTAATAATGAGCCTTTAAAATATACATTTTACAAGCGCACAAATGAAGCAAGCCGTCTGTTAACAAACACTGTTGGAATAACCACCGAGGAGACTGAATTACCCTTTTCAGTCCCATGGGTCAGTTAGTTCCATTACATCTACGTCTCTCATTTTTCGCGTTTTTTCTGGCAGGAAAGTGCAGAAGCTGACAGATCTTTCCAGAGGAATCAGCTGACAGGGTCACTGACTGAGTGATTGGTCGCCTTGGCTGGGTGTCGCCACGTGTTGCTGCTTCCTGCATCTGTTGTTTCAAATTAAAAGCCCTCTAGTGTTTCACACACGGTCCAACCAAACAAGGTTTTGACCTCATTTTGGCAAGGCACAGCTCCTGAAGAGAGTTTGGGGTTCCTTTTTTTCTGCGACTAACCGACCAATGAAAACTTAGTTGAGTTAGACTCTTCTCATTGACTAACGGCTGGTAGACTATTAGTAGGCAGCTGTAGGCCCTGTTCCATTGGTGCGGAAACTCTATCCATTCACTTATGTTTTGAAATGAATAACAAACCACGGCATGGCATTGCATGTCGGGGACAGGCTGAATGCAGGAATGTAGTTGATGTGGCAGAGGTCAGAGAGGGAAAGTGATAAATACAGCCTCTTACTTAATTGTGGTTTCAGTTCTTTAGCTGACCAAGCTAAAACTTATGTTGACTCGGTTGTTTGTTGAGTTTGTTTTCAGCGTGCCAATATTTTAAAATTAGTCTTGATGCCTCTTTGCTTTAGTGCTGAGCCAGTTTACTTATAGCAGTAACCTGTGACATTTAAACTGCAGAGGACTTTTAGGTTAGCATGTAAATAACAAATGTTGGTTAGTCTAAATTAGGCTCTTCAAGTCTGTGTTGGCTACTCTAAAGTATCTTTCTTTAAAGTACATAATTTTGCCAAAAAACATCTGGAGACATCGGACATGGATTAAAAATTAATTTAACAGAGATGTCACCATTGGGGTTTATAATGATTGAATTTGTTGGTTTTGCCCCTCTGTTAATGTCATAGGGCCTGGGGATTAGCTCCAGATGTCTTTAAACAAAAAAAAAAGAAGAAAAAGAAAAGGTCTGAAAAACAAGTGAATATCATGATCTCATGTGACCTGTTTGTCACGTTATGTAGAATAAAGTGACCCTCTGTCAGATCTGTGGCACATTTTTTGTAAACAATCTCACATTATGTAGCATTGTAACCGCTGTGATAAACAAGTAGCAGCATGGTATTAACTGTATAACAAGAAATACATCAGCTTAGCAAAATTTAGTTCACCTCCATGTTTTTTAACTCACTATTAGTCCCAGCTTGTGATGGGGCTGAGCGGAAGCTGAGTGGAGCTGACTTGAGAGAGGGGGAGGGGAGATGTAAAGGCAGCCACAGCAGCAGGGACACTGAAAGTCATGCACGAGCACCATTCACGTGTAGGACAGCGTGAGGCAGCATCATATACAGTCTCCTAGCTGAGAACGATGAAGTTTCAGTCATATTGGTAAAATGATAAGAAATGCATGATATTTATGCACTTGAGCTACAACTAAAGAAAAGGCAAAGCTGTTATATTTGAGTCTGTTGAAGGTTATTGTGTGGTTATTGTCTAGCAGTTTGTGTTTACACTGCAAAAAAAGGACTTGTCATTTTCATAATTTGATATTTTTTCACTATCATTAATACTTTAACTTTCTTAAATAAAGATAAAGGGTACTGGCAGTGCAGAACCCTTTCAGAAGGATGGATGCTCATCTGAAGCTGTCCTTAGATGGCTTTGCTTCGATCAGCTGCTCTACTCCAGACCAAGCAAATCCATTAATGTTAGTAATATAACCAGAGATAAAAGACCGACTACCTGCCATCCCTCGCACAACAAGGTGGAAAAACAGCCAAATCCTAAAACGTGTCCCAGTTTTACAGCGACGCCGTTAACAGTTGAAGGGTCGTTGAGATTGTCTGTACAACAAAAGGGTCTTTTGCCTATTTCGTGCATCCGGACAAGGCAGTAGCAAGTGGGGTTTAGTTGCACCACAAAATATGTTAAAACACAAGTAAATCCAAAGTCCTAGTTGAAAGATATCTAGACCAGGCGTCACAGCATAACGTCTGATTTAATTTCATTGTAGAAGATTCTATGCAGCCATTCACTTGAGTTTAAGGGCATTTTCACACCTGCCTTGTTTAGCTCGATTAAATTTGACTTTAGTGCGTTTTTTCCCTTGGTGTAGTACGTTTGGGTAGGTGTGAAAGCAGCAAGCGCACTCAACTGGGGACCAAAACAACCAGACTGAGACCTCGTTGAAGAGATGGTCTTAGTCTCTCTCCGCCCTCCAAATGTCCGACCAATGAACGATTTACGAGTTACAGCTCTCGCCTGATGCATTTTAGTTCACTTGAAATTTTGCCCATGTGAAACCAACCCAAAGGCAAAATCCAACAAAGTAGCAACTCATCCACTGATTCAAGCAAACAAACTACAGCCTCATATACTGTACGCCCCTATTATCAGATCATTACTGGCACACCGTCCTCTCGGTATATTTGTCATTCCCCTATTAAAATGAGATTGCAGCGGCCCGCATCCATCCTTGTTTATCTGCATTTTCAAGATGCAAACAGCGGATAAATGGCAGATAATGGTGTGTTTGTTTTGAGGTTATGGTGCTCCTGTCTTGCTCCTCTTACCTACACTTTGGTTCATTGCCTGAGTTGGGTGAAATGGCCGGACTTTCCCACATTCAAGAAAGTGTTTTTTTTAGTCTTCTTTAGTGCCCTAGCCGACACTGCTCTCTCTTTCCAGACTGTATTGTTTGGTTTCCTCCCACAGTCTGAGGGCTGAATTCAGAGGCAAAGCTCTCTAGAGCTTTGCAGTCCAGGCACGGGTAGCTTAGTGGTGGGCATGATGCTTACTTTGTATAATTCATGAGTAAGAAGTAGGGAGTTTGGCAGTATAATATTTTTGAGACCTTCCTTAATAAGACGAGAATGTGGTTGGCTCATGCTGCTGTTGATGAGTGTGCAGCTAATTGAGATCGGTAGTCGCACACACACACACACAGTTTTGCGCGTCATCTCCGTCCTTCAGAGAAAATGCTGGATAAAAGGTGTTAGTCATCTGATGATAGCTTGAGGCATCCGTCAGTGCTTATCCTATATGTTTTTTGGCTTCACTGAACATGTCAAACCAGTGATGCCGCTCCTTCTTATCTTATTATTCATTTATTGTTAAGATGGGGATATTACAAGAAAGATGTGGGATTTTCACAGATAAATGTGCCAAGGTTGTTTTCATGATGTCACGATGCTTACATAAAGCCAGCAAGCATTTATAGAGAGACCTTGGTCTCGGAGTGGAGGCTAGTTGAGGAAATCCAGGTCACTGCTCTGTGAAATGGGCGCCTGTGGTGAGCAATGAATGTAAGGGGCTCTGTATTTCCCTTGTCTGCACAGCCTGGTCTACACTGTTGTCTAACCACTCCGCCTGGATCACATGATGATCTGCATGTCATTAAGAGACAAGTTTGCGGTGCTGTTAAGTCATGATCGAAGTTTTTAGGATTATAATATTATAGTAATAATATAGACCCTGGATAAGCGGCAGAAGATGGATGGATGGATGGATGGATAATAATAGAGTAATAAATCTACTGTCTTGCCTTTGACCTACTGTATGTTGATGGACAGTTTGACCAGCGATGGCTGGTAGTTGGAAAGGTTATCTGGGACACGGCACTAATTTTAAAGTGACAGATTGTTGGTCTTGGAATCAGCATTCCTCCAGCGGCAGATAAGTTTTATTACTGTTCCCAATGCAGGCTGATAATTTTATGTCAGCTTATTCATGGGAACGCTATTAGTTTATTAGCACTGCCACCCATGATGTAAATAACCACAGTCGAGCTGAGAAGAAAAATACTTTCCCATGATACAAACTCTAGAAGAAGTGTGTTATCTTTTGTCCTTTTCAGTTTTTGACTCCAGATGCACACAAACCCACTTCCTTAAGTATTGTGTAAAGAAGTTGACACAGGCAAGTTAGAATTGTCAATACATTAAGTGCTATTTTAATCTGGAAAATACCAGACTCGTCTAAAGCTGTGGGTGTATTACTGTAGTTTTCCATGACAAAGGATGTGTTTGGAAAGACCTCTGACCTTTGAGACTGCACCTGCAGAGAGGAGAATATCCTTCTTGGACCCGATCCATGAGAAACATCTCCTCTTTAAGCTGTGAAAACAGCTGAAAACTCTGAGGATCCTGTATCATATCGTTAATATTAACATGTAGGTGAAAACGACAAATATGTTCATTTAACAAGTCAACACTTTGGTTAGACACACTCAGCATTAGATTTGCAAGCCGCTGGATTGTCATTTAGAGATTTCTTGTAATTTCAGCTCTGATTTCAGTTGTGTGTGCCTTTATGCTTTAACCCCCCATGTCATCACCTAAGAGGATGCCTGATATCCCTCGCTCTTTGTTGTAGTTTTGTGTTTGTTTAGCTTCTGAATGGAGTCCTGCTGGCTTGGCATGTTTTCTCTGTCTGGTGGTTTCTAGAAGCCTCTCTTTAGTCTCTGTTATCCTGGACTCAGTGAGCCTGCGTGAGCTGCTAATATCAAAAGGCACTCACGATCCTCGCTAGCTATCAGTGTCTGCGGGCTGGCAGCAATGTATGGTTTGGCTATGAGTTCAGCGGAAAGGTTGGGCGGCTGAAATCTGTCCATTCCTTCCTGTCACTGACAGTCTGTCGGCATGCAAAGCACTAGCTGCCATCTGCTGCTGTATAAATAGACAGTAGTCAGAGCTGGAACAGCTGGCACATGGAACAGGACTGCACCCTTTCCCACTGCTTTCCAGCTAGATGGGCAAACCCCCTTAAAGCCATGACTTTTTTATTTTATTTTATTTTTTACACTTTTTGGATTGAAGTTGGTCAAAACTAAACAGCACTTACTAAAACAATCCTCAACAAACCTCTGATTTGTTTGTATAAATGCACTTATTTACCCATGCTCATTTAAACTTTCAGATTTTTTCAAATTATTTTAAACATCATGTTAACAAGATATTCAGTTTCCTGAATTGGTGTAAAGAATGAAGGGATGATCTGTTGCCAAATACAGCATATGTGCATGATAACCAAAAATGTTGTACGCTCCCACTGCTGACTAATGCAACTGTCATTCTAAATGCTCAGAAAAAAATGGACAACAAAGTCAAAAATGTTGTTGGTGGTAGGATCTAATTCTGATGCTGGATGAAATGTGGGCTTTTTTTAATTGCAGTGCATGTAAGCACACTGATTTCCTTCCTAAACCAGTTTACTGTCAATAACCTGGTTTCTTGTGTGCATGTAAACACAGTCACTGAATGAATCAGATCTCTAAGCTCAGTTTTTTTAACAACAGTAAAATGAACATCTTTTTCAATGCATTTCTTTTAATGTTAAGTTTACATTTAGCTAACTTCAATCACTTTCTTTTTTTTTTCTCCCTAAATGTGACAATATTTTTTTGTAAAAAGGAGAGGGGGGTGGGCGGTTGGGGGGGTGTAAGGCAGTGTGAAAAGGGTCATTGTGATAGAGGGGACTGGGCACATAAAGCCTTGTCATAACAGATTACCTAACATGTTTTGCAGCCTCTGTTGTCAACTGCAATTCCCCGTATTCAGTGCATTGTTCTGGTGTCTTCCTGTGCTTTTCCCCCTCTCCTCTTACTAGAAAGGGAAAAATGACGTGATCAGACTTTTAAGTAGAAATAGGGTGAACACGGTGCTTTTGTTACTTTGATGAAGTGGCCCATTTAATCAAATGAAAATGTGATCTTAAAATTAATAGAAAGTTTGTTTTTTGAATATGTCTGTATCAGTGATGGTGTTATGGATTCTTGTGTAAACGGGTCCGTCTCCTGGCTAGACAAACTCTTCTGCCTGCCCGGAAAGTTCCAGGGATTTTTGGCAAGAGAGCTGAACTGAGAAGTATTGAATTGCTCCGTGGATATTTTTTTAATTAAAGCCCACATGGCAACTCCTTGACCAGACGTGAAAGTGCACTGTACTGTATCCAATGGGGCTAATCAAGATACCACATGTTAGTTTCTGTTTTGGAGTTGTTGTATTGCCTGTGTTGTGGCTGCGACAAGCTCAGCTGTTTGTCAAATGTGCACAGCAGTGCTCAGACACTACTTTTAGCCCACAGCTTTGAGCTGCATCCAGTGACAACTCTGTCACCTGTGCTGCAGCCCCGGCAACCGAGCCATCACACACTCTCTTTCCGAAGACACTGGATACAACACGCAGAGCGTTTCTGTGGCAACTTCAGCATGTGCTCCATACAGTCTGTATGCTCCCTATGTAAGTCTGAACAGACATGTTAGTGTTACCGTGGCAGCACGCGGACCATCAGCTCATGTCAACAGATGCTTTGCTTCACCACTCAAGCACAAAGTGTGACACAGGTGTGCAGTTGTAATATTTTATAGACATACATAACTTTAGAGATGCAATGGTATGGATTTCTCTCTTGACATGTTGATAGAAAAGAGCTCATCAGCTGTTGGGCGGTTAACCAACATCTAAATCCTGTATAAACACTATACACTCTATATTTCTCATATAATTTGCACTCTTATTTTTTCTTATTTAACTATTTTTCACCAAAATTGACACATGCAAGAATGTGCTGTAGCTTTCCATGAGCAACTGCCTGTGATGCTTTACCACACAACAGGAACCACATGGTAAAATGTGTCACTTGCATGACCCATTTGGAGGTTTGTTAATCATGTAACTGAAACATTAAATAGATTAAACAACAGTGAAATGGTTTGTTATTGCAGCTTTAATCTAAGCAAGTGTTAGTCTATTTTAATATGACAGAGCTACTCTTTCTTTCACATACAGCTTATAGGTCTCCTTGGTGGGGGATCACGTTATTTGGAAGTTGAACACACTTCGACTGTAGGTTTTCCATCCAGTCTGTTAAAATCATTCAAAACTGACATTCAAGCTTACAAAAACAAAAGCTACAGTACATTAATGTTTGGTTTTCGTGCAGTTCTGTTACTGCCTTCAGGCTTGTCACCCTAAATGTGGACAAACGATGATGGTGAACCATAATCTGTTTCAATTGACTGAATTCTCTTGTGACAAAGTGATCATGTACAATAGGTCCACTTGTCTGGTACCGTAATAATTTAAGTGCACATGGTGGATGCCATTTGGTACTAAACCAACACTTTAATTTAGTGGAAAATGGCAGTCTGTAATCTTGCGAGGGAATTAAATGCAATAATATTCTTCAGAGGTGAACAGTTACGTCACACTGCTGCCCATATGCACATACACCCCAGGGATGCTATTAAAATTCCTCAGTCGTGCTGAAAGAAGCACACGTGGTAATAACTATACTGAACAGATATTAAATATCTGAATGCTTGGTTTCCCCCATAGCAGCAGTTTGTTCATTGGTTTTATTATTAGTATTTATTATTATTACATGCGTTTCTTTATTTAATGCCCTTATCTCCCATCCCCGTTATCCTGGACTGTCAATCAGCTTGAACTATCAGCCATCAGGTCCATAGAGGGTTACTGGAAGACAGAGGCGGATACATTCAGCCATTTTAGACCCTGCTTGCCTGCTAGACTCAGGTGAATGGGCCTAGCTTTTAGTCCCCATCTGGTGTTCGGAGACCTCCTAACAACCTCATTACTGGGGGTGTCTCTGCTTTCCTGGCCGGATTATAGGCCCCATGTTGACTACTGGAGCACAAAATGTCTGCCAAGCTACGACCAGCTGAGTGATGTTCTGTAGATAGCAGGATGTGGTTAGTTAACTGGTATCCACCCTGCCTTGAAATGGAGAGCTCCTGTAGAGTGCCGGCGTGCTATCAGTCCTATTTATTATGCAGAATGGGAGCTGAAAATGCATAGCTGTGGCATTTTGGAAAAATAAACATCGGACCTACCATCACATGCCACCCCGTCAGCTTGTCTGTTCTTCTAGGTTTAGGTTTTCCATCTAAATCAGTTCCTCTATCTTGAGAGAATTGTGTCTCCTACAGTGTCTCCCACACAGATTTGCATGCCGTCAGTTTATGTAATGTACATTCAGTGTTTGATGACATCGTTTATGCTACTCTTTTATTGATAATGTTGAATTGCTGACCTTGTTCCTGAGGACATTCAGTGTTTCCTGGTAAGCAGCCAATCAATGCTTACTTTCTGTGTCACCAAAAGAAGAGGCTCGATGCTCAAAAGGTTGTTTATTTTTAAATGATTAACTGTTGGTATTTTTATATGTAATTACAACATTCATGTTTATTAGATGTTCCCAATTACAATGTATTTAAAAGCTTTTTGTGTAGTAAAAGTTGGTTCTGGTGTTGTCTGATATGATTAGTAGTTTAATGTCTTATGAATCCTGCAGTTTGTCACACAGTGTCTTTTTTAATGTTTCAGGATTTTTCTAAAATTCCTTTTTTTTAAGTAAATAATGATAATAAACCTGTGTTTAAAATACTCTACATAATTTCCACAAAGCAGCAATGGGGGATGCTGGAGGAGAGAGAAAACCGAACGCAATGTGCCGCATCCTCCCCTTGTGTGCCAAGTTGAGGTTGTTATGGCAACCGGAATCTGGTCCTATACCTGTTGCCATGGTTGAGGAAGACAGAGTGATGACGTGGTTTATTAGGCAGCAGAATGCGTCTGCCATTTTAAGTACACTATGTGACTCTGGTGGGAATATTTACTATAAATGGAAAGCAGAGGAATTCCTCATTGCATTCCTGGTTTATGACTATTAATATATGACCCATGCTCACGTAGATTGTCTAAGTGTGATGCACAAGTGCAGGTGTAAAAAGTAAAGCGAGTCACTCTAGAGTATATGGGGCACTCCAGTTTGATTTACTTCATCTCAGATGGCTGGGTTAAAATCCCCTCTCCAATAAATAAAGATGCAACAGTTTGACAGATGTGTGTGATGACCTAAGGTGGATGTGCCATAAGAAGCAAGCAATATGTTATTCTTTCAACACAAAGTATAAGTAATCATAAATTTGACTACACACCTGTCACCATTGCCATGCCTGTCACTCACTGGGAGATGGCAGATGCAATCTTGGTTACAGCTCTATTTGTGTGGTAGTTTGTGCATCATTGCACCTCAGTACACCATTATAGGCTCAGATGAGAGACCCACTCTTATGACGCACTGAGAGGACCACATGTGCGAGGCAGCTATCTGTTCTGAGAGCAGTGGAGTGGGCAAAGACGTCCATGCCACGTCGTGAGCATGATTCACCCTCAGGAGTCAGGCAGTCTCCCACTAGCTGCTACCATGTTGCTTTGCTTTGCTTGGATACATATTTTACACCCTGACATCTACCCTCATCTATGACAAGATCCAAGACTGACCCAGGGAAGCCGGCAGAGTCAATAAAGAATAGAAAGCTCACATGTCTGAACTTGCCAGAACACAGTTGTGATTCCCAGTAAGGCTGGTTTGTCTCGGTCAGTTTGCTTGCCTGTCATGGGCATCCTGCTGTCCAAATTACCCCGCACATGTGGCACTGTCTCATCATCCTTCTGTTTTTACTGCTAAGTTGCTTCATTGGCACTGAATCAGAGCTTAGGCTGTCCCCTTGTTAATAACCACTGTAGATTGTTCCAGGAAAGGGGAACAGGGGCACTGGTAACCTAAATCCCCCTTCATTTCTTCATGCCCTGGCTCCAGTTTCCCTTTGGAGGCAGGTCAAAGGTGAAATTGGGCTTTATTTAGCCACCTGTCTAGCTGTATCCTCTTCCAGTGCCCAATATGGAAGCTGCTGCTCTGCCGCTGCACCTTAACCTGTTTGAAGATTGCAGGGGGTGCACACAAATGCATTGTTTACCTGTGCTTTAGCTACCTTAGAGTCAGTGCAATTGCAGCTGCTATAATCATCACATATTTAGCATTAAGCAGGTAGTGTTCTGGTTTCTAAGGACACACTGTGCTTTTCTGTCAGCATGTGACCCGCGGAGGGCGATATGCAATCCCTGTCTCTCCACATCTCCTACATTATTAATAAGTGTGCTGAAATCCTCTGAACACATAAGGCACTCTGCCGGGGACATCTTGATGCAGAAGCCTCTCAAGCACCTTCATGTCAAGGAGCCAGACCTGGCTTTAATTTGCCTATTAGTGAAGAACAGAATTTGCATGAAACCCAAGCTAATTACTGCTTTTGTAGCTCTCACTGGAGATTTGCTTTGAAAGGGTGAAAATGCTCTAAATACACAGATTAGCATTGCCATTGCACCTACTAAGTTGCAGACGCACAGTTATCCCTTCCGTGCTGCCTTTTGGTTTCTATTGTTGCTCTGTTTGTATTGTTGCTAGGCCCTTGTGCACACCCTTTACTTTTAGTCTCTCAAACCTTTTTTTTCCTACCTCTCCACCTCCCTCCCTTTAGTTCTGATGGTGAAGCTATGCATTTGTCTGTTTGGTCTAAGCAAACTCTCCACATTGACCCCAACACAAAGCAGCTTTAGTCAACAAAAGTGTAATTTTTCTTATAAGGGGATTAACAATTGGGGTACCGATATCTACAAATATCCTGCAGTAAATTCTTAATCTCCTCTCTCTCTCCATCACATATCCAGTGCAGTGTGTAGCGCTTGAACACTAGTCCCAGGGGTACCAGCAAGTATGGTTGAGAGGGATGAAATGCCAGACATGGCTGCAGATTCTTGTTCATTAAGAAATGTCTGTGTGGCCATAGGGAACGGTTGGATGGTGCGGAAATATTGAGTTGTCATGCCTTTTTGAGATACAGGTGAAGGTTGTTTAGTAGGCGTTAGCTACATGTGCGATGACTCAGTCTCTGAATTGTTTGTCTTGTTCTGTTATTGCATGTTATGAATTAACACTGATTAAAGATGACATGTTTGGTAAAACTTGTTGTGTCTTTAAAAAATGCCAACAGCTCATAGTCCGTCACTGGTTCATGTGACTTTAAGTTCCAAATATATCACTGAGGGTGCTCTTGTTTGAGGAACAGGATCTTGGGAGATCCACTTTTTGCCAACCAAGATAAAAATAATTGATATAAACTGAGAGCATGACAGTATCTGTTTAAAAAGGTATTTGTGAAACGCAGGGCCATCTAAATTAGGGATTTAAGTTTGGTGTTTAAAAACGTTTATGTAATCAGCTCCCCCGATTTTTCTAAGAGTGAGAGGGAGCAAGTGTGCAAGCAAGACAGACTTTGCCAGCTAAGAACAAAAAAAAGAAAGTGGAACAGAGACGTTCTTAAAGCAGAAAAAGAACTAGAAAAAGGACACATTCAGTCGGCTGTAAGGCAGGAAGTTTGCAAAGAAAACACCAGGCCTACTGCCATAAGCATCAGGTATTCGTGGATAATCTCTGTTCTCATTTGAGAGGTGCTAAGCCAAAACACCAACCATTGTTTGAATCACTTGTGTTTTTAAAGTTGACTAAGAAACAAACCGGTGTTTGTGTCAGAATTATCAGCCATCATTCAAACTCACTGCACAGATTCTGCTTTCGTACTTCAGGTACTGTGTTGTGGTCGAAGTGAAAGAATACATTTCTTCATCGAGTGATTGAGTAGCTGACATATCGCAAATTAAATCACTGTAGGAAGCCCTTAAAATAAAAAATACAAGAACATGGGAGTGGTTTTGTCTCATATTCACATTCTAACCAGATGTTTTTGTTCCTCCCCCGCAGCTATTCTCAACCCCAAAACCCCAAAGGAACCAGCAAAGACCTTCAGTTTTGATTACTCCTACTGGTCACACACTACGGTGAACTTTAACATTTTCTCTGTTCCAGTGTCCAGCATTATTACCATTAAGAAATAGAAGATATAAACATAATTATTCATATATTGCAAATTTGAATTCTATAGAGCGAAATTCTGTACATTTAAATATTTTCTCTGTCTTTCCCACAGCCAGAAGACCCCAGCTTTGCATCACAGAACCTTGTATACAATGACATTGGCAAGGAAATGCTGCAGCATGCTTTTGAAGGCTACAACGTCTGCATCTTTGCTTATGGCCAGACAGGAGCTGGCAAATCCTACACCATGATGGGCAAGCAGGAGGAAGGGCAGGAAGGAATCATTCCCATGGTTTGTTTTACAATACAACTTTCTGATTTTAGCCTGACAGCAGAGATTAAGACCGACTTTGTCCACTGTATTTTAAGTACTGTCTGTCCTTCAGCCATTCCCTCCTGACATAATTCTAAACCAGATCGATCCACTGCTGAAATATTGAGAATGCAACTCGACTGAAGACCTTGAACATTTTTTTTTTTTTTTACCTTTGTTGTAATGAGATGGCCCTTTTGCTTTCAGGAAATTTCTAATTGCTTATTATATTTATCCTCATTGATCTCAGTTCAGCATTTCACAAAGTCAGACAGATATGTAGGTCCTTCTCTGTCTTGTGTTATAGCCACCTTCTGGTTCACGAAAACAGGGGTAGAGAGGGCAACCTGGGTCAGGTTAAAACCCAGGGTGTAGTATTTACATGGTACATGTGCCACCGGGGTCAAACAAGAATTATGTTTATAATTTTGAAATGTGACTAAAGGCCAGTGTAAAAGTGTAGTTTTTATGACAGTGATTTGGACAATATTTATATATGGCATTTGTAAAGTCTTCAGAGGGTGACCTAGATCTGGTTTCAGAGGTGAACCCGAACTTCACCCTCTACCGTCTCTATGCTGATGACACCAAACTCTATATAAGACTCTCTGTCGCTGTCGGCCCTCTGGAAAATTCAATTGTGTGTATCAAGAATAATTAAAAGCTGTCTTCTAAAAGAAAAGCAAAAAATCAGTGACCCTGCCTTTTGTGGGGCTTTCTACAGCTAAGATTTCACCACAAATGGAAACTATAGTCCAATCCCTTTTTCAAAAAACTGTCAAAAACATTTCTTTCAGTATTTTTGTCTCATTCTCGCAGCCATAGTGTCACTCGATAATAATCACTAGCTGTTCAATCTCATATACTGTCTAGATTTAATGGTTGCCTGTTTTCTTGCTATACATGCAAATGAATGGATTGTTATTTGTTTACCTAGTCCACAGATCTCCTCCTTAGTCATCCTCCCTTTATAGCCTCTGCTGTTAATGTTCTCTGAAATGTCTTCTTTCTCTGCCTCTCAGCTCTGTGAAGATCTATTTGAGAAAATCAATGCGGACAACAACAAAGAGGACCTCTCCTACTCAGTAGAGGTGAGTCTCAGACTGCTTCAGCATCTGTAATCCCCACTCTCAACTCCTGCCTCTGACTTGTGTTGGCTCGTCTCTAATGAACTGTTCTTAGTCTCGAGTGTCCCTGGTAATAGTCAGATATCAATCACATTTTGGCTGAAGCTTTATAGATGCTGGTTTGCCTCAGTACATTCTGTACTTTTTCTCAAACTGGAAAATAAATGAAAGTCTCACAGACTGGATTCTAATGTTCTGTAGTTAAAAAGGAACAGATATCCTGCTGTACAGTAACATACCTACATCATCATGATCTGTATTATATCAGTTTGCATTCAGCCTCGTTTTATAGCTATACATCATTGCACTGCAATGCCGGAACTAATATTCTGTTATTTACTAATAGGTCAGTTACATGGAAATCTACTGCGAGCGTGTGCGAGATTTGCTCAATCCCAAAAACAAAGGGAACCTGCGAGTGCGAGAGCATCCTCTGATGGGCCCCTATGTGGAGGACCTGTCCAAACTAGCTGTCACCTCCTACACAGACATCGCTGACCTAATGGATGCAGGAAATAAAGCCAGGTGAGCCAAGTTTGATTGTCAGTGTGTGACCTGGATAACTGAGACTGCTCGTAAATTTAACCTTTGGCTGATTGCGGGTAGTATTTGTCCTTAAAATATGTATACATGCTTAAGTCCATGCAGTGTGTGTGTGTGTGCGTGCGTGTGTGTCACGAGAGCTCCTGTGGGGAGGAGTAAACCGTGCCTTAATCTTCCTGTGCTGACTCAGAAGGCTTATTTCTAGAACATGCCGTGTAAAGCCCGTATCTCCCCTGCGACTATCCCTCTGAGTACGCCTATGTATTTGTATTTGGTGTCCTCACAGTATTATCCACCTCCGCCACACAAAATAATCCCTTAGACTCAATTCACTCTAATAAGCGTAAAACCCAACTATGATAGCTCAAGTAATAGCCAAGACCATGAATTTAGTAATAATAATACTGGCTAAATTAAAAGGAAAATGATACTCAGAAAATGTGTTATAGCCATAGTGTTTTCTATTTGATTAACTCCTGCCTGTGTGTCTTGACATACAGAACCGTGGCTGCCACCAACATGAATGAGACCAGCAGCAGGTCCCATGCTGTTTTCACCATCGTCTTCACACAGAAGAAACACGACAGCGAGTCAGACCTTTCCACAGAAAAGGTCAGGAGACAAGACACACAGCCCACCTTCTGTACTTTAATTAGATTGTGAAGCATGTACAGATTGTGTGTATAATTTCAGATTATAATCACATGCTGTTGGGAAGCCCATTATTTTGGCTAAGATGTCTCCTGTAGTCCTCTAGGTTTGTGGTGATGTGGAAGGAAAAAGAAAGCCATTTTAGATTTGACTTAACGTAGCATTTCCTCTGACTGTGGAGAGACAAAGACCTCTGTGTTATTGTAAATACAATGCCTATTGTATTAAGCCACTCTATCAGATTTTACTGCTTAGCTGCATCTCACTCGACAGTAATGTTGAAATGTTAAGAATAGTTTACAACACTTCCTATGCATGTGGTTTTGAAAGATTTTGGCTGGTTTGGTTTGTTTTCCTTTTTAAAAACATCTTGATTTTAGCATTACTGCTCTATGCAGTCATTGGTTCAGTAGCGTACTCATCTTTTCTCAGTTTGTTATCATTCAATTGTAAATTATTCATAAGCTTTATGGATTTTAAAATGTATTTCCTCCCTCTTTAGGTCAGCAAAATTAGTCTGGTAGACTTGGCAGGAAGTGAAAGAGCAGATTCCACTGGAGCTAAAGGTACCAGGCTAAAGGTAAGACTCCCATTATCATGTACCCCCAGCAGTAATATAAACAGTTGGAAAACTTGGATCAACTTGAAATAATCTACTTTTTTCTTCTGTGGTTGCAGGAAGGAGCAAACATCAATAAATCGCTCACCACATTAGGAAAGGTTATCTCTGCCTTGGCTGAAGTGGTGAGTGTTCTGTGTCTATGTCTATTCTTTTTTTCTCCCTCTGCTCCTACTCGTTTTGAGCCTTTTCTCTTACCCTCTACAACTTGACCCTGTCTTCTCAAGGAATTAATATTTGTAGTCTGGCATTCTGTAATGTATGCCATTCTGTTTTCTCTTCTCTTGTCCTTGAAATGCCTGCTTACACAGGATCACTGTACCAGCAAGGTAAACCCTTTGACAGCTCAACCACTAACCTCTGATTCCTCCCATGGACCAGATTTGACATCCCTTTGCCATGTGCATTGTTTTAATGTTGTTACACAGTGTTCTCCATGCCATGCATTTAAGCACCATGAACAATAATACCAACATATCTTGCACAGGGGCAAAAGGGCATCAAATTTGGTCTCGACTCATTTTACCTGATCCCTTGTCGGTCCCATACATATAAGGTTTTCTGCAATGGTACATCATATTGTCAAGTCTTAACTGCCATCACTAATTTTCAGTGTTTAAACAGAAAGCCACACAGTGTTTTTCCAGCCAGTCAAATTAATATTTTGTTTATTGCAGAGCAAGAAGAAGAAGAAGACCGACTTCATCCCGTACAGAGACTCAGTTCTGACATGGCTGCTGAGGGAGAACCTTGGTATGAACATTAATATCATTTGATAAACATCCTTAGCTGGTGGAATTTATGTATGCAAACTGTGTAGCAAAATCCCAACACCCTGACAGCAAGAAAAATTGAACCATCTGTATCCTGTAATATGGAGGAGTGGGGGTAAAAAAAAAAAAATAGAGCTAGTGTACATTACTCTCCGCTAATTTAAGAAGAACACTGTCAGCAGACTATATTTCAACCTAACTAGACAAGCACACCCATCTCCTTGGTTCAGACATGCATCAAGCAGAGTGTTCGGTTATCTTTAATCTAAGCTGACACTTGTCCTACGTAGCAGTTCAGTTGAATAAATAAGTATTGCAAAATGCAGTGGAAACTCTGTTTTATTTTTAAATACATCTCATACTGATCTATCTTGTTTAGGTCCACAAATATTATGTCAGACAAATGAGCTTTATGGGCTTTATCACATAATTGACGTCCTTCCTGGATAACTTCTTGATCTTTGATAACCAGGTGGAAACTCTAGAACAGCTATGGTAGCTGCCCTCAGTCCTGCAGATATCAACTACGATGAAACTCTCAGCACACTCCGGTAAGCTTTCCATCCAGGATGGAGATTGTAACTTAGAAATGAATTCCAGTTTATTATTTTCATTACAGTTTTATCTCGATTTTCAAAGCCCTTCCAAATAAAGTCTATTTTTGTTTGTAGCTACGCTGACCGAGCTAAGAACATCAAATGCAATGCTGTCATCAATGAGGATCCCAATAATAAGCTGGTGCGCGATCTGAAGGACGAAGTGTCTCGACTGAAGGAGCTGCTCCGTGCCCAGGGCCTGGGAGACATCCTGGACAGTGAGTTAAATGCTATCAAAGCGGGCTATACAGCATTTACCTCCTCTCTCAGGGCCAAGCACAAGTTGGCAACATGTTCTGTCCTCTTCATTGTCTCATTGTTTTCATCCATCCAGCTTTCTTTCCATTGCAGTGCCTCTACTTGCGCCTTATATAAAACTATAAAGACTTGAACAGCTTTTTGAAATCTATTTACCTCTATAGTGATTTATTATGCCTTCTTACAAAGTAAAATGTATAATTGTATTTTGTAATATCTAATATATACTGTATAAGAGGACATTTATACAATAGTTGAAGATTTATACTGTACAAAAGTATCTCTAAATCACTGAAATGAAAGATCATATGGTCACATGTGGCTGCCTGTGACTGACAACGTTAATGGTAGTTTAAAGCTGCATTAAAATATCACACTTCATTTGATGTACACAAGAATAATGGCTCATAGCCTAGTCAATTAGAGACATGATGCACTCATTAATAACTTCTAACATCTGTTCTGATTAATAACCTGGCTACTTGCTAATGCTTAGATCTAGCCCAGTTTGTTCTTCTCATGTATTAGCATGTTTAAGACACAGAGCAAAGCATCTATAAAAAAGAGAAATACTTGGAGATGTTTGAAAATTCTCAAAATACCTTTAGAACAGCAGTAAGTTGTTCATCTGGATGGAAACATGTTCTATAGGTTGCATGATTTAGATTTTGAACCCTTTTCCCAAATTGTGACTCTTATTGCTATCAAGGTAGCAGCCAGCTGTCATCTTTGTTTGGATTAAGAAAGATAATGGAAATACCTTCAGTAAAAAAACAATAAGTGTTGTTATACAACATACTAGGGTTTTCAAACATTGCAGAGTATTTATCTTTTAGAGAAATTGATTCTTAGTTCTGCGACTCACATATAACATGAGAGATTCAAAGTGGAGCTAGCTTAGATGATGCCTAATGATGACATGGCACTTCATTGAAGAAGTCATATCATGTCATTTCTTCTCATCCTTGTTATCGTTCTCATTTTGCTCACTAAGAAATTTCTGTAACCTTTTCCTTCCATTCTACTGGTGCTGACCTCTGACCCTTCTCATCTTTTTCCTGCTTCCCCCCCAGTTGATCCTATGGGGGATGATTGCCCAGGAAGTGGATTCAAATGTGTGTATATGTGTGGTAGTCTTGCATTGTCTATCACTATTTGCCCTAATGATAATAGCTAACATTGCTTATGCCCCTCATTACCTATATATGAAACCTGCTACCAGCTTTGCATGTAAATGCTAAAAAAAAACTAAAGCTTTGTAGTGGGAGACTCAGAAATGCAAGGCTTGCATAGGTGTGCTGATCTGGCGAGGTTTAGCATGCCAGTAAATTAGCTTGCTTTGCGCTTGTGTTGCTGTTATTTTTCATAATGATGGGGGTGAGGCAGCTTTTTACAAGCTCAAATCCAACTGTAGTACAAGTTACTATTGGAGTATCCCTTTTAGAAACATAACATGACGTAGCTCGTCTGTCCTCCCCACCCCCAACTCACCTGCATCATTTTCTTAACATGTCAGCATTTAACTCACTTTCTCAAGCTTCTTTTCTTGCCAGCTGTGTTTCTGTTCATTTCTTTTATTTTACAAATCATCCACTGCAGGTGACAATGCTCAAAGCCTTAAAATTCAACTTCTCAGTTCTCAAACTGAGACTGAGAACTACGGACGGAAAGGTGCATAATTTATCATTTCTAAGTAGCCACACTAGAGGTGTATGTATACAGAGTTGACCAACTTTGTTTTTTTGATAGTTTGTATTGAATAGTTAGTTTGCTACTGATGTATTCTCACAAACCCCGAACACATCCTGTCCTTTGAGTTAATATTCTTAGTATGATAGTCTTATTGCTCCTAACCTGTGAGGTGATCCAGACCAAAAGAAAATGTTCACCGTTTCCTTTACCTGTATGTATGGGTAAAGTCGAATTGCTCCATCAGCGGGCCTTGATGCATTCCCTTTTTTTCGGATGAGAAAAGCTTATATTTCCTGTGTCAGCAACTGTTACCATTTTATTCCCAAAGTGTCAGCACCTCCCAAAATCATCCTTTTATCGGCCATTCAGCTTTTAGTTTGGTTTTAGTGGACATCGTGTCTGTTACCTCAAATGTCCTTGAAGCCATTAGATTGACATGAGCTGCCTGACCTTTACAGAGGCTGCTGTGGCTCTGTTATGGTTTGTGTGGTTGTGTGTGAGTGTGTGAGTGCACACGTGTGTGCAGTGAATCACACTGCACGACTGCGGGCTGAACTTTGGCCGCATGTGTCAACGACTCTCAGTCTCTGTCCCTCCCTTCCCCCATCCTGTAGTTGATACATTGATAGCAGTTTTCACACAGTATGTTCCCATTCACACTGGAGTTCATGACAAAATCAACACAGTGACATCAGCTTATTCCTCAGCATTGTATACACTGGAAATTAAGTGCTCAGCGTTAACTACTGTGCACTGTAATTCTAGCTCACATAAAAACAACCCTCTGGAAAATCTCTTAATAGAGTAGAAGCTGAAATCTTTTCTCTGGAAGTTGAATGGTTGCGAGCATTACTCTTAAACAGTCTGGAGTGAAATCTGCTGCTCTCTGTAGCTGACCATAATGCTGGGTGTTTGTCTTAACCCTTTGACGTACAACACGTGTCTTACATTGGTCTTCCCCTCCCTTTTGTCCTCCCTCTTTCCCCATCTACCTCCTCTTTCTGTCTTCCTCCTTTTTATGTGAAATTTTGTTCCTCCATTTTATGTGGTTTATTCCCCCTATCCTGTCCCGGACCTATCCCACTACTCCGTTTTCTCTCTCCCTCTTTCTCTTTTGCTCTTGGCTCAGACCTCAAAGACATTCAGAACAATAAGAATAGATACTTGATTGCCTCAGAGAACCAACGCCCTGGCAATTTCTCCACAGCCCCTATTGGTTCCCTGACAGCCTCTCCATCCTCTGGCTCACTGTGCAGCCAGGGGGGCTTGCAGTCGGTCACAAGCATCCAGGAGCGTATCATGTCCACACCTGGAGGAGAGGAGGCAATCGAAAGACTCAAGGTAAAGTAGTCCTGTGTAGGCCGCTGCAGTGTCCCACAGCTTTCTTCTCAATCTGCTAAAACCCTCGACTATGACTACTTAAATTTCCATCTTTAAGGCATTTCAGGCATCTTTTTGCTCTCCAGCTATGCCCTCAGTAAGGTTAAAAGCTGACCCATGTAGTGCTATGTGCAACAACAGACTAGATGTTTATACAAAGCATTTGCTGTAATATATCATTAACTATTGGGAGAAAACACTATTGGAACATACTTAAAATACATGCTTAATTATTGATTATTATAAATCAATGATTATTGTTTAATTTCTTTCTGTAGCTCTCGTTTAGTATCTGCCACCAAACTATTGTACTGATAAATGTGCTTTTACCACAAGTGTGTGGCACAGGAGGGGCTTCCCTTAGTGCTTCTAATAAGAATATTTCTTATAAGAATATACTGTACCATAAACTATATACTACTAATAAACAATGATTTTTAATCATGATATATCAATTATTATCTCATCATTTGATTTGAGCCTCATAAGTATAATATTATTAGTAATATTTGATAAGATAATACAGATAATACAGGTTGAATTATCTTTAGGTGTCTGTAGAAGGTGCATCTTTCAAAATATTAGAATACATGTGAATAGATGCTGAATGAAAGTCAAAAAATTGAAAGCATTATCAGCACATGCAGTGTAACAAGTTCAGTAAATTACAAGTCCATTTTATGTTAATAACGCTGTTTCATTTTAGCCCACACATAGCCTTCAATCAATCTATCAGTCCTCATGTGGCCTGTGAGCTTTGTATTTCTCACACTGGCAGCAGACCTCTCGCTCTGTTGATAAGGGAGCACATAGGATTGCAACAACCAACTATGAGGAGCTGCAGTTTCCATGGCAACCATGGTGCCCAGTCTGTCTGTCATCCAATGACGTCAAGCACCAACGCAGATACGGAGGAAATTGGACCAAAATAGATCCAGTCTTATTGGCTTTTAGCTATAATAGTGAGACACATGTACTATTCACATCCTTTGTTCTTCAAAGGTGTGGCAGCTGTTTTAGTTTGGTATTTTAGAAATGAAGGTTAAAGTGAAAGTTTACAATCCTTGCATAACATAACACCATTGTCAGTATTTCCCTGAATAGCAATGTATTATAATGTTAATCAAATATGACTGTGTGCTGCATTATTAAACCTTTACAGTTAGAAATGTGTCGTATCACAGAATATATCAATATCCAGAGAGCTAAGTATGTCACTGCTTCAAAAAGATGAAGTAAAGGCCCACGGGCTGCACTGACTTTCCCAGTGAAAGCTTAATTAGTTAATAAAGGAACTTGACCAAGAAAGCAGGTTTGTCCCTAGTAAACCAAACTAAGTCTCATGAATCCAGAGACTGGTTGGGTTTATTGTTACTGAGCTAAACATGCAGCACTGCTAATAGTTATGATAACATTTTTTGTCTCACACTTTGCGCCTCTGTGTTCAGGAATCAGAAAAGATCATTGCCGAGCTCAATGAAACATGGGAAGAGAAACTGCGAAAGACGGAGGCAATCCGCATGGAGAGGTCAGTATTGGCAGACCACTTCCATCCATTTCCATCCTTCATCTCAACCCCCCCCCCTCAACTCGTCTGTGTCCTGTCAGTGTTGGACAATCCCTGATAGCTTGGTACCCTTCTGTGCTGTCTGTCTCACTTTCCTCACCAACTGCTCGTGTCTCATTTGATCTGCGCTCATTCTGTCCTCTTCCTTTCCTCTCTCTGTCGTCTCACTCTGCTGCACACACACATCCATCTCACACCCTTTCGCCCCCTTTACCCACTGATCTGTGGCTGCAGACGTCAACCATGTTACTGTCTATCCACTGAGTCTCACTGGTACCATTCTCTGCCTGTTGCCTCACCACAAATCACTTGCTGTAATGTTGCACACCATCACTTCTCATTCTCTTTCTCTTATCAACATAAAATCGCTTTGCTAAAAAAAAAAAGGTCCTGTGCATAGATAGTATAGTGTGTGTGTGTGTGTGTGTGTGTGTGTGTGTGTGTGTGTGTGTGTGTGTGTGTGTGTGTGTGTGTGTGTGTGTGTGTGTGTGTGTGTGTGTGTGTGTGTGTGTGTGTGTGTGTGTGTGTGTGTGTGTGTGTGTGTGTGTGTGTGTGTGTGTGTGTGTGTGTGTGTGTGTGTGTGTGTGTGTGTGTGTGTGTGTGTGTGTGTGTGTGCGTGTATATAGAAGAGTAGCTATAAAAGCCATCACATTTAAATGTTATTCTTAAGTCTACAACTGTCTTTCCTTCACTACAGGGAGGCCTTGCTTGCAGAGATGGGTGTCGCAATCCGTGAAGACGGAGGCACTTTGGGGGTCTTCTCTCCTAAAAAGGTAGGTCAGACATGACACTGATGGTGACAGGCGGCAGACTGTGTCAAATTTCCCATGGGTGGTGGTGATGCACACCTTCCATCGTCACTTCCTCAGTTCTGTTTCCAATGTTATCTTTTCCATGTGAACCCTCCATGTGCCGTCACTGTTTTTTCTCAACTGCCTTCTTTATCATTTCTGTCTTTCTTTCCATGTTTATCCTTTATTTGCCTCCTCCGTGTACTCAGCTTAGCCATGCTGATGGGCATTTTGATGGTTTTCCCACCAAGAAGGTTTGTTGAATCAAATAGGCAGACAAAGCACCTTTCCCACAATTGATGTAGCCCCGTAACTGACAGAGAAGTTTTTAGTAGTGATTTACCATCATAATGTCCACATTAAGAGCATTTGTTTCTGCACCCAGTGCACAGACCTGAACTTCCACTGTGTGGAACATCTATTATTCCCTTTTCCCCACCATATTTGATTGACAGCCTAACGTATGAAGATATGACAAGTGATTCTGCATTTAAGCTACTTTGATGTTAAAATTCACATCAACCACTTAACTGAGGTTTATGTTAGAGTATAATACTTGGCACTGCCGTTGTAGATTATTCAAACCTTTCCTTTAGCTGCTTAGAGCTCTTAGTGCTGTCATGAGGCATATTGAATATCAAGCAGTGATACATTCCCCTTCCTGCTAATTGTTAAGTTTTAGTTAAGTTTTTTTTCCTCCTTTTGTTCACATCCATTTGTCTGTCCTTCATTTCTTTTTTCTCTCACGCTCTGCCTCTCCGTGGGTTAGCATTTCGTTGAGAAGCCTTGTGATCTCTATACAGACTTTAATGGGGTGTTTTCCCCAAAAAAGGTTGGTGGTTTTGAGGAATATTTGCTAGCATCGTTTGAGTAGTAGTACTGTGGTGCATCAGACTGTAGAGGCGTCAGCACTGTGTCTATGTGACCATTTCTGTTTGTGTAGACCAGGAAGGCCACTGAAGTGTTTGATATGAAACTGTGTTTTCTAGATGCAGAAAACTGATGGAAGAACTTTCCAGAACTTTTTTAATAATAAACTGTCGTCCTTTCATGTTTCATCCTTAGACTCCACACCTGGTTAACCTAAATGAGGATCCTCTCATGTCAGAGTGTCTGCTCTACTACATCAAAGATGGAATTACAAGGTAACCAAAACTTGAATGATGACATTGAAATGCTAGACAGGATGTGGAAAGGTTTTGAATTCTTCCCAAGCAAGGTCTCTGAAAAACTACCCTGTTTATTTTTTCTTCTACTTATGTTAAGCAAGAGGAACTTTCAGTGTCAGGAGAAGCTAAAATATACCACTGATCAAAAAATGACTGTGCAAAACTACTTTTCCTTCCCTCTTTGTCCATTTTGAACTCTTCTATAGACCATTTCTGTTGAGTATTTTGTTACAGTCATGCCCCAGGGGGACAATGACAGATGAAAGAACCTCAGATGAAAGAACCCACAGTACTTTAGAAGTGCTGCCTTCTCTTGAGTAATGCTTTAAAGGTCCCATTTAACTTATGCTTCCGACTTTTTGCCCAAATGGCTGCCAGTTCAATGAGCGAGCAGTGTTCAGTCTCTCAAAATGGCCTCTTCGTTTTTTGTAGGGTGGGTCAGGCTGATGCTGAAAGACGACAGGACATTGTCTTAAGCGGTGCTCATATCAGGGAAGAGCACTGTGTATTCCGCAGTGAGAGGAATGCCAATGGAGATGGTGAGACACCATATTCTGAGTTTTCTTGCTTCATGTATGCACGTGAATATCTGGATTCTTTTGAATTAAGATGCGTTGATACAAAGAACGGTCTGATTAAAAGACCAATACCTATAGCTCTGAAATAGCTGCAGGAGCAACTTAGGGCACTGTCAATGATTGAAATACATAAGTATGGTCTCCAATTCATTTTCTGTTGCTAATGTAAAACCTTAAATATGTGGTTATGCCCTAAATGGTGGTAATCGCTACACAGCTGTTTTTACTACTCCGTTTAAAAATGAGAGATGAGATTTTCAGAATGTTTGACTGATTATTGGCTAATGTGTTTTTCCTGAAGTGATCGTCATGCTCGTGCCCTGCGAGCTTTCAGAAACTTACGTCAACGGCAAGCGTGTTGAGGGTGCAATCCAGCTTCGTTCAGGTACATATCTCATTTTTGGAAAGTTGTAAATAATCTTTAAATGGGATTTTTGAAAGATCTCCAAGATAAATGAGGCTGATGAGACTGATTTCCTAATACGCATAAATGATTGACTTTATATAATGAGTTTCTCCTTGGACTTTATAAATCACAGTTATAAAATGTGGGTTATATTATGATTTTACTCTTAAAATGCAATGTCTTTGCAAGTTTCAAGCTTTTCAATGCTTATTCCACACATGCGCTGTACCTTCTTTCAGGAAACCGTATCATTATGGGAAAGAACCACGTGTTCCGCTTCAACCACCCAGAACAGGCCAGGGCTGAAAGGGAGAAAACACCATCTGCTGAGACCCCGGTGGAACCAGTGGATTGGACCTTTGCTCAGAGAGAGCTTCTGGAGAAGCAGGGCATCGACATGAAGCAGGAGATGGAGAAAAGGTACGCAATTCACCCTGTTCTTTTATTTAGATAGTCCGATTTATGGATTGTATAGCATGTCATGAATTGTGTGATGTATTTCACAATATATTTTACACTCCTACGTAGACTCACTGAGATGGAAATCCTGTACAAAAAGGAGAAGGAGGAAGCAGACCAACTTCTGGAGCAACAAAGACTGGTGAGTTCAAATGAGCTGGCATTTAATCAAACCCACTTTGTGAGTGTTTTCTATAATCACATTAGAAGTTGTAGACAGGTTGGACTGCATAGTGGGTTTAATAGGTGTTAAAACATAACTTATATGATGTTTTCTGCAAGTGAGTTATATCATAATTAAAGGCAGCTTTTTGAGTCATTTAGATGAGCTAGTTTGTGATTTTGTGTGTGATTTTGAGTGAAATGCACTTCAGGATATGTATCATGAGCGGGATACAAAGTTAAAGCATGGTTTTCTATGGTCAATTATGATTGGAAAGCTAGTTTCGTTTTTTGGATGATCATTTCACTTGGTCTATTTAAATCTGACTAGTACTAATTCTCACTCTGAGCTGACACTTTTGAGACGTGTGTGTGTGTGTGCGTGTGTGTGTGTGAATCACACTTTTACTTCTAGCGCATGTCTGTTCTTCTTGCATGGAAGTTTTTCTGGTTGGAGACAGATGAGCTTTTAATCGCCTTCCTCTTGAGTTTAACTGATTTTTCTGTAGCAATTTGACTGAGCGAGAATTAGATCGTAAAGGTTTCCCATTTCCAAAATCCCCGTTTTCACTTTTCTTGTGTCTTCTATAGTGTATTTGAATCTTGCAAAACAGCAGTTTACAGCAAAATTTTATTCGATATCGAGATCAAAATTGAACAAGAAACTGATTGAATACTGCTCAGTATTGAAACGCATTTCCTTGTTTTTATAAAGTGTCGCTGCTTTTGCATGGTTCATGTTAATAGCATGTTTTCTTAACTCATTCAGTACTGGTTCTGGATTAAGTTGCAGTGTTTGCTGTTGAGCTGGTCAACTTTAAGGTGGCTGTTGATTTGCTTTGATTAGATTTCTACTCTAGTTTTCTTGCTCTGTTTTGTCTTGAGTTTCATCTCTTCAATGCAGTTGCTGACATGTACAATGCATTGTGATAACAATTCCTGCTGTAGTTTTTGATTGATAGTGACAATGTGGTTTCTCATTGACTTCTTTGGCTACCTCTCTGCTAGCCTTATCTGGCGTCTGTGTAGCGCACTGAGGGCATGGCTCAACAACAGAGTTATCACTGCTCACAGTTGAATCATTGAATCACAGACCTCTTCCATACATTCATGGTTTTATGTGCAGAGCTACAGGCATAGGGTTCAGACTCCCAATGACATAACATGTCCAATTTTAGCCATAGATATAGCTTCATACACAAGACCTAAAATATATGTACCCACTGGTTGTGATCTGTAATGTACTTTGTCTACAAAAAAATGAGAAACTGCATTTTTTTTCCCAACTAACTAATCTTTCTTGTAGTGGATTAACACTTACCTCACCTCTGCCTCTCCTCTCTCTACTGGCTTTCTGATCAACTGCAAGAACACTCTTGTCTTCTAACGCACCGCTAATACTAAAGCCACTCAAACCTTCTGGACTAAAGGGGGGAAAGCTTCAAAATCCATCTACATGCATGCCATGCATGCCACGGTAGCATGTTTGGGATCCAGCTTTCAAATCACTAAATTATCATTTACGAAGAGGATTATCACAAAAAGATACAGAAGTGCTCCAATCAGCAATTATCCTCTATTGATATTTCTTTTCTAATCATGATAGACATGCTTTACCTTTTTACTTTTAATATCAATATGCAACATTGGGAACGATATCATTAAAGCTGAGCTTTCTGAGATGGGAACAGACTTTAGATCAAGTGAATATTTTAATTAATATTCATATCTCCATCACCATTTCACATATATTCAAATATAAGAAAGACAAACTGACAAGAAAGTCAATGAAAGCCACTGTTTGTTGGATTTCCTTTTTTTATTTTATTTTCTATCTTTATTTTGAACATAATTCTGTGAATGATACTGCATGTTGACATACATCTCTTTACAGTAATGATGTATGCAAAATATTTCAATAACATTATTAAAGTGTAATAGTTCTCCTTGGTAAATATTCTAATCTTAAATCTCAAAAATCAGAACATCAATATTCTGACTAAGCTGAAGTATGAGAATCTGATTTAACTTCCACTTGGCTCATGGTTGAAGTTCCCGTGTTGCATATTCATACCTTTTATTCATTCTTTTTTAAAAGTCATCCTTTCATCCTCTCTTTGATTTCCCATTGTAATTTCTCCTTTTTTTTGGGAACCATTTGGTTTGTTTCCTGTGTTGTTTTCTCAAGGATGGCGACTCTGATAGTGGGGATGACTCAGATAAGAGGTCTTGTGAAGAAAGCTGGAGACTGATCACTTCCTTGAGGGAAAAGCTGCCCCCCAGCAAGCTACAAACCATAGTGAAAAAATGTGGATTACCCAGCAGTGGGAAGAGAAGAGAGCCAGTCAAAATGTACCAGGTCCCTCAGCGGCGCCGCATCACCAAGGACTCCAAGTGGGTGACCGTCTCCGATCTGAAGATCCAGGCAGTCAAAGAAATCTGTTATGAAGTAGCGCTCAATGATTTCCGACACACACGGCAAGAAATTGAGGCACTGGCCATCGTAAAAATGAAGGAGCTTTGCGCTAGCTACAGCAAGAAGGACCCCAATGAGCGGGACTCGTGGAGGGCGGTGGCTCGTGATGTTTGGGACACTGTAGGGGTTGGTGATGAGCGGATTGAGGATGTCATCACCACTCTGTCTCGACCAGGAGGCGTTGTTATGGATGAACTAAAGGTGCACATTGATAAACTTGAGGACATCTTGCACGAGGTTAAGAAACAGAATAATATGAAGGACGAGGAAATCCGTGCTCTCAGGAATAAAATGGTCAAAATGGAAAAGGTTCTTCCGCTCATCACCCCAGAGAGCCAAGAAAAGCCTCCCAGCGTACCCACTTCTACTAGCGCAGCCAGAACTCCAAGCCCTCTAGAAGCAAAACCTCCTGTGCCTGAAAAGCCTGATCCTGAGGATGAAGATTCACAAACAGGCCAAAGTACAGGAGATGACTCAACCCTAAAGCGAGGCCACATGCGCTGGATGCGCCAAGAGCAGTTACGCCTCAAAAACCTTCAGCAGCAGGAGATCTCCAAGCAGCTCCGCCGGCAGACGGGGCCACATCGCTTTATACCGCCAGAAGACCGCAAGCTACGCTTCCCCTTCAAAAGTAACCCTAAGCACCGCAACTCATGGAGCCCGGGTACCCATATCATTATTACAGATCAACAGGTCATTGAGCTAAAGGTGCCCAAAGAAGCTGTAGAGGAAGATGAGGGAGAAAGCCAGGCTGTGGAAGGAGTACAGTTTAGAGAAAAGATGGCTGCTTCAGTTATCCAAGTCACTCCTCCATTGCCAAGCCCATCAGTCCAGCGCAGAAGCAAAGACTTGGAACAAGGATTAAGCCAGGGTCACAGACATAACTATAGGAACAACCAACACCAGCAGCCCCATGAACGAGTCCGCAGCAACTCTTTGAATCATCGCCAGCGGCCCTCTGGCTCCATGGAGTCACTGCAGCAGTCTGAACCTAACAGGAGGCATTCGCAGTCTTCCTACCAGCCCCGCCACCATCAGAACCAGCCAGCACATCCCCAGCCACACCATCAACGACCCTGCCACTATAATAGCATGATGTATACAGACGGAAGCTTCAATGGCTACCAGCAGTACCATCACACTGACCATGCTAATCATCCAATCAACTTTCAGGCACCGCCGCGAATGCGTAGGCAGATGTCTGCTCCAAATCTAAAAGCCAGCAGAGAGACGGCAGTCTAAGTGGGACTTGTGGAATGAGGAACTAGTTTGATATACTTTTAGTAGGCAAACACATTACAGATCACAACAGCTCAGTATCATGTGAGTCAAACAGCTAAAACTGTGTGACTTTTGCACTTGATCAGTGTGTTATTGGTTGATCCAAAAGTGTTGTATGTATTATAAAAAGACATTTTATCATCGTCATAATATATGCCGTTTTAAAAGTTTTTGCTGCATTGTGTGAGCTGTCACCACTAGCATAGGGAGAGCTATCATAAGGAATTGAAGCCAACAGACGATAAGAGGACTTATGACTTATAAGATGCATGCCATCCTTACTCTGTTCATTTTTCAGCATGTGTGACAATTCATTCATCATGCTTTGATTTGCCAAAATTATCTTCATGGCTGAATTTCTGAGTTTACATATTTGCCATTTTAGTATTGTTTTTATCCTGAATGAATTTAGCCACTACATTAAGAGGACATTGATGTGTCTCATTTTAATCAAGATTTTTGTTGCTGTAGCCCAAATTAGGCACCGAAAACACCCTGTATTTATTTCTACATGTGTACCATGTAACTGAATGTTAGGATTGAAGATTCACTTCTCTTTGCAATTTTACATTTTGTGTTGTACCTCCATGAAACATTTTCTGTCATAAATCTTCATTAGCTTAGATCTGGAATCGAAAGACCAGTATGTCAGACATTTTAACATTGATTATTATGGAATAACTTGATGCACTAGTTGAATGTGTGACTGCCAATTTTAACAGAGACTGAATTAGTGGTTAAGGAAAGTGGTATTCAAAGTGCCTTTTTACGCACTAACTTTTCCTGCTGTGCATTTACAGTATTTACAAGTGTCTTCTTTCCCTTCCTTTTAATTCAGTGTTTATGCACAAGATTTGCAGCTAAATTTCACAAACTAGAATAACTAACCTAATCAAAACTAACCTTGTAGTAATAATGTACTGATTTATTTAAATTCTCAGTAATCTTAGCTGTATAATTAGTTACTAAATACACAAATCTTAATGTTAAGTAATAAGTTCACATATTGGTATATTTGCCCCCAGGATGTTTTCAGTAAAAATACTATGTTCCTGGAGCTCACAAAAGACCCTATCAAATGTAAGAATCACTATGCTGAAATGCTGGAACCTAAACATAAAAAGTTACACAAAAAGACACAATCCAAAAGAATTATATCTATTTGAAAGTTTCACTCTTAGCAGTACAGAATGTTCAAAATCATTTCCCCTCTCTTACTATATAAACCACACATGGAGAACTGAGCTCTGATTTCAGTCTCATGCCTTCTTAAAATTACATTTTGGGTTTGTGGTTCACTGAGTAAGCACAGAGTTCACCGTCTTTCTAATGGGTGTCCTACAGAGTGTTGTCATGGTTCCAAAAGACTCGCCTTAAAAAATGTTGGAAAGAAGACAACGAATTGAAGTGTTTGCATAATGTTATTTGGGAGAAGTATCCATGTCAAATGAGATTTTGAGGACTGCCTTGTTTCTGCCTTGCTTCACATCCCACAAAAACATGAGATGGTCTATGAAATCAGTCGTTGATGTCAGGTTTGGGGTATTTTTTTGCCTCTGTGCTTTAGCTGATGCTTATTTGAATAATCAGCAACTCTGCTTCTCAATCTGTGTTTTCCTTGCTGCATTTGTAGCTTTACAAGAACCCAATTATGATTACATGTCAATACCCCTTCAAATCATTTTAGAGAAACATGACACTCTGCAGCATGGGAGAGACATTTAAGGACTATCAAAATGTTAAAGGTTCAAAATGATCAAATGATTTTCTGTGTTTTTTACTAAGTTTTGACAGTATATATACTCTGCCTTAACTATGCTGTAACAAAAACCAAATGATATAATGACATATGCAAGTCTAGTGTCCCCCACCCTGTGCTGTTTAGCTTCATGACTATCTTTGCATGCAAAAGCTTACATCTCTAATAAATGTTCAGCTGAAGAATGTTATTTAACGTATGCACTGGTGCTGATGGCTACCAGGTAAGCTGGAAAGTATACAACATCAAATGGACAATGTACAGTGTATTGTTCTTTTGAAATATACATATATGTCTGTGTTAGGTCTCATTTCAAAGTGTCTGTTGAGTGTTGTACGTCTATCTGCTGTTTTGACTCTGCAGTATCAAGTGCCTCGTTGTGGCTACCAAGTTGCTCCTTAATCATGCACTTTGTGCAAACATATAGTACCTGTTGGAACACATAGGTTTAAAGAAGATATACTGAATCCCTGTGATGTTGGAGGTTTATTTTCAAAGTATGACTGAAATAAAATGACATGCTCCAAATGCAGTTATTTCTTATATATGAGTGGGTTTTTTTCACAGCCAATAAGCTAGTTTAAGGACAGAATCAGATCATTATATGCATGCACTACAGCAGAAAAGACTAAACCATTTGAGACATTATATTATTGTTTCTACATTACATTTAAAACTATGTCATCTACAGTTTTCTTATCAGATTCAATTATTTTTTTATTAACTACATAATGGTAATGTCACACATATACACTTGAAACATGGGGAAGTTAAATTTGTTGTAATTTCCTTGTTATTTATTATACATTCAGCCATCAAACCTACTTGGGAATTTAGATATTCATGCTTTGAAGCTGCCTCAAATACTGCTTCACATGGTTCATTATGTTAAACATTGAGTCACAATAGCAGCTTCAGTAAAACTTGATTGGATTTGTAAAGGTTGCTTGAATTGAGAGAGAATTCAACTTTTAGCTCGCTTGTAGGATTTCAGCAGGGAGGAGGTTACTGACAAATGAAAAGGCTGCATTGTCTTCCCAGAAGACACTGAACAAACAGGATGAGGTCATCGGGACCACAGCCTGTCCTGCTCTGATGATGATGATGGCGCCCCTCATTGGATTACAGTTGACTCAGCTTCAACCAGCACCTCACCTCTTCTACTCCAGCCATTTCTTTCCAAATATATGATGACGTGTCATTTCTTTCTCGGAGTTTCATTTTCAGAACATTGTATAACCATTACACGTACACACACAAAAAAATCACTACAAAAGGTGAACGTTTTTCATTGATTGCTTTGGCTTTACACTCAAGCTACCCACTATTCTTCAGTAGTGTGTCTAGAAAGTTTAATAACTTCTCTTTTTTGAACTGAACTCTTCAATTATATCTGCTTTTTAGTTTGGGGTTATGTCTCATTGTGGACAGTGGACATGATTGTTGATTGTGTAACTTATTTTATCACCATCAGATGTTTAATTAAACATTAGTAGCTTTGACTGCTAATGTTTCACATACATACACTGTTTCCATAGTAAGACCATGATATGTAGGGTTTAAGTAAAGCATGAGGAAAAACAATCCAAAATCCTTGTTTACATCTCATTGCACATTTAATGTCATTGGAAACCTACTTCCATCTTACATTTAAATATTTATACATCCAGCGGCATCTTGCATTGTACCATTTGGACAAGTTTTCAAAGTCTTCAGCTCTCATCTTTGATGTACAGTTATAGCTGGTTTTGTTCTAATATTTCAAACCATGAAATGAGTAATCATAAGATAAGGGACAGAGTGTGTTGAGTCTGGGTTGAAATGTGAAATGTGGGTCCGATGGCTAACTGAGCTCACCTGTTGTTGCGGCTGATGGACACTTGTCCATGTTCTCTCTCCTCTTCCCTATGTTGGTGTCCAGGTTTACGAGAGCAAATTGCAGGAACTTCAGAAACAGGTTGAGACTCGTTCGCTAGTGGCCGAGACACCTGATGAGGAAGAGCTGGAGGAGGAGGAGGAAGAGGAAGGTATGTACCATAAACCTTCAGTCTTGCAGATATTTCTTTACATATTGTATTTAAGCCCCAAAAATTAAAATCCGTTTTCTTCCACATTTTCTGTCCAGAACCTAAACTACTGGGATGTGCGTACAGTATTTTCTGTCTCATAATCAAAAAGAACATTAGGTCAACTTCATTCAGATTTATTAAAATGTTAATATTTCCATACTAATTACCCATTCATGGTATTAAGTCAAAACATATGGTAAATCATATATCTGCTAATCCCTTGGAATAAAGCGCAGTACTAATGTAATTTAAACCATTACCTGATGTTTGAAGGACCATACAAGCAGGTTTTCATGTTTTAGCCCTTCAACTAAAAATTGCCTTAATTTTACTGGCAACATTTTCCAAATTAAGCTATTTATCTAGATAAATGTACTGTACCAGGAAAAACACACTGAACAATTTATCTAAGAGGAAAAATAAGCTTTTTGTCTGTGTCTTAACTAATTTAAAAAATAGCTCTAATTTACTTCTGTTTTTAAACATTACTGTTTTAAACATTCAGAGCATGACAATTAATAATGGTATTCAGAGCTAAAGCAGGTTCCTGTCCTATGATTTACTAGGATGGTGGCAGTATATGAGATAAAATGAAATGCACACATTTGGACAAGGTAAAGTGAAGAAATGGTGACTTTAACAAGGAAGTATTGATGGATTACCCAGTATAATTGATCTTCTGTTGGGCTAAAACAAGAAAAGACACTGGTATGGTCCTTTTGGGTTTTATGTGCATTTACAGTGTGTGTGTGTGTGTGTGTGCGTGTGTGCGTGTGTGCGTGTGTGCGTGTGTGTGTGTGTGTGTGTGTGTGTGTGTGTGTGTGTGTGTGTGTGTGTGTGTGTGTGTGTGTGTGTGTGTGTGTGTGTGTGTGTGTGTCCATCCATGTTAACATCATCTATGTCCCCTGTCTGCATACAGTGCCGTGGACTCAGCATGAGTTTGAGATGGCTCAATGGGCCTTTAGGAAGTGGAGGTTCCATCAGTTCACCTCCCTCCGTGACCAGCTGTGGGGAAACGCCGTCTACTTGAAGGAGGCCAATGCCATTAGTGTGGAACTAAAGAAGAAAGTACGTAAAATTATATTTTAGGTTACCTCCTTACAGGACATAGTTTAGCATTGCTAAAAGTTTTCCACCTTTGACGGTGATGGAAGAATTATAAATTGAATTTGAGTTTTTAACCTCCTTTACTGAAAGGTCTTAAAACTAAATATTAAAATATGAGAAAAACTTAATGTTGGACACTCAAAAGAGGTGATATACAAATTGAATGAAAAGCATGTAAAGAATGATACAAAATCAGTGATCCTAAATGCAGTTATGGACCTAACTATCCTCCAATAATGTTGTCGCCTGGCAGCCAAACCAGCAGAGATGAATCAGCCATAAACATCAGATTCCTGTGAAGATGTTTGTGAAGCAAGAGGACTAAAGACATGATTTACTGACCTGAGTCTTTTACACAAACCCACATGATGTCAAGAAAGGCGCCTCAAGATTGATTTAAGATTTCTTTTTATTGCACACTGATACTTGTGATTTATTTAAATGGATACACAACTTAAAACATAGTGTATGTTTGACATAATGCACCAGCCAAATCCTTTAAATCATCCTTGGTAGGGCGTTGACTAAGTGTCATATACAGAAATTGAATTTGTTACAAATCAAAAGCTGGTCCGCTGTGGTCAACCTTCCTCATCAGGATGACCTGTGTGATTTATAGTCATCTATCTAGTTCTTGGCGCTAAGTGATTGATACTGGAGATGACTCATCTCTCACAAAGACATTTTCAGAGGAGACTTGTGTATCTTTGGGTTTCTGCTTGTGTGTAATTTATGTCCGGTGTTGCTAATTGGTTTAGCATATTGATGCCGGAGGGTTCTAAGAAGGGGAAGGCACAAAATGGTGGGTGGTATGGATTTATTTGACTTTTTAACCTTGCTGTACCTGCAGTAAAATGGAGCCATATGACCAACAAATCTTAATCGTAGTTATGAATAAAGGTTTTGTGCTTTAAGTCAGGATGGATCCTCATGCTTGTTATTTGTTGACCTGGCCTGATGTGTTTTTTACTCTTCCCTTTGCATCTTTTTCTCCTACCCTTCAGGTCCAATTCCAGTTTGTCTTATTGACAGACACGCTGTACTCTCCACTGCCCCCTGAGCTCCTGCCGCCAGAACCTGAGAAAGAACGTGACTCCAGGCCTTTCCCCCGCACCGTGGTGGCCGTAGAGGTTCAGGACCTCAAGAACGGAGCCACGCACTACTGGTCCCTTGATAAACTCAAGTAATGACCTTAGCATACTTTAAATTAGTTATTGTTTTAGTTAGATTTGTGTAAAATGACATGCTTATTCATAGACGTTGCAGCATGTCTGCTTTTGCTCGAATGTTGTGAAGATTTCTCAACATTTCTCATGGTTTCAGTGTCAGATAGGCACAACATGATACTTAACAGTACAGAAAACATATCATGAATAATGAGGCTGATATGTGTACAGTATAAATACTCCTAAATACTCCTGCGTCATTTACAGGCAGAGGCTGGACCAGATGAGAGAGATGTATGACCGTGCTGGAGAAATGGCCTCCGCCAACCAGGAGGATGGCGAGGGCTCTCTGACAGGAAATGACCCCTTCTACGACCGCTTCCATTGGTTTAAACTTGTGGGGAGGTATGTAATGCAACAGCAGGAAATGTAAAAAACTAAATGTTTTTGTGGCTAACTAATTCAATAAGGCAGCTTTTACAATCCACTTATTTAAGATTCCATTCTTCACTTTCACGGTCATATTCTGTCACACAGATTCATTTTCTGTCATTACAGGCACATGTATCAGTGATGTCACTATGTTTTATCATTAATTTCTGTTGTTTTGTTTTCTAATGTAAATCCTTTCATGTTTTTTTTTGTTTTTTGCTCAAGTTGTTTTCACAGTTTGATGCCATATTTGTTGTTTCATTTGGTGCTTTTGATTTCATGTCACTTACACTTATTGTGTATTTATTCATTTTTACTTGGCATCATGCTTTGAGTTGTTTTGTTTTTTCATAAATTGTTTCATTTTCATACATCCTGTATTTCATTTTACTGTTGCCATTCTCACGTTGATATTCAGTTCATACAAAAGCTTGTTAACAACATAGTGGATTTGGATAATGTGGAAATTTGTGGCATTTTGTATTCTATCCTCTTTCAGACAGCATACGTTATAGGATTTATACGTTAATCCTTCTAAACTGGCATTTCATTTTGGTATAAAATGGTCATGTTTTCTATAAACTGGTGTGACACCTTACAGCTTCTTGTAATACCTGCTCTTTATGAAATGAGCCCTTCTGCTACGTTTGCAATAACTCTAAAGTGTGGAGAATTAATTCCTGAGCGAGTGATGCCAGCATACAGAGCAAAAAAAAAAAAAAGAAGTCTCAATTGATTTGGTTTAGCTAAGTTAGCATGTGCCATCTTGACTGATTAACGTATAACTACTGTTCATGGTTGATTACTTTGCAATTCATATGGTAAAAAAGCGTGTTTATCATCTTTATATCTGTGTATGGTTTTATGTTATTTGTGATGGTAAACTTCCAAATAATATACCATCATGAGGAAAAAGTGATTATCATGCCAAAGTGAAGTATCACTTATAAGCCATACTCAATGAGCTGCAGTGGCCTGTTTAACTCTTACAACATTGTTACCTTTCCTTGGTTCCTGACACTGTTCCCAAACCACCAACCCACTCAGCTCCCCCATCTTCCACGGTTGCGTTAACGAGCGCCTTGCTGACCGTACTCCCTCGCCCACCTTCTCCACCACCGACTCCGAGATCACCGAGCTGGCGGATGAGCGCCAGAGCGAGATGTCCGACTTGATCGACGATGAGGCGTTTGTGGACGACACCAGCTCGGATGCCGGCACAGAGGAGGGTTCGGACATCTTCAGCGACGGACAGGACCCCTTCTACGACCGCTCCCCCTGGTTCATCCTGGTGGGAAGGTTGGTGACCAGCAGTGGCTTTCCCACATCCTCAACACACAAGCTGGGACTGGAGTTTGGGGTGCTGGCTTGGTTTAATGATTTTTGTTTTGTTTTACACAGACGTAGAGCAATTTAAGTTGTAGTTGGATGGCTGAGTTTTATAAAAAAAAAAAGGGGCAAGTAAACAATTAATGAATGTAGCTGAGAAAAAAAGTAAGAAATGTGTTATTTTAAGTACAGTTTATGTCTTGAAAGATGTTGAAATAGATGAAAAGTAACAGCATATTAAATATAAGGCATCATCATTGCCTTGTATTATTTAGCATCTGGCAAGTCAGAATCATAAAAAATGTGAGCAAGTACTGAATGTATAGCACTTATTAATTATCAGTAAAGCCCTCCCTGGTAAAAGAATCATTTCAGAATCAGATCATGTATTCATAGCAGCTTTGCAGAGATAAATTGGACCAGTTTTGAATTTAACACGATTAGTCATGCTTCTGTGCCGCCCAGGCCTGCTTTGTAATAGCTGCTTTTAATTTAGACTCAGTCCCAAAAAATTTAAAAGCCACCATCCTTTTCACTCCACCTCCTCCCAGCGTGATGTCTCATCCCCCGCCACCATCGCAGCGCTGACTGTATTAACTCCCATCTGTGTGTGAAGTACATGTATTTTCTGTGTCTAAGTTGATTTTTGGTTTGTCATTTTATGTTGTTTTTTTTTAATCCCTTAAATCCTGTTTGAGTTTATTTATTTCATGTATTATGTTGTGGTTAAAACATTTGTTCTATAACCTTGTTTGTTTTAACATTTTTCTCTGAATGTATTGTAGGTGATATTAACACAACGGTAGATGGCAGCCACCTTCATAATAATGCTTGCTTGTAATATGTTAGTTTTAATACAATGTTTGAATGGAATAATATGCTGCAGCAGCACATGAAATCACAGCACACATTGTACCCGGGCTGTAGCCTCAGAGCTATAATAAACACGGAGTGCCAATCTCAGAATAAGACGACAGATCGATGCAGACTGCGAGCCAGCCAGACTCTGCAACAGCCGTAGCTCAGCTACCTGCGTCACTGTGACTTCAGAGATTTTGTAGATTGATATCTCTCCTCCGCCTTGGCCTTGAGTCTCCCTGCAAAGAGGAGGGGGCAAGGGAGGAGCAGGGGAGGAGGCAGAGAAAGAGGAGGTCAGCATGGGTGCAGCAAAACAAATCAAGTCCCTCAAAACAAAATGTCAGCGAGTGAGAGGCTAACATCACCATAACACGACACAATAAAGCACTCTTCAACTGCTGCATCCCAGGCGATCTGTCATCACCCCTGTCACGCAGTTTAAAAATAAAGTGGAAGGTTTAAGCTGCTGCTGATTTCAGTGCCCTTAAGCATCTATTGTATGATTTTATGTTATTTTTCTTTATTTTGTTTTTGCTTGTCCCTTAACATTATTTTTACTAATATTTTACTGTTTATAATGGTAGTCATTAAATTCTGCTAAACATTTGTCAGCCTGTAGAATGTAGAGCTACCCGAAAATTGTCTATGTGATTATAATATTTAGATGTAATTCAGTAAGTGGATATCGAATCATTTTTTGTATAAGCTTAATTAAATGGAACAGATAACATGACAGTTATATAACAAGAAAATCACACTGCAGCAGATGTTCCACTCTGCACCAGGATCAGGTTTTCATGTCTCTCTCATCCTTCTGACTCTCAGAGCTTTCGTGTACCTGAGCAACCTGCTCTACCCTGTACCACTGGTTCACCGTGTTGCCATAGTAACAGAGAAGGGTGAGGTGCGTGGTTTCCTGCGCGTGGGGGTTCAGGCTATAGCTGGTGAGTAATTAATGAGATTCTCTAATGAGCAAGACTGTCGGGGTCTTTACTCTCTTCTGGTTCTGTCTGGTTAATCACTCATTTATGTGAAATCTTTACAGTTTTGCTTTGGTTACGTAGATTGTGATATTTGTATTTGTCAAACTTTATTAGTATGGAATATGGAAATAATGTAGCAGTTGAAATACATACTTTTGTGCCACTTGTTTTATATCAATTGCATGTATTTACCCAAGCCAAAATACTGAATTGACTTATGGTTTGAAGTTCTTTTTTCATATCAGTGTGAGAACACTTTGAAGGGCCCTCCAAGCCACCGATCCAGTGGCAAAAGAAAATTCCTTGATAGTCTCAGTGTATTCTTTTTGATGTGCTTTGACAGTTTAAGTCAGCTGCATCTTTAATAGATCCTGATAAGAGGCTGTTTTGTCTCTTTGTAGCTGACGAGGAAGCCCCAGACTACGGGTCAGGAGTTAGACAGTCGGGAACCGCCAAGATTTCTTTCGATGATGAGTACTTCAAAAAGGTAAGCCCTGAATCAGATAAAAGTTGTTTTAAACTTAAAGACAGAGAGTGGGTGTGTAATATTTTGGCTATGAAGCCATCAGAGAAAGTTCTGATTTGTAAGAGTTTCATGCTGTCTCATTTCCTGTTTGTTATCTTAAACAATGAAGGGATGGCTAAAATAGCTTTCATTCATCCAGTACTACGCAAATAATAAAAAAATTGCACTCACACAGGTGGCAGGTTTGCTTTTTTAATTTCTTTCTACCAACTAAATGCTAATGTCATCTCTTTTTTTTTTTTACCAATCAGAATGACTTCCCGTCCACGGTTATGACCCGCTCCGGCTTGTCCCTGGAAGAACTGCGCATTGTGGAGGGTCAGGGTCAGAGTTCAGAGATCATCACACCCTCAGAGGAGCTCAACAGAATCACTGACATGGGTACGGCTGCCAGACCTACACCTCTCCACTCGTACACTTCGACCTCTCAGCCCACTGGGAAACACACTTGGCAGATGGTCCTGTTGAATGCAAAGGAGGACTTTAAATGTTTAGTTATGGAAATGAGACTGATGCAGTTTGTCTTGTTTTGTGGAGGAATGTGTACAAAGGCTGTTTGATGTCTGAACAGCAGAATGTGCCCTCCACATAACAAGCCTTATAACGTGCAATTGTGCAGAACTTAGAATTTGTATGCAGGTCGCAACCCGTGATCGCAAATGCAGTTTTAATAAATCACAGCCCAAGTGCTAACCTCCCCCCTTTGGCTTTCTTCAGATCTCAAGCTGGGTAACATCGCAGACACCAAGCTGAGCTGTGGTGATGGTCTGGCAGGCCAGCTGGAGGTGGGCAGCATCTTCACCTTCCGTGTTACTGTGCTCCAGGCCAGCGGCGTCCCGCCTGAGTACGCTGACATCTTCTGCCAATTCAAGTAAGTTCACAATCCTAAAAAAAAAAGTCTCAATAAAAGAGCTTTAAAATTGTACATATCTATTATTATTTTTATATTTTTGGCAAATTCAAGCAACTGTAGTACAGAACACAACACAAAAGCATTGAGGAGTTCTAGTTCAATTCTAATGGTTGATTTTGTTCAGTTGTATTTTCCACCATTAAAAAAATGCTGATGTTGCAGAAACATCCTCATATTGTTTACTAATAAATGTGACACGCTGACACTCATTTATGTTTCCTGCTTCAGTTTCTTGCATCGTCATGACGAGGCTTTCTCCACCGAGCCTCTGAAGAACACCGGCAAAGGAGCACCTCTGGGCTTCTACCACGTCCAAAATGTGAGTGCACACGCACACACACACACACACACACAAGGGCAAACTTACTTTAACGCACTTGATGCAAATTAATTTGATAACTCCTTTCTTTTCCCTGTTGGAACAGATTTCTGTAGAGGTGACGGAGTCTTTTATTGAGTACATCAAGAGCAAGCCCATCGTCTTTGAAGTGTTCGGCCACTACCAGCAACACCCGCTGCATCTTCATTGCCAAGACCTGATCAGGTTGGTGGAGTCAATACTGAAATTCTACTGTGGAGATGCTTAATTGCTTCAAAGAAGGTTTTATCATATTTGGAACTCAGTTTTGTTAGAAAAGCTCTTTAGAAATACATGTTTTCAGTATGAGTTAATTCTTCATTTGTCTTAACAGTCCTTCAACACCATCAAGGAAATACTATCCTATTCCTATGCCTCTGTCTAAACCAGGTAAGAATTTCAATGTCATTACACTATTTACTAAAACAGCAATATGTTGTGCTCCTGTCACCATCATAAAAGATTATTTCTTCTGTTTGTTACGGTGAATATCAGCATGCCTCATATTTCCTTCCACTTTTCTTTCATTTCTCGCTTCCTCTGGATTTTTTGTCTCGTATTTAATCATTTCCCCCACTATCCATAATCCTCTTACCCAACTCTGTCTGTCCTCCTCCACATCTCTTTTTTTTCACTCATCCTCTACAAACTTTCTCATCATTCACACAACAACACACATTGCAAACCCAGACCATACCCGTAAGATAGAGTTGATCCGCTACCTGGTGAGCGGTTATGTGAACGGCAAGGTGCTAGACACGCTGTCCGAGCAAGCCAACGACCTCGCCTCCGCCGCTGTGGCCAGCCTGGAGGACGAGGCTGACCAGCTCTCTCACTTCCCCTTCCTCGCAGTGCCCAATGACCCTGTGCTAATCGTGCCCAGGCACCATGGTTGGTACTGCGGAGCACTGTAGTAGCAAAAATAGAGCAGGCATTTGTGTTGTAGTGATTAGACTAGTGCTGTGCTTTGCTCTTGAGGTGCTCTGTGACTGCAGGCTGTAGCACAATACACCTCTGCAGTGGTTGTATGTGCTACACCTTGCTGCAGTCCAGTCTACTCAGTCCTGAGCTCACACCTCCAGGTAAATCTGCAGCATGAGCTGAATGTTAAGCCAAATAATAAAATAAATACTTATCCTAATCATAGAAGATCACCGGGCACAGCATTCACAGCATAAAACAGAATCCAGAGGCTTAAACCTTTATAGGTACAGCTGCTGTCCAATTAGGGTAGGTTTCATGTGGAATAATGTTCATTTCAACCATATTGAACACAAATGAAGCTGTAGCTATGTGCCTCAGAGATTAGCCTGTTTCAATGAAAACATAATCCTGATGTGTCAGACAGCAGGGAGCTGTTAGTGGTGGTGTAATCTGTGATTTAGCTCCCCAAGCATCTCAGTATGTGCAACTATTTGTTTGAATGTGATGTGTTGTAGTTCCTGTTTACCTTTATTTGACATATGATGGATTTTATGATTAACACATCCTTTAAATATTGAATATGTGTGTTTGGACCAGAGGGCGAATGGTTCAGGATCCAGGGTCAGCAATGTGTTCACATAACATATCCAGTCTCCTTTTACTAATCATATTTATGTTGTTAATATCTATCCCTTACTTTATTCATCCACTTTGAAATTGAGGCAGATTGCAGTGTGTAATTTTCCACTTATGTGTGTTTGTCTGTGTTTGTCAGTTCCAGCCACCAAACTAAACACCATCACCAAGTCCAACCTGGGTCAGTGTGTCAGCAAGTACGACCTGCTGGTCTGGTTTGAGATCAGCGAGCTGGAGCCCACCGGAGAGTGAGTGTCTAGACATGCATCTCATATTCACATACAGCAGTAAATATATATATTTTTATGTTTAAGTGTAATTTTAAGAAAAGACATATGATATATAGACATCATGTATCTGAAATGCAACTTCAAGTGCTCTCATTTCAAACCATAAACCATTCATGTCACACTGAAAGAGATTTTTTTTAAAAGATAAGATATATATGGATTAAAGCATTAAAGACATAATATGACATTAATAAAAATAGAAACCAATGTAAGCGGCAGTCTGTGTCAGAGAGTCTGTTAGTAGAGCATGAAAGTAGGGCATATAAACATTATAAACAGTGATTTAGAATAAGGTCCATTAAATGGTTTAAAAGATTTGACTTTGAACACAAATTCCTTTTGACAGAAAGTATCCTGTTTTTTTAAACAGTGGACATCTTAGTTTCGGATGCAGTTCTTCAAATCCTCTTTTAAAAAAACACCATGAGATGTGATGTTTTAAGTGTCTCAGCTCAACAGCATGTCCACTCTCCACAGGTACATCCCAGCTGTGGTGGATCACAGTGGAGGACTGCCTTGTCATGGCACCTACCTACTGCACCAGGTACTGGAGATCCACACCTTTCTTAAGAGTCATATACACGAATCACTAATTTAACGAAGTCAGTGTGGTTTGTACAAAAAAATCTGATTTGACTTTTTCCTGTTTACCTACAAAAGCAAAAATGGCATGATAAATGCTATTTTTCTTTTTATTAAAATCATTTAGAAGCTAAATTTTGTTCTAGCTGTGTCTACTCTGATCCTAAGCGCCTGTCTTCTTTGCTGCAGGGGATCCAGCGGAGGATCACAGTGACTCTCATCCATGAGAAGGGAAGTGAGCTGCACTGGAAGGACGTTCGTGAGCTGGTCGTGGGTGAGCAGCGTTCCCCTGAGGGATTACTAGTTCCGCCTCGCTACAGACAAAACACAGCTGAAGCACAGTAGAAGTCACAGTAGAAGATGAGAGGGTGTGGCTGTGTGATTGTCTCCTCATTCACACAGCAGTATTAGAAGGAAATATGATACAATACCTTTTATTGCTCAGTTTGTGAGGCCCAACGGAAAATATCTCACACAGTTTCCTCAGTTATGACTCGAGTCTGGGGAGTTGCGTCTGCTTTGCCTCAGGCTGCTTCTCTCTTGAAGCAGTTTATACTGTAGCTGTAGCTGATGGACCAAATAATTACATTTCACATTTCATACTTTCAGCTGCTGACAGTGTTATTCAGAGAGACTCATGAGTTAGGAGGCATGTGTTTGGAGTCTCGCTCCTGGACACTGTGACCATATGGCTGTTAATGGACATACTGGCTGCAGTGTTCTCAACTTTTAAACAACCCTTCTCACCCAGTTCTTCTGTTAAGTATTCATATGCTGTCAAAAGAAGCAATCAGAGCTTGGTTGATAGCAAGGATTTCTGATCTGTCGTGCTGTTCTGTGCCTCATCAGGTCGCATCAGAAACAAGGCTGAAGTGGACGACACCGCTGCTGATGCCGTCCTGTCTCTCAACATCATTTCTGCCAAAAACATCAAGTCATCCCACAACTCCAACAGGTAGGTGAAATGTCCACTCTGAGTGTAAATCCATCTGTATCTGTGTACTGAGTGAAAGTTTGTTGCTGACATTCTGCTTATTTTCTGTTTTGGCCTATTTTGAAGCACACTAACATAAGTAATATTACTGCTCAGGCATTATTGTCACATACTGTTGCTGGTTTGTTGCTCTTAAAAACAGTCACAGTTTATTTACAGTATGTGGGAATATCTGTTAGACCCATGTGTACAGTATGTGTTCTTGCTTTTGTTATTTGCTGAGGGAACATTGGAATCATTGCATGAGCTTTTCCATTTTCACTGCTGTTAATTTTCCTGTTAATTTGCTCCATTGTCTCATTGTTGCCTGACTCTTTGTGCTTCTCTCTGTTTTTTTTTTTTTCGTGCACTCTCTCCTCCTGCTGCGGCTGGACTCTTGATTGTGCTCAGGCTTTCTATTGATAAGGATATTGATAGGTACCAGTGACCAGAGAACATAAGGCTCCTTCCGTGAAAGACCTTTATGCTTCTCTTTTAGCCTTATAGATTCATAGAAATAAGTTCCTCGCCGTTTGTGTTTTTTTGTTGGTGTGTTGCATTCAGTCTGCCTTTACTTGCTTCAATATTTAGTGTCTGATAACAGATTTCCATTTCAAGTATTTACGGGCAAGTAAAGGCAATCTGGTAAATGCAACTGCAACCCCTCTTTTTGTATTAGTTTGTGATTTTGTGACTCTCACTCCAGTTTTAACCACAGTGGCGCCCAGATTACAAATGAGTGTTTTCGTCAAGGCTGTTATTTACTGTGAGTCTTGACTCAATAACAACAAAGGCCAGTGAGGCACCCACAGGGCAGTCTGTCTGGCTCTCAGTCTGTGGGTAAGAGTGCCCCCTGCTGCCCAAGACAGGAACAGTATAAATGAGTCATCTGAAAGAGCCTCACAAATGGTCATACAGTAGAAAACACACAGACATAAATCTGTTACATGACGTGTGAAAGAAAGAAAGCGGTAAATGAATTCAAAGGTTCGTTTTTACGTCGATAAAAGAAGAAGAGGAATCAGGGCGGATTCTTCGTTCCATCAATTTAGATATTTAGATCTTAGTGATTATGAAAGTTCACATATTACTTGCAACATTGTTATATTAATTGTATCACAGCTTAAACATGACATGCAGAACATATCAACCTTACATTCTGCATGCCACCTGTCTCTCTACGTTTGCTGCAATCTCTGCACATTCCTGACGTTCTGCTAACTAAGGTCTCACCTCAGTGTGTTTCCTCACATCTTGTCATGACTAGGGATAAGTGTGAGGGCCACTTCAGTCACTGCACAGTGCGTACAGCCTAATCTGTCAGGGCTGCGCTCACGTCGTCTACAACAGAATATCTGACTCTCACTGTGGTTATTTACACGTTCTTTTACAAAATGAGGTTGTCCTGTAGTTAAATCACTGCTGCTGTTCCTGTGCAGATCATACAAACTATAGTTTGTAAAGCACTCACTAACTTAGGCTTAGAAAATAATATTGTGTGAACTCATATCTCTGTGTTTTTATTGAAAGCTGAAAGTTGTTTTTATCTTGTTCAGGACCTTCTACCGCTTTGAGGCAGTGTGGGACAGCTCCCTGCACAACTCCCTCCTGCTAAACCGAGTCACTCCTTATGGAGAGAAGATCTACATGACTCTGTCTGCATATCTGGAGGTCCGTCACTTCTCTTCAATGTTGTATCTTTTCAAATTGAGCTCTGTATAAAACCAATTTTAATGTCAACAACAAACTGCGTCTCCTCTTCACAGCTGGACCATTGCATCCAGCCTGCCATTATTACCAAAGACATCTGCATGGTTTTCTACTCACGAGACGCAAAGATCTCCCCTCCTCGCTCCCTCAGGAACCTCTTTGGGAGTGGATATGCTAAAACCCCTGACTGGTAAGGTTGCAGGCTGTGTTATGTGGCTGTTTTTATTACCTAAATTAAAGAGCATTTGATTGTCCTTAAGTTAGATACACACACAGTTTACTTCAGCAGTATTTCCTCTGCTTAATCACAGCAATCGAGTCACTGGCATCTACGAGCTGAGCTTGTGCAAGATGTCTGACACTGGAAGTCCAGGTGAGCAGTCTGAAAATCTACAACATCACTGAAAGAAATGTTTAAGACAAGCTGCTGGTTTGCCTTGAATTATGAGAGCTTTATCTTAACAAGCACCTTTGGTCCTGAGCAGGCATGCAGCGGAGGAGGAGGAAGGTCCTGGATACATCAGTGGCTTATGTGCGTGGAGAAGAGAACCTGGCTGGTTGGAGGCCCAGAGGAGACAGTCTCATCCTGGAGCACCAATGGGAGCTAGAGAAAATGGAGCAGCTGCACGAGGTGGGTTCTTTCAAGAAATTACAATCACCTGCAATGTTAAAGAAAAATATAAAAACTATATGCCTCTTTTATGCCACACTCACATGCTAAATTAAATACCCACTTTCCTTTTTTATAAAGTGTCTTCTTACGATGTAAACTTCACCCTGCTCCTTTCCATCCGTCCAGGTGGAGAAGACCCGTCACCTGCTCCTGCTGAGGGAGAAGCTGGGAGAGGCTCCTCCAGTGGGAACAGCTCCCACCACCAAGTCCCTGAGCGAGTCGCTGTCCCCCAGCATGAGCTCAGGCACCCTGTCCACCTCCACCTCCATTTCCTCACAGATCTCCAGCACCACCTTCGAAAGCGCAATCACGCCCAGCGAGAGCAGCGGCTACGACTCCACCGACATCGAGAGCCTGGTGGATCGTGAGAAGGAGCTGGCCACTAAGGTGAGAGGAAACGATGCAACACCGGAACGGGAGCAGCAATTTATGCTTTGCTACATATTTAACAAATAGCAGCACCAGCCTCTCCTCCTGTGCTATGAACTGACCCGTCTTGCTCTCTTGTAGTGCCTGCGCCTCATGACACATACCTTCAACAATGAATACAACCAGGTGGTCAACAGTATTAGTGACTGCAAGGTGAGTTATTGTGGTGTCACACATTTCACTGAAGCTTTGTCCCAATTATATAGCAGCTAACAACACGATGTGTTACTACAAAATGTCTTTTAAGTTTGAGGAATTCTCAAAATAGTGTTAAAAGCAGTTCATGGATTAAAGTTGAGCTCTAGAGACCGTAATCATGGGTTGTCACATGATTCCAAATCATTCTTAGATAAGCATCTAATTTGTTGGTTACTTGAGCAGTGCTCCATCCAAATATAAACAGCGTGTTGAATGTCTGTCTCTATGTCTTGCTCTTCTTCTCCTCAGCTCTCTGACATCTCACCAATCGGACGCGACCCATCAGTGACCAGCTTCAGCAGCGCCACCCTCACTCCCTCTTCCACCTGCCCTTCTCTGTCTGATTCTCGCTGTGGCTCCATGGGCCAGAAGTAAAACTTCTATTTCATTTAAATCTATACCAGCTTACCCTTTTATATTTTTTCTGTCTGTGTTTATTTTCAAGCAGGGCCAAGCTTACTTTACATTTATTAACAGGTTGTTACCTACTTTGCTTTTCTTCTTTAGGACCCCAGAAAATAGCTCCCGTGCCTCCAGCCCCTCCTGCTCAGACTATGAAAACTTCCCGATGGTTCCCAGCCTGGAGACCTCTTACCTTGCACGTGCTGGGAAGAACGAATTCCTCAACTTGGTGCCTGATATTGAAGAAATGAGGCCAGGGTGAGAATCAATATGTTAGCTCTTTAGGTGTTATTTTAGCCTTAATGCTTTTACTTCCGGAACCTGGATGTTCTCATCTGAAAGCAAACTAAATTGATCTCATTAGTCCTCACAAAAACAAGCACCCTCTCAAATTAAACTGATTTTTAACTGATGTCTCTCTTTTTTTGCTCCTTATCAGATCGGTAGTGTCCAAGAAGGGATTCCTAAGCTTCATGGAGCCGCGCTCCAACTCGTGGGTGAAGCATTTTGTGGTTGTGCGCCGGCCTTACGTCTTCATCTACAACAGCGACAAGGACCCAGTGGAGCGGGGCGTCCTCAACCTCTCCACAGCGCAGGTGGAATACAGTGAAGACCAGCAGGCCATGCTCAAGGTAGAGTTTCAAATCGTCAAGCATGTTTCCACATCTCAGCATCTAACTTGCAGTTCCATTAGCAGTATTAGAAATATCTGCTCTTTTCTTTTCAGACTCCCAACACATTCGCTGTGTGCACAAAACACAGAGGAATCCTCCTGCAGGCCAACAACGAGAAAGACATGAATGACTGGCTGTACGCGTTTAACCCTCTGCTAGCAGGAACGATAAGGTACTCACTCTTCTCTTCATTTACACATGACATGAAGCAGCTTTCCATTCAGTGTTATCTCATCAAAATGTAAAACGTGTTGTTCCCACAGATCTAAGTTGGCAAGGAGGCGCAGCGGCCTCTTGAAGAATTGAGTGACCGGCACACAGGAAACCACAGCTTCCATTCTTTCTGAAGAGCATTTGAACATACCGAGTGTTAACACTTATTAATCATTGTGATTCTTGACGGTTTTCTCTTGTAAGTAGACTTGTGGCTTAAGTCTCCTTTCATGCGACTAAAATTTTGAGTTCCAGAAACATTTGCCTCCCTTCTCCCTCCAAAGACCCTCTGCCAACTTAGCGTCCCTCCTCTCTATTTCTCTGCCCCCTCCCTCCTCAGCTTTTTGTGTTTTTGTTTTTATGACAATGTTTGGGTCTAATTTTGTTCCGCTTTGTTGTCATTCCCTAACTCCCTAACTAGTAGCATGTTGTAATAGTCTACTTGTGTGTGCACGATTCTTCAGAAACTGTTTTTCTGGCCACTAATTTTCAGTTTGCCAATCATCTGTAAAAAAAAAAAAAAAAATGTCTCTATCAGTGTTATTTGTCTCCCAAGTAGATTTTCTTTTTTGTTTTCTTTTGGGTTTTTTTTTTTTTTTCATTAATATGCCTGCATGATGACTGCAGCAGTCCTCAGGAGAAGACCATATTTGCTTACTCAAAAAAAAAATCTGATAAACTACAGTTGAAATTATGAAGGGAAAATATACAAATATCTCCAAGTGACGTTTCAGTTAACGCTCTGCTACAGAAAGCAAGGCTACTTCAAGAACTGTCGCTGCTAATTAATTCATAGGTTTTTTCTTCTCTTTATGAGATTTGCATCAGGCCATTGCCTCTTCCTAAAGTAGACTCTAGCTCCCCTGTAGTTCTCCTGAACAGCATTTAGAAACAAACACAAAAATGTGAACACTGAAAAATTTGTCAACGTCCCGACTCAGTGAGACACAAGGGCAGCACTGGATCTCCACTGTCATCTGTGTGAAATTTAGATCCCACTCCTCAGTCCATGTATATACACCAACTCCGACCCCCCCCTACCCTGATAGTGCCGTCAGTCAGTGAGTGATAACTTACAATCATGCATTTGTGTCAGCATCAAAACTACACGCTAACTGAATGAAACATGCAAAAATGGACTATGATGATTTCACATCTCAGCCGTGAAAACGTTACAAAGGATTTATTTTTTTGTGTCTGCAGGAGTAGATATTTGTCCCTGTCCTTTTGCTCTTTCATCTCACATAAGACACACAGTAAACAGGGTTTTTTAAGGGGAGGAGGAGGATGAAGAAGATAGTCTAAAGAGAGAACGTCATTTGTACATACAGTCTGTTCTGGGATCAGTTCACTCTCATTTAAGACATTCCTCTCAGCTCCTCTTGCATTCTTTTTTTCTCATTTTGAGCCTCAGACCTCAAGAAAGTTTCAACATGTGCTTTCATTTTATTTTAACCATCACATACTGATGATACGGAAGACAAAACATGGTGAAATGGGAGAAGGAAGTAAAACAAGAGAGTGAAGTTCTCTAAGCCTTGATGCCATTTGTTAATCGATGAAGCCGTTGCACGTTGCCTGCAGGGCCGATAGCGATCCAGTCTACCCATATGACTCCCTTCACTGTCACACCAGTGTCGGGTTAAATCTCTGAACTGAAATACTTACTATTCAGCAGCGACGCACCACACGTTTGAATTTAAACCTCTTAACTCATCTAACTCTCATTGGGTTGATATAGTTTTTTTTCTTCTTTTTAATTTTAACATTATTATTATTAACATTGTTGATTTTTTTTTTCTATTATGCTTTTAATCATTCCATAGTGACGTTTTATATGAAATGTAACAGAGGGCATTTATTTCTTCATTTTTAACCAGCTGTATTGGTTGTTTTTGCACATTAACACATATCTATAGCAAGACAAGGGCAGATCACACATGTTGAGTCCAAGATTATTTTTTGAACATCATCTGAGTATCAGGAACACTGATAAGAGCACATATCAAGGCTACACTGGATAGCTGTTACTCAAAAGGTTTACTAGAAAGAAGTGATATTAAAGGGACAAAATATACTCAAAAGGTTTTATTTCTGTTATTGTTTATGAAAATATTTGCTCTGTACATTGCACTACAGCTGCTACATTTGGCTCCTTGTAAATTACGACATTTCCGGTGCCTCTGTCTCTACAGACGGTAGGAGTGTGATCAGATGGGCGGTAATAAACTCTGGCTAACCAACCAGTAGTATGCCTTCTGTATGGTTTGAAAGGGACATAAAGTTTAAATGTGTTGAAACAGAGGTACCAATTTCCTATTATTAAATATCAGTGGAATTATTGGTGACGTATTGAATGTTTGCTGATTTAAAAACAGAAAACATTCATCTCAGAATATGAAATATCTCTGCCCTCAGGTCAACCAACCTACTGGTCAGATAAATAAAACCTGTTAGATTGGATTGTTAGTTTCTGAGAAACTGTTAAAGTTACTTTACAGGGGAAAAAAGGATTAAGAAAAAAAACAATCTATGCACTGATCAAGGCTCAAAGTGCAATCAAGCTGTGCATATTCAGCAGTGGCACATTGATACAAATGCTTTTCAGAGCAAACATTTTCACTTCAGCAACTAATTTGCAGAGGTATATTGTTTTGGATTGTGTATTTATTGTTTGCAATGTATATATTAGTTTGCAGCTCTTTGCACATATTAATAAAAGGTTCAACTAACTGATCAAATAAAGTCTGTGCGGTCTAGTTGTTCTACTCAGAATGAACCAAAATGAAGGTGTGGCAGCCTCGCCCTGTCTGAACGGGGAGAGAGTTGAATGTACTATGAAGATGTTTTTTTTTTCTCCATTATTTAGAAAGAAAAAAAAGGCAGGGGATAAAAAGAGAGAACTAAAATGTAACCCGCTGCACCCTCTTGGGGGAGGTGGGTTGAATTAGTGCTTCCTTTTTTATCAGAAGGTGGTTTTTGAGTGAAAGTCTACTTTTGATTGGAAGAATATTTACTCACGACTCATGCAAGCCAGCCGTCTGAATTCTAACATAATAAAGTTGGTTTTTAACTCATTTCTTCTAATATCAGGGAATATAATACAAAGTAGCTAGTGATATCTAAGATGACAGTATACCATTGTTTGTGCTGGTGTCTTTCTTCACCTCAACACTTTTTCCGTTGATGCCTTTCAAACAAAACTAGCCATGATATTTTCCATCTTCCCCTCTGACAATTAATATCGGTTTTACTGCGTTTCCCTTTGGATTTGTTCACCAGAAGAAAAAAAACAGACAAACCATGACATTAACACTGTACATTATTTGTCAGACTGGTTTCATTTTCATACTTATTTTGTAAATATCTGTGTTGTATGGAGCTTGAATTAAAATGTAAATATGTTTACTGTATTTGTAATAATTATAATCCATTCGCTGTATAGCATAGATGTGTCATGCAGATATCCTAATTCTGTGTATGGTAATCTTGCACCATTGAACTGTTTAGTGAATGAGGCAACAATAAAAGTGCAAATTGTGCATTAGCAGAACAAGTGATGCCTGTTTGTCTCCTCCCTTGTTTAGAGCCTGTTTGTCCTCTCCCGTGTAAAGCTCACATGCTTTTACATGTCTGGCCTTCTTTATGTGATTGTCCTGTAGAAGACCATTTCTGATGGGAGAAAAATGTAAATAAAATGTTACAAATAAGAGACAATAAAAACATATGCTATGTCACACTTCAGACATTTTCAACTCAGTTATAAGATAAAAGGTTTGACTTGCTAAATCAAATAGTAAGTCATCAATTTGACTTAAAAAGTTTAGTCTTTTCCTTTAATTAGGAATAAGTTTTCTTATAACTTTGACTTTGTGAGTCAAAAGTTTACTCATTGCTTAATTTGGACACAGACAGTCAAAATATATATTTTTAAAAACGTATCTGTAATCATAACTAGTGTCATATAAGGTTGTATATATCCCTGACTTTCTATCTTTTTTTTTCTGGCAGACATGGGCCACTATTAGATTTTCATGTAGGAAGTTTTTAAACAGCTCATTCTGTACTTTAGAACCCTAAATTCAGTCTACAGTCGAGTGCACTTTCTGACCAATTAAAATTAAATTCCACGGATTATAAAAACACATTCATACCATATTTTTACCTTCACCCTTGTAGACACTACTTCTTCCTGCCTTTCATGCATGTAAAGAGGTGCTGACACTAAATTGGTTTAATGTAAAGTCATTTTTCCTGTGATCTGCCACAGATTAACAGTAATTACAAGAAGAAATGGAGCATGGTTTATTAACTGTGTGAAATCCCATACTGCCGGAAGAAAGACTGGCACTCTTAGTATAATTTAGATCCACCTAGACCTGTTTAGGACATATTAAAATACTCTGCTTTAAGTAATATGTACATAATAAGGTTTGTCCCACAAGAAAAAGAGTTCAATTACCTAATGAAAAATGCTAATTAACTTCACTGCTTCAAAGTCCATTCTCAGTGTTTGTCATGTCACAAAAATGCTTGTAACAATAAGAAAAAACACATTTTGAGTGCTACTGTGAACATATATTTGTTCTGCATTTAGTAATATACAAAATATAATAAAAATATAATATAATACTGATTAATATATAATACTGCAATTTCGATGCCCTATTAAACAATAAAATGTCCGTATCACAGCAGCTTTTGCGATAAACTCTAAATAATAAATAAATTATCATCATACTGAAAACTGTGGGTGTGTGTCTACGTAACGAGAGTGACGACCGGAGCAGCCAATGGGAACTCGGATACCTCTGCTCAGGCTCCTGGACCAATCAGAATTAACGACAAACATCGCTTGAGTTCGCTATACGTCATCTGATTGGCGGATACGCTGCGTCGGCGTACGTGAGCTCCCTTCTCCTCGTTACGTCACGTCAAGGCGAGAAGGAGGAAGTTAAAAAGCGAGTGAGGAGGAAATCTGAAGTGAGGTGGACCAGATCAGTGTGAGAGCTCGACTGTCATCCGGAGACTTCACGGTTAAGATTACACGCAGAAACACAATGGCTCAGTAAGTTTTTTAACGACTTTTTACTCATTCATTAAGGTGGGAAGGTTGTGGTTAAATGCTGCAGACTTTCCACTCGTTTTTAATAATTTGTTGAAAATAATCTTCTTGTGTAAACGGAGCTGTTAGCTTGTTAGCTGGAGGGTCAGCTGCAGTGTATAGAAATAAATGTGGCGAGACATTTAGCGTGAAACTTGAACGCTTTGACCGAGGTAATGGTTGCTGTGAACCCTGAGAAATGACGGAGCTTTGAAATCATAAATGCTGTTAAACTTTTAAAGGACAGGTTCACCATTTTTCAATTCTGCCTTAAAACAACAGTTAGGTGCTCCATTGAATATTGAAAAATGTTTCTTCTTGCTATAATTATTTGTCCTGTTCATACTGACCATTAGAGGATCCCTTCATAGTGTTTTTACAGTAATTGATGGAGGCCAAAATCTACAGTCCTCCTGTCCAAAAATGTATTTAAAAGTTGATTTGAAGTTAATATGAAGCTTCAGCCATTCAAGTTAGTCAGAACAAGTTGATACCTGTCAACATGAGTCTTTTGAGTGCCAAAGTCCCTTTTTATGTTACAATACTAGCTCAACAAGGAAACACCAAGAGGGAATTTGATGCTAAGATGACTGTAAATTTGGCAGATATCCACATGGTATGACTAACCCAGACTGCTGAAACCTCATATAAGCTTCAGGTAAACTACTAAATGATTGTGTTGACACACTGTTTGAAGGGGATCTTCTATTAGCCAGTATGATCATAAGGAATGATTGCAACAATGAAAACCTCTGACCACCTTACTCTTATTTTAAGATGATGTTCAGCTTGACCAGACTTTCATTAAATCTCATCCCTCTCTCTCCTCACAGAGCAGACATTGCACTGATTGGTTTGGCTGTCATGGGCCAAAACCTCATCATGAACATGAATGACCATGGCTTTGTGGTGAGTTGAAGACTGATTTTATTTTCACTACTCCTGGCAGTAAAACTTCCTCTGTGTTTTTGGGGGGGAAAAGTAATTACAATACCTCTGCAACAGGTCTGTGCCTACAACCGAACCGTGTCCAAAGTGCATGACTTCCTGAAAAACGAGGCTAAGGGCTCCAAAGTTATTGGAGCAGAGTCTCTTGAAGACATGGTGTCCAAGCTGAAGAAGCCCAGGAGGATCGTCCTGCTGGTCAAGGCTGGACAGGCTGTGGACGACTTCATCGACAAGCTGGTTGGTAACTTTAGTTATAACTGATGGTCTGAACTGTGTTATAACCATCAGACATCAGCTGTGGAGGATTGAGTCCTTCCTGGTTTGTCTTTGTGAAAATTTCCTCATGTGTTCTTCCTCAGGTTCCTCTTCTTGAGGCTGGGGATATTATCATCGATGGTGGCAACTCTGAGTACAGAGACACAACAGTAAGTAGATAAGAATCACTGTTTAGCAGTAAATCTTTATTTTCTAACTGAGGATATTCTCACAGTGCTTTTATGTGTTTGTGTCACACAGCGGCGGTGTAGGAGTCTGAAAGAGAAGGGCTTGCTGTTTGTTGGCAGTGGAGTCAGTGGTGGAGAGGAAGGGGCACGTTATGGACCCTCGCTCATGCCAGGAGGACATAAAGAGGCCTGGTGAGACATCACAAACTTAATGTTACGGTTCATAACTCCTCACACTGTCTGCTGCAGTCATACTAAACCAAACACGCATAGATACTACTGGGAACACTGAACATGCTTGTTTCTCTGTTTTTAAGGCCACACATAAAAGACATCTTCCAGAGCATTGCTGCCAAGGTTGGAACAGGAGAGCCTTGTTGTGACTGGGTGAGTGGAGTGTTTTTTTTAATGGTGTGTATGTAATGTTTACTACAGTGATTAGTTAGGATATAGCAGCTATTATGATGTGAACTCATCTCACTATAATCTGACTGTCTGGTTTGCTCTGGCAGGTTGGAGATGAGGGTGCGGGTCATTTTGTCAAAATGGTCCACAATGGTATCGAGTATGGTGACATGCAGCTAATTTGTGAGGCCTACCACCTGATGAAGGATGTTCTGGGTATGGACCACGATGAGATGGCTAAGGTGAGCTTGATAGACCTGTATGACTATTAGTTATCTTCACAAGTGCTTTTTGCTAACTATGTGGCTGACTGTATTTCATCACCTCGTGGTTGAAACACTCAGGTTTTCGACAACTGGAACAAGACAGAGCTGGACTCTTTCTTAATCGAGATCACAGCCAACATCTTCAAATACAGGGACTCTGATGGTACACATCTGCTGCCCAAGATCCGTGACAGCGCCGGACAGAAAGGAACAGGGAAGTGGACAGCCATTTCTGCACTGGAGTACGGCACACCTGTAACTCTGATCGGTAAGAGGAAGTAATTAGCATTGTAGACAAGGAAGTATCTATTTCCTTGTGTCTTTCCCAAATGCTGGCTGCATGTGTCATGATGACATGGCAAAAAGCATTACGTCACACCTGCTAAAGTTTCAACATGGTGCCAACAAATAAAGAGGCAGCACACCCAATGATTATGTTTAGCTTTGCGAGGTGGCTAACAAACAGCGTGGCCAGGGTTGAACTTCTAAGGAATCGTGGTAGATGTGCACCTGCCGCTAAGAAGATTGAAAGCTTTTCTAGTGGCCTGCTCATCTCAAGTGACATAAGGGGGATTTGTGACACTCTGCAGCTTTGCTCTTTGCTCCTACTGTATGACAGCATGCTTCATAAACAGACAAGGGCAAGCTTTGAGGTCAGGGAGCAACATTTAATAATTCAAGTCAAAAAGTGTCATTATTATTGGCTCTGCAGATTGGCTGCCCGTCTAAACAGACAGTTTTAACGCGAATAGTTGAAGTTAAAAGTTACATACATGAACTTTTAAGTGACAGTTCAATAATGTAGCCTGACATTTCGCAACAGAAAATGACCCCCTGCAACCATTGTTCAGATTCATTCTTTTTTTAAATGATTTGTTTTTGTTATTCCTGTCAGTGCTGTGGATCCTCTTGTGATGGAAAGAGATAGAGACAGTACAAAAGGCTTCATTGTGTAAGAGCTGAGCCTGTGTGTGTGTGTGTGTAGCAGTCCAACAGGCCGGCACAGTATGCACAGGCACATTTCTGCACTCAAAAGGGATCACATTCCTCACAGTGTGTGTGTGTGTTGTGGTCCGTCAGGCTGGTACAGAATGCACAGGCAGATTTTTGCATCCAATGGTGATCGCATTCCACACCAGGATAGTTCACTGGACACATTTTCTCTCAGTGTATGTCTTTCTGTTGGTCTGCCCCTCCCTCTGTGGCTGTGGGTTGCATCACTGAGCTGTGCAGCTTTTAGCAAGTCATGCTTACCCAGCAGTTGTTTTTTTTTGCTCTTACGTTGTAGTAATCTAATTCTAATTGTTCAACCTGGCAACTGGCAGGCACTGTTTTTGGTTTTTTGGACATTAGTCATCTCAAGTCCTGCTTTTACAACAGTGTTATTACTGTACTGAGTCATGCAGATGCTTGGTCATCATGTTTATCTTAGCATGTTATCAGCTGTGGCATGGCTGCGAGCTGTTCAGCTTATTAGTGTGTACAGTGAAGTCTACAAACCCATTTGTTTTGTGAGGTCTAAATAACTCTTTTTTCCTCTATTCACGTTCAAAGATCTCTGTTTATGTGTGACGAATAACGTGACGTGTTCAGGGAGCTAACCTTGTTGTCTCTCTCCCGCTCTCTCTTCCTCTCTCTGTCTGTGTCTCAGGGGAAGCTGTCTTTGCCAGATGCCTTTCCTCTATAAAGGATGAGAGAGTGCAGGCCAGCCGCAGCCTCTCAGGGCCACAGGGGGTCAAATTCAACGGTGACAAGGCAGCCTTCCTGGAGGATATAAGAAAGGTACAACACACAGTGGAGTATATGTGGAACAGTTAAAAGCACAGAAACTGGTGAGAGAAAGGTTGACTGACTGAAATATGAAACTGGTATTGTTACAAGTGTAACAGATGCAATGAAAAAAGGAGTTATTACTTTAATACTGTGGCAGACCAGAAAAACTGGTCAGTGTCACTGACAGCTACAAAGGAACTAAAATTCCAGAGGTTTTAATGTGTCAGTTGAATTTTATTTTGTACTCAATAAGTAATATTATCCCAATTATTACTCATGATTTTGCCCCTTTGACAGCTAGTAAAAATGTGTGGAATTTTGGCTTTCATCAAACTATTCCTTTCACAACCTGCACACAACCTGTGGAGGTGATGCAGAACAATAAAAAGTCTGCAGCAGCACCCAAAGTTAGGTTGCAATGATTAGTACAAGTACAAACATGCAGGACTGTGTGATCTGCATCTGTGCTGTAAATGCATCAAATAATGATGCTCTTAGCTTACAGCTGACTACAAACACACACAACCACTCTGTCAACATGCAAGTATTAGCTGCTTCTGATCATTAAAAAATGTAAAATATGCTTTTTTTAAAATGTGACTAATATTCATTTAAATTAATTTCGTTATATCAGAGTAAATAAACTGGTTTTTTTTCTCCAGGCCCTCTACGCCTCCAAAATCATTTCCTACGCACAGGGCTTCATGCTGCTGCGACAGGCAGCCATAGAGTTTGGTTGGACCCTCAACTACGGTGGGATCGCTCTGATGTGGAGAGGAGGCTGCATCATTCGAAGGTACATTTTACCTCACGTGTCCTCATATCGCAAGTTTGCCTCACTGCTGCCTTTTGCAACGCTCTGTCAACAGGGATGTTTCACACTGATGGTGAAACAAGTGGTTATGCAGGGGAATAGAGAACTTCTTAAGAAAAAAGAAGAGAAAATGGAGAAGTTTCTTGTTGATGCAAGTTACTTTGTAATTTATTAGAAATTATAAAAATTTAAATTTTAGGTCAGGAGGGATAGTCATGTAGTGCCATAAAGGAAGTTATTGACTATTTTTATCACTGTCCTGTGTTGTAATACTGGAGTGAGAAATATATATCAAAGAACATATGACCCTTCCTGTAAAATCAGATTGAGTGAAGAATGAGGAAATTATAGTTGCGACATTGGTTTGCTTTGTGCAATCTGGCAGATGTTGCTTAAACTGAAGTCAAATACAGAGTTACACTAGGGATGGGCGATATGGACATAATCAAATATCACAATATTTTTTACCAAATACCTTAGTCTTTACTTTACTATAATGCAGTCTTTTAAAAGCAGGAAAAGACAACACTTACGCCATATCACGATATTAAGACATCCAATATCTAAGATGATATCTAGTCTATTATCACAATATTGATATAACATTGATTTATTGCCCAGCCCTATGTAAGAATCAGCATGACTTTGTGTGTAGCCTTCAGCAGACCAGTGGGAAAAAGGCATTGTGCTTATTTGAATAGAAGCTTGGTCACACTACGTAGGGGTACAAATTAAAAAAAGAGATTTTTATTTAACTTATCCAGTGAAATGTCCCTTTTCATTTAAACCAGAATCTAAATGGTTATTTCTTGTCTTTCTCCTCCCCACCAGTGTCTTCCTGGGTAAAATCAAAGAGGCGTTTGACAGGGACTCTGAGCTGCAGAACCTGCTGCTGGACTCTTTCTTCAGTAATGCTGTGCAGGACTGTCAGGTATGAGGAACAAAGAAATGGCAAAAGACCAACCTGCAACAGCCACATTGACAAAGACACACAAAACAAGTTATTTCCTCTTTTACAAAGAAATGGAGTGATGCAACAGTACCACTTGTTGACTTAATCATCAGTAGGGCTGCAACTAACAATTTTTATTATCAGTTAATCTGTTGATTATTTCTACAACTAATCAGTTAATCTCTGTGTGTGTGTGTGTGTGTGTGTGTGTGTGTGTGTGTGTGTGTTGTGTGTTGTGTGTTGTGTGTTGTGTGTTGTGTGTTGTGTGTGTACTTTACTAAGTTAAGCTTTTTGCTGTCTTTGTTTAGGAGTCATGGCGCAGAACAGTCAGCACTGGAGTCCAGCATGGCATCCCCATGCCCTGTTTCACCACGGCTCTGTCCTTCTATGATGGTTACAGACATGAGAAGCTGCCTGCCAACCTCCTCCAGGTAAGGCAGCAGTGGAAGCTGCAGAGCCCACTGAGCATATGGTCGAGTGGGGTATATCAGATTAGAAGAGATCATGTGTTTGTGTGGGGGCTTTCAGACCCTGACAGTGTAAAAATAAAAGCTCATCTGTCCTTGGACTTAGTTTTATTTTTACCAGCATTAAACATGTCTTGAAACAATCAGTCATGATAAGTTCCTGGATTTAAATGAGAAGATTTGTTGCTTTTCTTTTATTTACATATATAATTTGCAGTTTGACTTTACGTTTTAAGAAAACAAGCTATTTGGAAATGGACAGATTAAATAGTAATTAAATAAACTATTAGTTGCATCCCCCCTTTCAAAATGTTTTACAAATGCAGGTATCAAAAGTTGTGTTTTGTTATTTTAGGCCCAGAGGGATTACTTTGGAGCCCACACATATGAGCTGCTGTCAAAGCCCGGTCAGTTCATCCACACCAACTGGACGGGCCACGGTGGAAATGTCTCTTCTTCATCCTACAATGCTTAAGAACCATCTCCACAACATGCAGGAATACAAACAAGATGGGAGGCGGAGGACGAGGGGAAGTTACCTGTGAAAGAAGAAGAAATGTTACACATTCCATTTCTATAACCATGCCTGAATATTTAAGTTCAACCCACCCCAACCTTAATCTGACTTTTTACTCCTCTCAGAGATGTGTTGTTCCAGTTTTATTTATCATGAAGTGGAATCATAGATTATGTGTTTTTAAACTCTTCCCCCCGTGTGTTTTGGTGTGCCCACTTTTTTCACAGTCACAAGTGGGTGAGCAACAAAGCGTGACTCCACCTGGATACTGTGGATATTATGCTGGCTATCAGGCTAATGTGCACCAGTCATGTTTGTCAGGGTTCACAGTGTTAACACTGGATTAAGGTGAACCGTTGCACTGTACTGTATTAGGCTAAATAAAGATTTCAATCCCTTTATAATTAGCCTGTATGGTCCTTACTCTCCAGGTGCTGTAAACAGGATTGAGATGTGTTTGTGTGTTGAAATAAATTAAGCAACAAGTGATATAAGTTGTCTGATACGTAGACAGGATAAAAAGTTTAAAAAGCCTGGTGGTTAACAGTTTAAGTCACTGACCTCTTCAGTGTGTATACAGTCAGTGACATCATTAAAAACCTAACATGCATCCATCAACACTGCACAATCCCATTCATTTTTTTCAGTTACTGAAAATGCATATTTTTTAAGTATCAAGATAAAGTGTCCGATTTGTTTAGTTCACGAAGATACAGTGGCTCATTAAGAAATTGTGAAAAATTAAAAAAAAAACAAACAAACAACAACTTTCACTTATAATAAAGTTTTTCTAAATGCCACAGGATTTACTACTAACAACCCCATGATGATGTTTACTCCATCATTCCATCTGTCATTTTAGTGGTGGTCCAGTAGGTGGCACCAGGACCCTGACACATGTTCCTTTGTACAAAGACAAAGCAGTGAAGTCATTGGAATGAAGAGTTGAGCGTGTATCCTTACATTCATGTTGTTCTCTAGATCAGTTGTTTCCAAACTGCGGAACATTAAGGGTTGGGAGGGTAAAGCTGAGGGGTTGGTACTCAAATTAAGATTTTTTGTTTTGCTTTTAATGCCTGATCTTCACATTCTCTCTTTTGAAATGTTGGATAAAGTTGCAACATAATGCCTGTAACAGTTATTCAAATAAAAAACAAAAACTGAGGTTTAGAGGAGAAAATCTATCTTCAGTTAAAACACTTAAAACATTTAACCTGACTTAATACGGAGCTATGGTGGCCTGTGTTTTCAGGTGTTGATCGTGTCCCCAGTTTCCATCCGACTGGGACCTTGATCCCCATCTTCTCCCCTCATTTCCTGTCATTTCTCTACTGCTGGCTGTTTAATAGGGATAGCCAAAAATATTTTACACTGCTTTTGCTTCATTATATTTAATTCATTCTAAGGTGTGACCAGTTTAAAAAAAGTTAGGAACCACCAGTCTAGAGTAGGTCTGTCTATGGTCAAAACAAAAGGTAAGGGGAGCCCTGGTAACCTCTGTGGTTTGGATCTGTGTTGCATGTCTTACCCCTCCCTCTACTCATGTTTCATGTCTCTCTGCCCCTTCTATTGTCCAAATAAAGGCAAAAATGCCAAATTATAATCTGAAAAAAAACAGAAGCAGGGTTTCACCGTACTGAGGATTTCCTCAACGTGACTTTGCCTGACACCAGTAAAATGGAGTAGAAACGACAGACAGAGGGTCCATGATGCCAGGAAGAGAGAGGAGACAGAGCTGGACATGGGAGCGGATGCTGTTGATAAATGCGCTAACAGCGCTGCTTTCACCGAAGCAGCAGTGACGGATGTATCTGTCAGGAGTGTGTTACAGCTGTTATTACACCTGCTGTTACACCTGCTGTTAAAGGGTAAACAAAGCCTCACCTCAGTGCACCTGTGCTACGACAGCTTATTTGGTGATTGCCAGGTTGATGTTTACGTCAAGCTCCTCCCGGGACACTTAAAGACCCCCTCGTTTGACTCCTAATGCTAGAGCTTTGATCCTGAAGGGGAACACAGCAGAACAAACACTATAAACACTGTCATTAATACGCCTGCTACATACAGTGCATAGTCTTCAAGTACCATCAGAGTGATGTTCACCACTGCCAGACCCCAGAGAGGCCCTCGATCAAATTAGTGCTACTCTGTTATTTGGGTTCATCCTGCTGGTTAATACACGTCTGTGTTCCTGTCCTTCTCCTTTAATGTGTAATTAATCCAAAGGACAGGACCGTCTCTACAATTAGGGCCTTGTATTCTTAATGAGGCCCGTTGCCATACGGAGGTTGCATCAGAGCACGAGAAGCTATTAGAGCTCAGCGAAGGCAGCACAGGTGGAGGATGAGGTCGCTGAGTCATCTGCAGACTGATGCTGCAAGACGACACCACAGTATGATGATCAAAAGCTCAAGATCACTGAACCAAATGACCACACAGTCACTATAAAGATCTGAATTTGAATGTAATTGCTTAAAAGGTTTTGTGCATATATTAAGTAGATGAAAATACAGACTGATAGAGGCTTCTGACAGAGGTTGTGTTAAAGTGGGCTTGCTTAAACTAAAAGGCAAACTCCAAAAATGTGGGAACAACATGTTTTAAAATTCTGAAATCAACAAGGATAGTATTACAATTTTTATCTTGAAGTGTATTCTAAAAATCTGCTTAACACTGTTCTGTTCCAAACTACAAAGATCAACACTCCTAATACGTCGAAATAAGGACGACTCACATACTGTCATAATGGAAACAACTGGTCTGTTTTAACCATATTTTCTCAGAGGTCACTATTATGAGAAAACATCTTTTTTTATTTACTGAATAGCAAAGTAGAGTCCATCTCCTATCAAGGTTATCTTTTCATTTGCCAGGTTGATTGAATGGCTGCTTTTCTGGTTGACTGCTGGAGATTATTGTGGTACCTGTGGTGTGAAAAACAACAACAACAGTTTAGGAATTAGTAGTCTGATTACACAAACATGCATGATAGATGTATCTACCTGTATTTGCAGGATTATTGTTAGAAATAATTTGCAGTTTAGTCAAACAAGAAATAGAATCTTATTTTCATGTTTTCTGCATGAAGTAAATCTTTTATTCCGATCTATCTGGTAAAATTGAATGTGTTTATTACAGTGCAGCTCCTGCAGTTTGGTGTAGGTGCCCTGCTGGTTTGTTAAGGTTTGTTGCTACAGTAAAATATGTCAGTTTACCTGTTCCAAGTCTCCTGCTGGCTTGAGCATATGCCATAAATTATGCTCCAGGAGCTGCTCTGTGGTCAGGGTTGGAACTCCAGAGACGAACTCAAGCTAACGTAGGTCTGAGCGATGCAAGGGGGGCATCCCCTTGTCATTAGCCTGCCGTCTGGCTCGTGTCTAGCAAGTAACTGTCATCCTTTGGAACTGCAACAGCATATAAGCTCCATCTCTCAGACTCTGTTTCAGACTTACCTAAAGAAAAAAAGATAAAACAATCTGTATATGATGATATTTTTGCCTTGTAGTAGTTTTTGTAGTACTTCTATCTGTAATTGTGATTATAAATACATGTTAGTCAGTGGTTTAGTAAGGTAATTAGGTTTAACATACAGCAAAATACCATCCCTGTTTTGCATTGCTGGCCTGTGGACATGATGGTTATAATCCAGGCCTCAGTGTACATCAAGATGTGGTTGTGAAATGGTTCCAATTTTGAAGTTGATCAACATGTAGTGAACATGGCAATTATAAATACATTTAAACATATTGCGTCTGATAGATGAAGGATAGGAAATACTTTCTTATTTCTCCACATATGTCCAAAGTTAACCATGTGATTGTGAACACGCACTTTTTTAACTTTATTATTATTATTATTATCATCATTATTATCGTTATTATTATTATTATTATTATTATTATTATTATCATTATTATTATAAAGTGCATAACTACTTACCCAAAAGGCAAAAACTTTTCCACGTCCCTCAGCCACAGATCAGGGATTTGGTGCAGTCTTGCAGATGTTACTTTGGCTCTTGAGAACTGACTGAAATCGCAAGGACAATTTGGGCAAAATAAGAAAGACAGTTCCAAAAAATACAGTCAATATCAATAAATAATACAAATCAATAAAGGCCAGTATCTGCAATAGTAAGACATGAACCAAACCAACCTTGTCCCCAGTTGTTACAGTAGAACATCTTCTGCCAATTCTTCAGTTCCTGACAGGATGTCTTCATCTCTGTGGCAAGTACACACACAGTGTAGTTAAGAGCATATGCTGAAACTTCGATATCACCTCGTCTACCGTAGAGTTAGCAGAACAGTAGAGCAGTTAGGTCAAAACGTCATCGGGTGGGAATCCCACCTGATGATGTGTTTCTCCAGGGGAGAGTCCTGGACTACCACCTGTGCTCACGCCCTGTGTGTGTAAAATAACGTTAATTCGTCTGAGTTACTATTCAAGAGGTTTCAGGATCTGGGCAGTAGGTTTACTTTATTTTTCATCAGTTCAATATTTCTTCACAGCATGGTAATTTGACTGTCTAGTCATAATATGTTTTATTTGACAGGTAAGATTAATGTATCCAGGAAGGTTTTTATTTCGTTTATCTCAGCTGCTTTTCAGCTGTAGTGAGTCAGTGGGGTTCTGTTGCGTTAGGACCACAGACTGTATATAAGAAAGGTTAGGACCTAGGACGCGTGTTCGTGATTTGGCGCCACCTGCAGCCGTTCTCTTTGATAGATACATATGACGGTCTGTCAGACCCTTGCGGAGGTTTGTGTTAAACTACTTTTCCCTAGAGTGCCTTTAAAGGCATTCTACTTTTCCCCAACCTTTCTTATATACAGTCTATGTCCCCAACACGGACAGGATTTTTAAAAAATTGATCTTTATTGTGCTCTTGTCTTGATGACGACATCCGGTCTCAGAATATGAAAAACAGGTCATTTTTTGTTTCTGTTTGCCAGTGATTTTATTTTTATTATTTTAAATATGAAAACAAAATCACACAATTTTTTAATTTCTGCTCATACGTTTTTGACCACGAAAAAGAAAAATAGCTAATATTTCAATTTAATAATTTGCATTTTAAAATTACTATCAAATAACTACTCGTTTTTTAGTTTTTCAATAATCGTAAAAAAATTTTATGACCAAAAGATACACGGACCCATTTCACATGACAGATGGTTGCAGGGTATGAAACAGCGTTTTTTCATCCATACATTTTCTCAAGTGCGCACCTTCTGTTTGGAGATTTTAAGGCGAATCTCTATGGCCAAATATCAAAGGGTAAATCATCAACTTTTAACATTGCCTATTGTACGTTATGAACGACTGCACATCAATAAAAGTAACACATATAATTTAAGAGGGTTTTATAAAAGGTTAACCGACAACTGGCGATCTGAAGTCAAGCATTTTACTGAATATTTCTAATTGTGATTGTTTTGCGCCCCCATAAAAAAATAAAAAGTGAGCCCTCCCAACTGGGTGATGTCATCGCTAGAAGGCGAGCAGCCATTTTGTTAGCTAGCTTGAGAGGTTAGAGAAAGGTTAGCTGACACGTTTAGTTTCAAATATATTTATTTTGGACGGCGGAGTTCGTGCTGAAATTTAACCGAACACGGTAACTAGTTGGTGTTGTTATTTACGTGTAATTTTCCTGTCACACGGTCGTAGATAAGAGGAGGACTCGTGCAGTTGTGGACAGTAAACACAGCGCAAAAGTGGATGGTCATTCATTTGAGTTTGAGCTAGCCTGTTAGCCAGCCTGCTAACTTGTTTTTGCTATCCAAAGGAGCAGCTTTCATGGCCGCCAGCGATTAAATGTTAGAGAGTCCGGAGTGGAGTGAGTGTTTGTGACTTAACAGTTCGCCTGTTTCAGTTGCTTTACCCAGACAGATATAGACAGAGATAAACACTCCTGTTGTGTTTACTAATAACTCATCTGACTGCACTCGGACCATGTCGGAGTTATATATTCGGGTGGCAGAGGATGAAAGCGAGGAGCCGATGGAGATCCCCTCAGAAGACGACGGCACTGTTTTGTTGTCGTCTGTGGCGGCACAGTTTCCAGGGGCGTGCGGGCTGCGGTACAGGAACCCGGAGTCCCAGTGCATGCGGGGAGTCCGGCTGGTGGAGGGGGTCCTGCATGCACCCGAGAGCGACTGGGGAAACCTGGTCTACGTGGTCAATTACCCCAAAGGTGAGTCAGGCTCCCATTATTGTTGCTACTGCGTGTGGCGACCCGTGTCCTCAAACACTCAGCGACCAGTTTATTAGATTCACATCCCTACAACCAATCAACATTATCCACAACTTTGTAGCCTAGGCAACCAATCAATTAATCGAGGAATGATCGACAACACCAAAATTAGCTTCGGATTTGGGGTTAAGCGAAACGTAAATAACGATATTTAGCTATAACTCTTGATATTTTATAACCTACATTTAAGAAAGATGGTTAGAAATCGTAGCAAAATTCTTAACGCTGTTTAAACTCCCTTTCAGATGTGTGAAACCTTTATTTTGCTTATGAAAACTGAAAGAGGGGAATGTTACTACCCCCCATCCAGACCTCATTAGAACAGGTCCAGTTCAAAAACTTCTGTACTTAGACTTGACAAATCCTCCAGAGACTCATTACATACCACTTTAAGTTAATTCTATTTCGTCTAATGTGGTCTGGATGAGGAAATATCAGTTAAATCACCCATTGTTCACAGATAGAGTTAAGGGTTCACAAATAAAGATTTTTCAAATCTGAAAGTGGGTATAAACAGCGTTAAGTTTTTTTGTCTATCAGTCTTTAATGAGTTTAAGTTGTTAAAAAAAGGCAAATCCGCTGTGAAATATCAATTTTTAGGTTTACCTTAATTTCTTCCTTAATCCTGACGGGGAAGTTAACCTTAGTCTCATCAGATTAATGAGTAATAATAATAATGACAATAATTTAAAGTTTCAGCCTCATCGCCTCTCTGTAATCTGTTGTATTATTCTTAGCTAGACATACCTAATAAACTGGCCACTGAGTTTGATTTTGGTCTGTCCCAGTAGTTCCAATGAAGGAACATCTTTATTCTGCGACACACAAAGATGCTTCAGACTTTTTAAACTTTTTGGGCACAGTTTCAAGAAAGCCCTTACATATTCCAACATAATGAAGCTCCTGTGCTCAAAGAGAGGTGCAGAAAGAAATGTTTTTTTCTGAGTTTGCTGTGCAAGAACTTAACTAGTCTGCACAGAGTCCTGACCTCAACCACGTCCAACACCTTTGGGATAAACTGTAATGACAACTTTAAGACAAGAATGTCTGTAGCCAAGTCCCAAAGTCTTGTGGAAAGCCTTGGCAGCAGAGTGGAGGCTGTTATAGCAGCATATTAATGCCCATTGTTTTGTAGTGAGATGCTCAGCAACCACACATTGATGTAATACTTGTGTGTCCACATACTTTGGCCATACATTTTACCATACAATGAAATGCATTGACTTGAAATCTTAAAATTGAAGTTAAAACTGATGGTCAGGCCAGCGCCTTGCATGGCAGCCCCACCTCTGTCTGTGTATGGGTGCTACCATTAAGGTAGAAAAATGCTATTTAAGTACAGTCCATTTATCATGTACCGTACCTTTTTATTGTTGTTTGTCAAAGTCACCACCAGGCAGCAAAGGGCTCAGAGGGTCAATTGTTCCACCCTCCACCTCATTTCCACAAGATTTGTATTTGCATTTGATCAGCTCTTTTTTACTCATGTAAGGCACCACATTAATGTGTTCTTAACAGATAACAAAAGGAAGATGGATGAAATAGACGCTGCCTCAGCTGTGAAAATCAAAAGGGGCTTTCAGAAGACATCAGATCTCATTGTCCTTGGGCTGCCGTGGAAAACAACAGAACAAGATCTGAAAGATTATTTCACTACCTTTGGCGAAGTCATCATGGTGCAGGTAGTGACATCTCATCTGACTCTTAATATGTACCCTTAAATTTATGTTTCTTTTTTATTTCTATATTTTCTTTCTTTTTTTTTTTCTTAGACGTGGAATGTAAGAATAACAATTACATTTTAGTTGGAATAAGTAATAATGCTCCCCTTTCCTCCTTGTCAACACTAGGTTAAGAGAGATGCAAAAACAGGCAACTCAAAAGGATTTGGGTTTGTCCGCTTCACTGAGTATGAAACACAAACCAAAGTGATCGCTCAGAGACACATGATTGATGGAAGATGGTGTGACTGCAAACTTCCCAACTCAAAGGTATTGTGAGCACCTCATAATTTGATTCAGATTGCCTGTAGGTCAAGGATTGGTTGATTTAACTCTTTTAGATCTAGAACCCTGTTAGATATTTTTGTTTGGACTTACATGTTAATACTGATTTAATTTGTTTTTTGGGAAAGTTTTGGAGTCTACAAGTTACTGCATGTAAATCCTAGAAGACAAACAGCAAGCACGGAGGCTCAGACTTTGTAAAACTGACAAATAGTTCAGGATTGGCAGTTTTTGTTCTCTAATTTGACTTTGAATACAATATAATTTAAGTATAATATAAGTAAGAATGTAAGTATACGAGTTTTGAAATCATACATCCACAGAATAGCAGTTGATGAAAAACATCCACTGGTTTTTAAACTTAAATGTATGCCACTGAGTCACCACTGAGTGTTGGATATAGGAAAATTAATTTAATTGATTGTGGCGTCTCTTTGTCCTCTCAGGCATGTCCTGATGAACCCATGCGCAGCCGTAAAATCTTTGTGGGCCGCTGTACAGAGGACATGACCACTGATGAACTGAGGCAGTACTTCATGCAGTATGGTGAAGTCACTGATGTCTTCATCCCCAAACCTTTCCGGGCATTTGCATTTGTCACATTCGCTGATGACCAGGTAATATTCTCCATAAACAGCAGAGTTTTAATATTTTCTCTTTGCATAGTAATGATTGTAGTGACAATCTCCTCCTCACGTTTCCTCAGGTTGCTCAAGCCCTGTGTGGAGAGGACTTGATCATCAAGGGAGTCAGCGTGCACATCTCCAATGCCGAGCCCAAACACAATAATAGTAGGCAAATGATGGATCGCGGGCGGTTCGGGGCTGGTGGGTTCAGTCAGGGCTATGGCAGTAATCGTGGTGGGCTAGGCAGTGGTAGCAGTGGGGTTAACTTTGGGGCTCTTGGTCTTAACCCAGCAATGGTGGCGGCTGCCCAGGCAGCGCTGCAGAGCAGTTGGGGAATGATGGGCATGCTGGCTAACCAGCAGGGTCTGACCACAACGGCAGCCACAGCCACAACAACCCGAGACCAGACCTATAGCTCTACCAGCGCCAGTTACAGCAGCCCCAGCTCAGCTAGCCTCGGTTGGGCTGCAGGCACTAACACCCCCTCCAACAGTGGCTTCAGCTCTGGCTTTGGCACCTCTATGGAGTCTAAGTCTTCAAGTTGGGGAATGTAGATAGCTTTAGTTTACCTTTTTCTGTTGCTATTAGGCTAATCTGGTAAGTATACCCAGGGGGGAACTGCTCATATCTTATGTTCCTATTGATTAAAAATACACTGCCTTTTTATGTTTGTTGAAGAGAAGATTTATATTTGCGTGTGACTGATAATGTAGTCCTGCATTGAATGGGTGAAAAGTGTATTATGTTAGTGGAAGCTGCCACATGACCTTTTTTGTTTTTGAGAACATGAGATGAGATGTGCATGCAAGATTAATATTTATAAACATGCACGAGTATCACAAGAGCCCCCACAGCCCCTTGTAATATGGGTTTGAAATATTTATATATCTGTATGCAGTTGATTGCATCTTTTTGTTTGTTTTTTGTTTGACATCTGATGGAAACGCCTTCATGAAAATCTCTTCTGCAGTTCACCAACTCTTTCCCAATTTCCCGGGAGGAAGCGCCTCATTGGCAGCAATGTTCGACAGATCTCAGTATCAATTCCCCTCCTCCCATGTGTAAATGCTTTGCCATCAAAGAACACAGCTTCACTCAGCATATACTGTGTTAGACGGTGGGTGTTGTTTTTTTCCTCTCCCCTTTTTTTTATGGATATAGAAATCTTGTCTGCTCTTGTCGCTTTCGAGATCAATGAATGGGATTGATGTTGGACAGAGTGAGACTGAGAGTGAGCGAACGGGAGAGCAAAATGAAAGAAAGCAAGTGTGAGAAGGACTGTTTGTGCAAACTTTTTTTTTTTTTAAAGGGACAAATGCCTGCGAGAGTTGAGAAGAACCTGTGGCTTTGTGCGAGTGTGAGCGGAAGAAGCAAGTATGAGTGTGTTCCTAATGGCCATCACAAGGACATTTATTGCATCTCGAGATCCTTAAGATCTCCTTTCTCTCATTGTTTTCACCTTAATTCTTTAAAAACACAATGAAATGTCAAGTGCTATGAGTATTTGTATCCTTTCGTAGCTTTTCTCTTGCTGTCTGATTTGACGTGAATGCCGTGTCTGGTTGTGTGCTTTTATTTTCTCCTTGTTACCACCCTCTCTGTGTGAAAATGAGCTGGTGAAGTCTGTGTGGGGAAAAACACTGGGGGAGCTTGAAAGTGTGTGTAGAAGTTTGCGAGTGAGCTCAGAGGTTGATGTGGTGAATGTTTGACATGTTCCCATTGAAAGTTTGTGTTTGAAGTAGTTACGAATGCATTTTCTATGTTTTGTGAATCAAAAGGAAGTCTGAAATAAAACTGATTTTGACTAGGTATGATACCCTCTTGACAGTGACTTATTTTTGACATTAAATTAATTGAACTGCCAACACTTTAATTCACATGTATAGGGACCTCGGACATGGAACAATGGAATCCAGGTTGGAGTCAGTAATGGAGGAGATGAAGAAATTGTTGGGTGGGCCGACACAAACCAACAATGGAATTGCTGCTCGACTGCCTTAATCCTGAAAAGGATCATCTTCACCTCACTAGCAAGAAACCTTGGACCATTTTAGAGCGGACCACACTCAATTGGGCTGAGGTATTTGTTTATGCCTACAAATATCACAAATAGGACCAAAATCACACCTGCAGCTTGGCAATGATCCTACACCTGTGAAACACTAATCCTGCCTTTGATCCCAGATGCCCTTCTGTCAGTAAATGTTTCCTTCTTTGTCCTTGTGACAGTCACCAATAACAAATGGGAGTATTAACAACTTCTCAATGTCGTCAAAAAGAATTTCAATGAGGCAGGAAGTGTGTGTTTGTTTCTCTGTTTACCTTGATTGTAAAATGGTTGGAATGTACGAGCGGAGGATTTTCAAAGGGACATTGACCACTGATTGAACATGCCAGCAAGAATTCACACTTTGTGTATTGAAGTATTTTAGTATTGCGGTGCAAAATAAAAGTTTTGAGTTTTTAATCACCTGTCGTCTCTTAATATAGACAAACTGGGTTAGTATTTTAAGTATAGTTTTTTGTTTTTTTTCTGTGCTCAACCTCTAGCCGTTATTTTACATTGTCCAATTTTATTTGGAAGCTTTGGATTTGGTCCTTGGAGTTAAAAGTGCTGAAAAATGTCCTGCACTGTGTAATATTGCTGCTGGCTGATTAGTATGTGTGTAGCTTTTCTGCCTGTTGGTGATGCTAATGCAGCATTTTTAGACTCCAGACCCACCTTTTAATATATTTAAATCTATTCCTAATAATCTCTTGTTTGTAAAAGGTTATGACAGTATTTGCCAACACACCAATTGAGGACTTCAAGTTTCCATTAAGACTGAAATCTGTTTTAGAAATTGAAAGTGTTTCCCCGAAAAATACATAAAACTTGTGTAATACTGGATGCAATGCAAAGCTAAAATAAATTACCGCTGAATGTTATTAACCATAGATGAGAAAAAGACTTCAATCGACATTCAGGAAATAGGGTTTTTTGACCTGCCAGCATCTTTTTTTTTCTTTTTATAATCTTTGTAGTCATGCTGTAAAGTTGAACTTAATAAAGTAAAAAATATATCTGAGAATCCTGCTCATGCTAAAAAGCAGAATTTAAAAATGTCAATGGTACTTTAAAAAAATGTTTATGTAGTTATAACCTTACCTTTGAATTGGAGCTGTATAAGATACGTTAATCAAACCATTACCAAAAATGGTATTTACTTGCAGAGTTTCATTTATTTACAGAAATCATCTTACTGGCCTTAAACAGTCATCAGATCTGTTTAATGGTATTGTTATTGATACAAGGCCTTGAAGGTCATTCATTTCCTATAGGTTCAAAGACAAGTTACCATGCAGACAGTCATGGGCCACAAACAACCCATATATAACATCAAGCTTGCTGCGGTGAACATGGGAACACAGTGTGAATTGGTGTGCTTTCTCCCACTGCTAGCAGGTTGAGAAGGATTTCCAGAAGAAGATCTTGCAGGGGGGTCTGATCCGGGAGGTGGTGTGGTTTCTGAAGGTCCTCTCTGCTAGCTTCTCTCTGAAGTACTTCACTGGATTCAGGTATCCGAACTGTAGCTTCATCATTCCCGAAAGCACCCTCTAATAAAAAACAAACACAGGATCGATCTTTATTTTATATCTTATCAAATTTTCCAGGAGGGATGCAGATGATTCTGCAAATATGATGCCAACACTGCTCAGATCAATGCAGTGACTGATTTTCTTATAGGATTATAAAAACTGCACAAAACCTCAGAAAAATCACCAGATTAAATTTTAATTCAGAGTAATTAAAAGGAATATGAACTCACCTGAGTGTGTAAAGGTTCTGGGTTGTCATTGATTGGTAGAGCATGAATAATTTCTCTTACAGTACATAAAATGAAGATCAGACAAACTACACCTGCACTTGTCCTCATGATGGCTGCTGTGTTCATTCTGCCGAAGATCAGATTTTAACCACTGCTGCCTGATTTATACGTAGGCCGGAGTGTGACTCAGTTGACATCACAGCAACTCTCCATATACCCACACAGTTTTGTTATTTCCATATTTATCCTTATTTAGGACTCACAGTTCAGAAAAATCATCTGTTTAAAGTTGTACATGTTTGTTAAAGTTGTCATAATGTATACATTATACAGTATTCAGAAAAAAGCTTGAACCTGAAAATCAGTAACACAAGATATTATGTTAGATATTAAGTTTTATCTGATTTGAAGATAGAAGTGAACTATCTTCAAACCTGTTTGTACATTTAAGCAGTGGTGAAAATAAGAAAAGAACAAGAATACAAAATCTATATTTTTCCCATTAACCTATAATGAGATCTAGCCATGCAGATAGTTGTGTTTTAACCCTCTCGGGTTTTGAAGATACCACTGGTGGTAAATGAGGAATAAAATGTTTGTAATTTAGGGAAACCAACCATTTAATTTTAACCTTCCTGTTTTTCAACTCAAGTAGTAGTGCTGAAGAGTAAAATGTAGTAAAAATAGTTCCATTTAAAATGTACTTGAAGAAAATCATGTAAGAAAAAAATACATTTTTACATGTTTGGAAACCTGAAAATGACAAAATAACTTCAGAGTGATTGTTCACTTGAAACTGCTTCACAAATGTCAATTTACAACCTTCCAGTTTCTGATTTCATGAATAGAATTTTAAATGTAGTGAAGTAGAATAGGCTACATTTGTAGCATTCAGAAACAATGACTGCCAGATATAATCATTTACATCTGATTCTAATTAAATGTTAAATAAATATCACTATAATGAATCTCATGTCACCTAATGATAATGCCATATATGTTACTCATCCCAATTACTCACACCAAGGAGGAAATAAGTTAACTTAAGTTAGTAACTGTGTTACTATACAATATTACAGTACATTACCAATGTATTTCTTGTACCATAACCAACCAATTGTACCATCAAAGTAACTTGCAAGGGAGACAGACTATTAATAATGTTCAGCTCAAATCATACTTTTTTATTTAACATTACCATGAACTGATCACACACAGTTAGGGAAATATGCTTTTACTAAGGAAAATACTTTATTCATTTGGAAGCAAAAACAGACAGAAAGCCTAGTTCAGGCTGGTCTTTTCACAAAAGACACAAGAAACAATAATTCTACTACACAAAATACAATCCTTAAAAAACATTAGGAGGTCATAAGTCCAAGAATGACACCATTCTACATGATATAAACTTCATGAGAAAAAAAAAGATCATGTCAACAAACACTTTGTTCGCTCAAAATAAAGTCACGGTAAAGTCAGTTCAGCATGCAGTGGTTAATTTGGACTTTTTGCTAAGAAATTGTTCATTTTTTTGCAGCAAATTGCAGCCAAAGAAAACCTGCAGCCAATCAATACACAGAGTCCTCTGACCTCTTAACAATGGAAGATTAACTGATTGTGGCTTTTTCTTCACACCCCATACTGTACAACAACACATTGTATAATTACAGAGAAAAAAAGTAGCCAGTGAAATTTTTCCCCAGGCAACAATTTGTCAAGAATGTTTTTTGGTTCACATAGGTAGTATATTATAGCAGCACTGTTGAGGGGCTAGACTAGTGAACCCAAGTGCAAAACACTGAAGCATGAAGCAGTGAGTGGTTTTGAAAGGTAGTTTTATTGCTGAGAGGTAGCTGGGAGACTGGGTTAAGGGCTGCGACAAGAGGTGGAACCCTAGGGCTGAGTCTGTGTTGTAGAGCTGGGCCAAGCAGGGCAGGGGAAAGCTGAGGGGAACCAGGCAGAGGGGAATCCGGAGAGCAGGGTGCTGTACGGAGCGGGTGGGGACGAGACAAGAGGGCTGGAGACAGGGGCTGGAGTCAGGTGGAGGCAAACCGCAGGCACAGAGAAACAGGATGAACAAAATACAGATTTCAGGCAAAACCATGTAATTCTAGAAGGACTAGACACATGACTGGGTTAACAGAGTCTACGATCTGGCAATGAGGTGTTGATTGAACCAGGAATAAATGCGGGAATAATCATGATTGATGGCAGCTGGAGGCCTGACTCCTGAACACCTGTCTCCACTCCTGCAAGCAAGCACAGACACACATGGAAGGGGGAAGGGTGAAAAGAGAGAAACTGCCGACTAAGAAGCAGAAGTGGAGGGCATGAAAGACACACAGAATGACAGGAATAAAAAGGACACACCCACGGAAAAATGGTTGCTCTTTGGTGTCGTTTCAGCATCAGAAGCTTATTATGATCATGTGTTGATATATATTGATATGGAGACGACTGTTGTTGCTGTGTTCATGTCTACAGGAAATAAAGCTGGATTACAGCTGACAACCTCATGAGATGTACAGAGATAGTGGCCCTCATCCATCCAACTGTTGTACCATCAAATCTGATCTGAAAGTGTTTTCCCATTTCAACACTAAAGAATTGATCCGTTCAGAGCTCTAAGATCAGTCTCAGGTATTTGGCATAATAAAATACAAAATAATCTGTTAACATTCAAACAATACATGCCATGTCAACCAAATAATTATCAAGGTGAAAAGTCCATAATAACCCCACATGGGTTTTTCCTTTGTTCTGCCTGGAATGGTTCGGAGGGAAAACAATAGTCTCAGTTATAACCTTGTGGGAGTGGTCTTGCCATGAGTGGCAGTCTATGCATGGTGCAAGTGGGGTACAGACTTGTGATTCAACATTCACCCAGAGTCTAAAATTCTGACAATCATATACAATTATATAAAACAAAAGCATAGTCATAAGACGAAATTAAACATGGTTAAAGTCTTGATAACTAATATTGACTTTAATAACTATCTTTTATTTTCTAATTTGCAGTCATTTAATGTACCCAAGAATTGAGTTGAAAGGAAAAACATGATGGTTTTCTATTTACATTTTGCAAATCATGCTGGACTATTTAACATTTTTGGTTGTATTGTTCCTTTTGTTCAAGGTAGCCATGGCCCACGTCCATCTCTGTACAACATGAAAACACATCAGCAAACTCTTTAAACCAGCTAGAATCATCTAATCCATCACAGAGAACATTAAGCCTGCATTATATCAACGTTACATTACTGTTTCTTATTGCAGTTTCATTAGAAAAGCTTTGCTTCACAATGATTATGTAACTTTGACAAAAACTAAAACACACTTCAAGTTTATTTTGATAGATTAGAAAACTCAAGCAAGAGTCTGCCAGTGGAGGGAAAAAACAAAACATCTAAAACTACACAGCATGCATTTGGAAATGTAGACTAATATGATATAAAGCTCAGGAAGTTAAAACGAACATGTATGTATGCTTAAAACTCAATAAAACACAATAGACCTAAGTTGTGATCAACAGCGCCCCTTGCTGTACATGTAAGTATAAGAAAAGGATCTGACCTCACATTTAGAACTTGAATCATTTAATAATTAATAATCATGTCTTGGTGTCTACGTTTGGCTTATAGTTTGAAAGCAGTGTAATAGTAAAAGTGGGGAGGTCCAAACTAATAATTATAATATAATGGCAGTGACGCTCATGTGTTAAAGTAAACACACCTGTTGTCTGCCCCTCCAGTGACGTCAGTCCCCTTACCTACAAATACGCTACGCTTACACTACCCACCAAGTTTTTGTCAGTGGATGTGACATGGATCAGATAAGATTTGGCATCCTGCTTAAAACTATGTGAGTACAAAATGTGAAGGGAAAAAAATGGAGTTAAACTATTCACCGTTCTCTTAATATTTAAGCTAAATTCTGCCGTCTTCTCAACAGTGTTTTACAGAGTTTTATCTCGAGGACCGTGCTTTCCATTCAGAAAAGAGAATGGGTTGATATCCCAACAGCAAAATTAACAGGTAAATCTTTATTATATTAGAAACGCAACATTTAAATGTGTTTTCACATGGTATGTTGAAAATAATACTTAATTTTTTTAGAAGGAGATGTTACATGTTTTTCTGAATACATGGAGATGTGGATCCACAGTGCAAGGATTGAAGGGTTGGGGGTCTGGCTGTGTGGGGCCTTACAGATCCAAGGTACATTTTCAGACACAATAAAGCAACAAAGTATAGAGAAGTGATATGAAATAAAATAAAATGTGTTCCTTCTGAATCTCCTTTTACTTTCCATAAGTCAACCTTGCATCTCTGGATCACCTCAACCTCCAGCTGTCCGCCTGCGGATTCTCACTGCACAAAGACCCTGATGAGAACTTTATCTTCAGAGTCAGTTACACTGGATGTTTCGTCCAGCAACAGGTATGTCAGTTTTTATTAAGACAGAAAAGTTTAATCTATATATAGGCTATAGGCCTATACTAAGTGACATTTGACAATATGGGCTTTGTGGTGAAGATAACCATAAGGTTATATGTTTATGGTTACATGTTCAGCACAGGTACCATGTCCTTACACTGAATCTGGTCAAGAGGATAAAACGGTTCGGGGGCAGACCTCACAGTTTGATGATGAAGTGTCCCATGGTTTCTGTTCTACCCAGCAGAGAGCACATCCAGTGTGACCCAGATTACATTCAGGTAACTGCTGATCAACTTTTCACTGTTTTCATTTGGCATTGCTGCATTTAGTAATTATTTAGATTGATCGGTGTAGCACTTTTTAAAACATGAAGTTAGAAAAGTCAGCATAAGAGACTATAGTAAGACTAAACAATAAGAAAATGACAGTACACGCAATAAATGATGATATAAAATCACAAATATGGGTATGAAATAAACCAACCAAGCGTTTTGTGTTGCTTTGTTATTCTAAAAGTTTTGTACATGTCCTTTCAGGTGACCAGGCAAGTTCCTTATGACAACTGGAATCATGAGGTACTAATTCAATTCAATTAAATGCATGTGTGAGTGAGGGACAGAAAGAGAAAGATTATCTGTGTCTGACTTTTTGTGCTCACATTTTCGGGTATATCTTACAGCTGCACTGGTCACTGTCTCTGAATAATCACCTACTAGTAACTCTGGAGGATGTCAGTCTGATCCAGGTGAACATTGACATGAATGGATCAGACATTACAGTTCAAGGCAAAAGGAGAGAGATCATGAGCCCTGTCAAAGTAAGAAACCTCAACAGAATCCTGCCACCTAGTGACCGTTGGAAACATTACAAGTGAAATTCACAGAATTGCTGTATTTTATTAACTGTCTTTGGTTAACTCAGGTGATGGAAAATGAAGGTGAATTCTTGGCCTTGAAGCTGGTCAGTGGTCAGTTTGCCTACAGTATGGAAGCTACGTGTCCAAAAGGTGGGTAGCATACAGAGAATCACCGAACCCATTATGACATGTGGCTTTAACATGTTTATCCCAGTCATTGGGTGAAGAACTACTCAGATCCTTTACTACACCCTTACTTACTGTTCATACCTTGACTCCTCACAGTATAATTACTCTCTATATGAAACATATAAACCACAAAATCTATTTTGCATTTATGTATACCTCATCAGTCATTAATGAATGTTAGATTCATCCTTAATTAAGGATTTTATAGGTTTGATGCTATTTGTTTATGGTGAAAAACATTCACGATCACATCATGGCTTTATGGTACCTAAAACAGATGAACAAAAGAAAACAATTATAAAAATACATTTAAATGAATATGAAGAATACATTTTTAAATAAAAATGGGTTTAATTTAACTCTGAAGGAATTTGTAGCTATTTAAATATTTCCACTTAATTATATTCTGGGTCAATGTAGGAATAGTCATAAGTTCTTAGGGGAATTTTTTTTACTGCTCTCCAATAAAATGGTTTAAATCTGACCTAATCAGCATGTATGGGTTAAGTAAAAGTATAAATACAACAATATAAAACTGCATCCAAACTCATAATTACAAAAGTATTAACAGCTAAATGTAGGCCTATTAAAATATCCAAAGTAAATCTGATATATTATTATAGCTTACTAGTGATGCATTTATTTGAAAGTTGCATTTTAGTGATGTAGCTGGTCGAGGTGTTGTAGAGGGTTACGTTTTTATAATCATTCATCCAGGAAATTAATCAAAAGTTGAGGACAGTTTATTTGATAGTATCATCATATAATGAGCAATAAAACAGAGAATGGACTTCATCTGCAGTCTCACCTAAATCACATCGCAAACAAGTCTGTAGTCTTAGTCCAGTGATTTTTCAACCCTGAAAAGCATCGAAGAATGATTAATGAGATTTGGAAAGAGAAAAAAATAAAGCCCTGCTTCAAAAAATGTGTATTTATGTTTCTGATTTTTCTTTAGTCTTAGCTTTTTATTTTTATAAGCTTATCATCTGTTTTTCACTGTGTAAAATTTTAAAAGTAATTATAGTTGCCATATAAGTGTAGTGGAATAAAGTCCAATATTTCCATCTGAAACAAATACTGGAGTCAGGTACAAATTAGTATAACACTTTAATACATTTATTTTTTCACCACTGTAAAACTTATTATCTTTGTTGTTCATTTCAGTGACCACTTCTGCACCAGAGGAGACTGTGCTGCACATTTTCAAACGACGCATGGGTTTGACCAAGCGAGGCAGCTCTGAAAATGAAGCACTGACAGTCAGTAATGTCTCAGTGAACCAGACAGATAATTTCACTGTGCACGAGACTAGTGCATTTGTGACACTGATCATTCCTGCCGTCCAAATCCTCCAGACTAAGGTCAGTGCAGAGACAACGACTAGATCATGTTTACAAACCGGAGATAAATCATCATGGTGGTATATTTTCTGTAATGCAGTTAAGATAAGATAAGATAAACTTTAATGTTTTGAGGATTGTCTTGGCAACACAGAGTTGTAGTCAAGCAATACTTGACAATACAATACAGAGTCAAAATAATACGTAACTGACAAGACAGTGCAGTGGTGCACTAGTGCAAAAAGTACTGCACACAACAAAAAACATAACAAACAAAAATATAATTGTGTTGGTTTCTGCACAATGTGTGTTTCCCCCAGAAGTATTCATTGCTGTGTAAAGCATCTAAACCAGGTTTGTTTTACAGGTCTGCGCAGACAACAAACAACTCTGGCAGCCATTCTACAGGGTGGATGTCGTGCTCACCTTCAAAGAGACAGATCACAAAATGCACTGGACCATGGAGAACACACTGCCATGCACAGGTGAGTGTGCTGCTGATGAACACAGTAAAACTAAAGTGGTGATTAATTATCGGATGTTATTTTGACCACTGGCCATTGAAAGGTTTTTACTGTAGTCACACCAGGCAGTTACTTTTGTTTGTTGCTGAGTCAGTCAATGAATCATTCAACTTTACCACCTTTCATACAGTTTAAAGAGAGACAGAAGTTTATACAAAAGTGACTGACAGAAAAATTCCCAAATATACTGTATATCACAAGAAGATATATCATCAAGAATAAAAAGAAAAGGCCAGGTCAAAGAATTATGCATTTTATATCATATTTATATTCAGTACATTGATCAACTGATATATTAACTTTCCTTTGCCTTTACCATTCTATCAGTATTATCCTTTAGCAATAGTTTCAATATCACCATATAGCACTACTAAAACATATACTCATTTGGCCAAATTATCTGATAACCTGCAGTCTCATTAGTCATTAGAGATTCTCCTTGCAGTCACAATTTTTACAGTGACAAAAATATAAAAATGTTTTTGGGTAGTTAGTTAGGAAGTTGGTTTAATATACCTCAGGAAGATGTTACTTCATTTATTAAAATAGTATAAAAATGATTCAATAATGTTACTTAGCTACTTCAAAATACACATGAAATTTAAAATAGATTATAAATACATCTTGTGGGTTTGTTGACCTTTGATTTTACCTTCACTAAACATGTGAAATAATACCTCCATAGCTCTATCCACACTCAACTTCAAAGTAACGAATCAGACTTCTGAACAACCGCCGTTGGACCTCTCCACCATCCCTGCAGGGAAAGTGAACGAGGCAGCTCAATCCAAAGAGATGAGTGCAGACTTTTCCACAACTAATTCCCCAAGCATACAAACGGAAGCCAGCAGTTTTAATTCTAACATTGATGGGATGTCAGAGAGTCAAAGTGGGAATTCCTCCTCCTGGTTTGACAGTAACACCGTTCCTTCCATTAATGCAACCGAAACAAGCTTTTTTGATTTTCAAAATGCAACCATAAATGCTTGAGATAAGACAGACTTTCTTGAGTCATCAGGTGCAAATGAATCATCACCAACATCTCTCCTCACATCAGCTGCACCTGAACGGATGAGTAATAGCAGTTCAACACAGTAATGACTGACAGTAGATAGAAAGAAGACAGTAAACAGAAATAGAGAAAATCGGTTTGTGAAGAGCAAAAATCTGATAAAATTTTAAAGAAAATGTATGAATAACTGCCACAAATGAAACGTGTATCCAAATTATGTATTTTGCCAAATTCCATGACTTCTATATGAGTTGACATTTGTCAAATTAGACTTCAAACACAGTTTCAGTTTTTCGTACACATGCTTTAATCCACCAGCTTTTTTGATTCACTTCTTTTTAAAAAAACCTCTCACTGGTAACATGTACTGCACGTCTGTTTGCAGTCTTAAAAGGTGATGCGGTGGTCAGTTAGTGCTGTGAAGATTGATTATACAAGCAGAAATACAGCCAGACCTCTGCCAGCCATTGTCTGCAGGTGGACATTATCCAGACATAGACAAGGCAAGCGTTAAATAAACACGTCTCTATCTGAGCAGCACAACAGGCTGATGCAGAGAAGACCCTGAAGCTGTTACAGCTGATGCCAACTCTTTGCTTTGTGTTACAGATGCTCATAATAAAGCTTTTCAGTGACACAGAATTATTTTTTGTGGTTTTGTTTCTTAAGGGAAGACTGACGCTTTGCAAACATGCTTTTTCCTCTACAAAAGAAAAAAAAACCAAAGGTTTCTGGTTCTAAACATTTCAGCTACTGAGGTATTACTTTATGTACCTTAGCTGCAGTATACTGAATCAACAGGAGAGGGCACTATTGAATTTGTTTTCAGAAAACTTTTGATGGGCCGGCAGCCTGCCTGCAAATTCTCCTTTACCAAATTAACCAGTTTAACATGTTTTACAGTGAACTTAGTTTCGATCTTAGTTGCTTTATCATGAAATACCCTTCGGCAATTCAAAATGTAGTAGAAAGGGAAGTTCACTTTAATCTAGCAGTCATCTTTGCCAGTATAGTTCATTAGTTGCTTTGAAAATACTACCTTAATTGTATTCTATTCAAAATGACAGGCAAATCACAATTCTACTGATTAAAATGAGGATATTTCACTTATGTTTCCATCCTTTTTTTCACCTTTGTTATTGTGACCTCCTGGTATGTACAGAAGCGTCTGTAAATGATAACAGTGCAGTGTTACGCAGTTACATGCATCATATACAATGGGCTGTGGGGCAGAAAATCTAAACTTCCTTGTGCCTTTGGTCCCCATCTGCTCAGTGAACTTATGAGCAGGAAATGGAATAACTGGTGCAAAAAGCACGCCAACATCCCCGCTTCTTTCATGTGGCCTCTCTCGGCCATTACTCTATCTGTACCGACTGTTAACTGTCTTTACAAAGTTAAAAATCCCTTTCATGTTTCAGTGTTTCTTTTTTGTTTTAATTTCAGTCAGAACATATGGTTTGCACATCTGGGAGATGCTAAGCATGGTGGCACCCAACCCCCACTCACACTGCTTCTGTGAAGTGATCCATATATGGTCTTCATTGTTATTGCTCATAATCACTCATCATTATTATAAACAAGTCCTGTCTTGATTGGCTGCTTTCAGGTTTCCTGTGTAAAGATGCTTAATAATTTGAACTTTCAGAATTTCAAACACATGCAAAACCTTTTGGAGGGAGTGAAAACTTTCGCTGTTGATGTTTAATTTTAGAGCTGCAGACATCTTTCTTCACCCGAACCTGCAACTGAATTTGCCACCTGTGACTAATCTGCGTTTCCTTACATGACCGGTTGTGCGTGGGTGACATCATTTCTTTAAAAAAGGAACTCTCTGTGCAGACATTTACAGTAAATGTGACATGGATTACAGGTTTCTCCTGATTAGATCTCACTGATCTTATCTGCAGACGCCACCATGAAGCCACACAAATTTTAAGTAATTTAAATGTTCTGTGTTCCCCAAAGTGGTCTAACAACAAGACAAACAGTGCAGCTTGTGCCATGGGTTCACAAACAAGCCATCAGATCATATCAGGAAATTTAATAAGTGTATTTCACCTCAGCTCATTTGAGAGTAACCCCATTTGGTCATTCATAATAGAAAGGGAGTGGCATGAACTGACAATTTATCTAATGACACCAAAATGAAGTCAAAATTACTACTGTGGACAACTTTTGGTCATTAAATGCCACTTCAGCATCCTCTGCTCTCCAGCTACCCGCTCTCAGCACGTTTTTGGTATGGCAGCTTGGATTTCATGCCACTGGAGAGACATGGGAAGGAACGGGTGGGGGGAGGCTATGTGCGGCTTTGAGTGGTTTGCTGGGCCTCTTCATCTCGCTCGGTGGGTAATTACAGAATCATGGGTCAACCACGCATGTAACCACGGTTACGTTGCACAGTAGCAGATGTGCTCATGACATTATCCAGCACTAGAGCAAAAGGTAAATAAAAACAGATGCAGCTGGTTGCTACGGACCTTCGCCAAACTCGCATACACCCCTAATTGTTCCCATGTGGGCCTGCTGTGCTGGAGTAGTAAAAGGGGCGGGCGGGTATGCCCTGTTTAAGAAATGCCCGTGTTCCTCAGCGGGAGAAATTTATGAATGGGACAACGAGCCTCTGACGGTGGTTGTGGTGGTGTGTGTTTATATGTGTGTTTATGTGTGCATCTGGCCCCAATGGAATTAAACCGAGGAGCGATATCATCATTAAATACACAATTTCCCCCATTCTCACATCATGTTTGCTTCCCTCTTTTCTCCAGGCCTTCTCAAAGCATCGCAACTTGTTTGAAGGCCCGCTTCTCTTAATGCTGTCTTTGCTAAAGCATGGCTGGATGTGTGTGCGTGACACTGCACAATGTCAGGGAGGTCTCTGCTTGGACCTGAGCCAGGCCTGCTGCAGCCCAGATGAAAAATTGAGGAAGAGGCTCAATTTCAGAGATATCCTGTCTTCTCTTGGCATCTGATTACTGTATACAGCCTGCACATGGGCTAGTGTGGCATGTGATTGTGTGCTTGTGTCTACAGGTTCACAGGTGTAAGGTCTATCTTATGCAGAGCGTGTTAAATAATGACACACAGATTACCTTAAGACGAGGCCTAAGGTTAGACTTGAAATTCCTGATATAGGGGCCTGTTTTGATAATTTGATAAACAATTTGACGTTTCCCACATCTTCTGTGTTGCTTCCGTTTGGCTGGAATGTGGTCTATCCCCTTTTCGCCACACACGCACTCATACACACACACACACATTCACTTACAGGTCTTACACTATGAAGCTTGCTGCCAACAGCGCGTGCCTCCTCTCCCTCTCTCATTAACCGCAACTGTCAGATCCTCCAGATGAGGAGCAATTAAACCAGATAATAAACACTCGCCATCAATTCCTGTTTGTTGATGTTGTTGTTGTTGTTGTTGATGTCGACGAGCTGGGGGCTCCTCTCCTGCCACCTTAGTGCTAACTAGTACTTGAGTAACACACGAGAGCAGCAGGGGAAGAGTCCTTCATAACACTGAAAAGGCCTCTACCTGCTGCATGTATGGCAACACGAGGCTGATAATAAAAACGGCACAGTGAATGTTAACAATTAGATCCTAATCAGACACAGCTCACAGAGGCTGCTCTTTTATCCCCAGGCTTCACAGAAAAAGCAAACAAAGCGCTGCAAACTGTCAAGATAAAACACTACTTGGGATTGGTCGTGTCTTAGGGCTTCTTAAAGGGCAGTAATCTTGGTGTGCGCTGCTTCCTGAGATGACGTGCCGTAAAGACTCCTGTGTTTGCTCTTGTGTTGGAGTGATAAGGCCGCTCCTCATCATGCCTCACTTAAGACGAACATCGTCTCCCCTGACGATGAGAAGTTGAGAAGGTGTTGGAGGGGACAGAGAAGGGTAGCTGTGATGGTTTTTTATACTGTAGATGATTGAGGTGAAACACAGAAAATGTTCCAACTGAGAGATAGAGAGCTGAACCTGAACCTTTACTGTTATTTTGAGGACCATCCTGAATTGCAGAGTTCCATCCATTTTTATGTTAATGTACACTTGTATGATAAGAAAAGTTGACAACAAGTTTGAACCTGGATTTGTTTTAATGAGCTGAACTCCAGTTGACCTCATGAATGAGAAAAAAGTACACGTTCGCTGATGATTGTTTAGCCTGTGAAAAAAAAGTGCCTGGGATGGTTTTTCACTTAAATTTGAAGGCTGGACAAAACATTCTTAGGAATTTAAAGACAATACCCTTTCTTTCGAAGGCTATAAAAACATCTATACAGCTGTACAAGGTTTCCTGATCCAAAGGCAAAGTACGTGTCAGATATTCCTATTACCAATCAGGATGGCGTGGCCTGGAAAATAATATACAAGATGAAACTGTGGCCTGTTAAAAAAAAAACGGATCCGATTTCCCTTTCTGTGTGGAAAAATGGACGTGGCCTCTTGTTTTGAAACCATATTTCCCTCGAAAACACTCTGAAAACTAAACAAAATTGACAGTGTTGGATTTATTGTCTTCTGCTCTTTTGTCTTCACCAGCCACTGTTTGCGCCTTTGCCATGGAAACGGCAGGGTTATTTATCTTTACAGCCCTTTTACAATAACGTCCCTTTCCTGACCAAACAACAGAGGAAATATCAGGTCAAACCTCTTCCCCCCTCCTAATGATCAGGTCAAATAAGCCTCAGTGTTTCAGACGGTTCATGTACAGTCACACGTGTGCCCACACGCAGTCATTGTATTGATGAGAAACTACAGTTTGTGATTAAGATTTCCGCCTTCTTAGCGAGTTGGGTTTTTTTTAGACTTTTTGTTCTTTAAGTGGCTGTAATGTTAAAGGAAAAGGGGGGTGATAGGTTTCTATTTATGCTCTAGATGTCTGAAAGCTAAAGAAAAAAATGGCTTCAGGCTGAAACACTAGATGGAGACAGAGAAACTGACTCCCAGGTTGCATTTCAGAGGCCAGGTCTGAGACGGTTCACAGTGTGTGAAACACAGAACAAGCACACTCACAAAGAAAGCATAAAATATTGTCTACTTTTGCATTTTTTCCTGTAGTAGAAGAGGTGTTAAACATGTCTCTCTCCACAGTTAACCAGAAACTGGCTTCTCTTGTGCAAAAAATTGAGAAAACCTACTGAGTTTTACTTGTTCTGGGTGCTGCTATATTTTTCCTCTTCACAGCATAAATCTAATAATCTACTTTTCACAGATAAAATGTGCTCTGTGCAGTCATCTGTGAACATCTTGCAAATCCTTGTGACTTGTGTATACTCTAGTATACTTTAGCTGTCGGGTGCTGTCCCCTCTCCTAGCATGGGGGAGAAGAGCAATTACTCCTTTTAAGGAGCTGTTCTCATGAAAGTTGCCTAGAGTATATGCAGACTACTTTCCTCAATCCACATAAACAGCGCTGATAATAGAGGAAACTGACAATTTAGATGAGGAGGAATAAGCATAAAAGCATGAGGTGCGTAGAAAGTGCATGTCACAATTAAATTACTTAATGGGTGAAAGTCCCACGATAGATCACATGTAATTTACATCAAGAGTCACTGTAATAAAGACTTTGTAAAACTTACATTGAAATTCAATTAGAGTGTTGAATGCATAACCAAAGCCGTGAAAAATGAACTCATTGGGGGTCCCTTTTCATTACTGCCCTGAGGCAAAAGAGACCATTAATTTAATACATTCCGTGTTTTTTCACATGAGCATTTTTAAGTTAGTGCATATTTCCGCCCTAATGTATCTAATACAAAGAGAGAGCCTGCCAAAGACTGCATTATACAAGCAGCAAAGAACACCCCCCCCCCCCCCCCCCACACACACACACACACACACACACACACACACACCCAGCACAACCACCACCCCCTCTCCAGTTGTTACCTTGAGTAGTCAGACCACTTTCAATCAGTCAAGCTTGAAAAACGACCTGGCCCTAAAAAAACAAAACAACAAAAGAAGAAATTATGATATTGTTTTATTGATTCATAGCGCGGTGAATATTCCTATACTGCAGGTGCTGCCTCTGGCACTCGGGTGCAAACAATGGCTGACTGTAAACAGTTAAACGGCACGTCTTAATTAAGATATTACTGTTTTATCTTAGAACAGTGGATCTGCACCCTTCAGTCAACCACAAAGCCAAAACAAAACAGGGACCCCTTCAGATGTTTCACCCTTAAGAGGAGTGCTAATTAAAAGACTGTTTCATTAACTGTTCCAGCTTGGTAAACTAGGGGTCAATAGACGTTACAACACATAATGATTTGGAATATAATTACTGTGTAAAGGGAGCCATGAAAAATACCTTTAAAATGAAGCAAAGTTGTTTGTCGGTCCAACAATGACCCAGTGTGTCAGTCTTGGTTAACAGAGAGCAGAGGGCAGGTCATGTTAGCGGCTGTCAACTTGATGCACCAACAGTTTATCAACCTCCTTTGCACCTTTATACAGTACACATGGCTGCCATTTGGTTAGCGGCTAGGGAGTCACAATAAACCACAAATACTTTTACTCAGCTTTGTTGAAAACAGGTGACGTAATTACAAGCCAGTTAATATTATCTATAATAACTTTGTAAAGGCTCTTTTGCTGAAAGTGGTCGAAGCATTTTAAATAATATTCAATTGTCATCACTCACATTGCAGGTGTGAAAACATTTAAACTTGCCAGCACTATTTACATGATTGTTTTCGCTTGGAGAGAGGAAAACCCATAAGCAGGTTTTCACATTTAAAAATGAGTCTTAATTGTACGGGCTATAGTCTTGTTGAACTCGTGATTCGATTTTTTTCCTCTCATTGTTTTTCCAGCTCTGTACATACAGGCTGTTAATGAAATCAGCCCGTAGAACAATGCCTCATACAGACAACAATTCCTTTAATGAGTGGATGCAAACAGCAACGTGGCATGTGAAAAGTCTTAAAACACATATTTTTTTGGGATAAAGATGAGAGTGACACTGAAGCCCATCTGCGCCAGAGCTTGTGAAGCAAAAAAAGGGGGGGGGGGGGGGGGGGGGGGGGGGGGGGGGGTGCATGTATTATTCATTGAAAAACTGTGAATGTTAGTGCTTCTTTTCCTTGTTTCAGCACGCATTTTTCCATTTGTCTTGTGATGCTAAATTTTTAACGTTTTCCTCACATCGCATTGATGTTGCATATAATTAGTGGCTTTACAACAAAATCACTTCTGACACCACTGTGTTCGCAAATTAGAATACTTCAGATAGGGAAAATTCAGCTGGGAAAATGGGACTGAGAGAAGTATGAAAGTGGTCTAAATATTATATGCACTGCCCCGCAAATGTGACAAAATCATTTGAATTAACAGAAAAGATGTGAAAGCTAATTGAAAACTCGTGGTTTATTTATATACGTTTAGAAAGCTCATGATGTTTTCAGCAGCAGGATGTGCCCTCCACAAACACGACACTGTATTCTATGCAGAAAAAGAGCAGGAAACGCTGAAGTGCATATTTGATTTATTTATTTTCACCCAGACGGATACTCAGAGCTTTATACAGATTTTGCCATTTGGAGGTTGAAATAATGGATGGGGCGCTCATTCATTTTTAATTCCTCCATGTTGTGTGAAGGGTAAACATGCTGTTTGAGATGTCTTTTCTCTGCTGAACTGTGTTTTCTCATTATGAGGCTGTGTATAGGGAGCAAAAAACTAGTCACGAAAGTCCTTAAAGTGTATTGCAACTAGTCATTGAGGGTGCCTTTCCAATAATGCTTATTCCCAAAAGGCCTTTCAGAAGAATAAAAAAAATCAGCTTCCATAGGTGCTCTTTGTCATGTAATATATATGCACACAAATCCAATCATGGTTGTGATTTTCCTTTAATTAATTTGTAGCATTCAGTGATCTAAGGACAGGGATCTTTGTTGACAGACCATCCACCTCATGGGAAGTTATTCTGCGAGTAATACAGAGCAACAGCTCTCAGTTTGGACCCAGACACCAGCCCACAGATCCACTGATAATTTGGAATCATTTTTAATAAGTCATAATTACACAGAGGGTCTGATTGTGCTCTGCAGCCCTTGAAAATGAAATATGTTACATTGGGGCCTGATGGTAAAGGATATTGCTTGCCGTTCATACATAATTGAGCAATCTTGAATGTCAAACCAGTGGGAGAAAATGCAACAGAAGCAACAGTACACCTCACCACAAAACTACACAGCATCTTCTCCTCTCTCTGAGCCAGCCAGCAGAGAGGAACATGTGTTATGTGGTGTACCAAAGTGCCCGAAGGAGGTGTACATTGACAGGTTTTGTATTCAAGAGTGCTTTTCCCTCTTTAAGTAACAACAGCATTTTTTTCTGTGTGGATCCTTTTTTTGGAATCGCTAAAGAAAGCCATATATTTTATGACCAAAAATCAAACCAAGTCATGTATTCTGCGCTAAAAGGACTGTTAAATTAGCTAAAGAAGAAGAATACCGTCTGCATTTAAATGAAAAGGGAAGCGTAGATGATGAGAGATGAGGATCATTTTCTTCTGGTTTTCTTCTCTGTGTCTCTGATAGAGGGTGGAGGTCTGGCAGGAGGAAGAGAGTTGTCTGTAAACAGATAACCTGACTTTGTTAGTAAATGAAATACAGAGAGCTCGGGGATGGAAGCATTTATTTCCTCTTCCTCTTCATAGATAAATGACTTGCTGTCTCCTGAGCAAAGAGCCAGCTTTATATTTTTGACGTTTTCGTGTTTAATGTGTTGTATATTTTATACTGCCCATCTTTATGCTCTGCCTTTCTGCATTTTCTTTGAAAGCTCAAATGCAGTTATTGATGCCCTGCCTCCAGTACATTATGCATTATTTGTTAGTAAGTACCATTTTTGCATATTGACGGTAACAAGAAAATGCATGTATGGAAATTCTAATATAAATTGACTTATATGTATAGGCCTAGACTCTGCTCACTAAGCTCTTCTGCAAATAATATATAGTTCTTTATGCTGCTAATCCTGAGGAGCAGCTTTGAAGACTACCGGCTTGAAGGGGGAGAAAAAAAACAACCTGGACATTTAGCTTTTAAAGACTTTTATCTTATATTACAGGAATGACAGATTGTGCTTCTTTCTAAGGCTTTTATGCTTTGTTTCAAGTGGCCCGGGAAGGGGGGGAAGAGAGATGCACGAGGAGACGAAGGGTGATATTGATAAGGATGGAAGGTGCAGAGGAGTGTACTCCAGTGTAATGCAGCTTTATGATGCCCTTTTTCATTTAGCATGAATGGTTTTTATGATTCCATTTCTTAGGTGAACAGGGATGAAAGAGGGCTGAGGGGTTGACACAGACAGAGGACAAGCTGAAAAAACCTTTGCTGTCTTCACGGTCAATGCAAAAAAAAGAAAGAAAAAGACAAAAAAAACCCTCTAAGTGTCTAAAATAGATATTCTGGCAAAAATGTGAGTGAAAATTTGGCTGTGAACTTAATGTGTTTCCGTCAAAACAGCTTTCCCTTGTACAACCTGGCTGATAATAGGCTGCTACAGTTGCTCTGAGAGTATTCACCCCTCATTAACAATTTGCACATTTTGGTTAAGCTACAGTTATTACCTTGTTATCAGCTTTTTTCTTTGTCTGGGATTTTTGAAATGTGGAGAACATTTATTTTCTCCAAAGAATTACATTTAACACACTAAGCCTTTATCAACACCCTTTATTAAACACCCATTTTTCCCTTTGAGGTGTACTATCCCCATAAATGTATTTTTTTCAATCTGACTGAAAAGTACAAAACCCATACTTTTCATCTGCTTTAAGCTATATTTGGGTGGATAATATAATATAATATAATATAATATAATATAATATCAGATACTGTGTGTGTTTCCAATCCTTTTTAACATAAATCATCACCTTTCTGTCACCTCAATAAATGCCAAGAGATGAAATATTCTAACCACACTAACCAGAGCTGAAAAACATTACTGAACCTTTATTCTTTACATTTTCACACACAGTAACAGGAAGGTAATTATTTTTCTTTCTTTCTTTTTTTAGTGTTGTCACCAATTCTTGGACACCATACACAACTCAGCACCATATTTCATGCTTTGTGATTTTTTCTAAGGGCAAATCGACCTTATACCAGTCATAAAGGGGCAAGTTAAAGGAAAAAGAAAAGAAAAAAGACAAAACATTTCAACTAAACAGTGTACAGTGTAATCCAGTGATAATGCCTAAGAAACATGAATTGGAACAGTCTTGTATGTCCAGAAGTGGGTGAATCCAACTCAGTGGAAGTAGTTACTTTAAAGCCTGATTTATTCTTCTACATTAATTACCTCTTTTTCCATTTTCTTTGTTTTGTTGGACATCTGTCTGCACAGATAACTCACAGTCCCAGACTTTTTTTCCCTCAAGTTTGAGTGTCTTGGGGTTGACTTTCCTTTTCCTCTACACATGTTTGCCAGTACTTGGTGTTAGCTCTGTCGGGGGGGAACAAAAGGACATGAACTTTATATGGATCATATTTCTAATGCTTTTGTCATTTTATGCTCTTAAATTAGGTTTATTTCCATTGTGGATAATTATATTTTAGATCCCATATAGGATTATAGATATGTTATGTTCAAAAGTAATGAAACATTTATTATTTCTGTCAGTAAATGTGGTTGAAACTTTAAACAAACATTATTATATCACACAGAGCAGATCCTGTCTATGACTGTAAGCTGATTGATACACACTGGTACATCTTTATCCACTGGCTTTGAGTTTAACCAGAACAGCTGATATGTTTCTAAACAAGAAAATAAGGAGATTGTAATAATGCAGAGGTACTCAGCATCTGATAAACTCATATAAATCCTTTAACATTGGATGTAAGCGCACCTCAACGTTGAAACAGAGACCTGAAAAGGTTTGTAAAACATATTAGAGGAATGCTTTGGATGGACGACTTCCTTGATTCTTACTTACTCATCTCCGCTCTGTGATCCTGATACCGATACTAGCATTTAAAGCATCACTTCCCAGGAACAGGGCATCATTTTTCTGTCTCTCAATAAGGTTTTGTGGGTTTATCCTCTGTGTCTAAGGCACATAAAGGCTTTATAAGGGTGCTTACAGACAGACTGGAGCAGAATCAGGCTTTTTGAATCTGTTTAAATGATTTTAAAGGCGGGGCTTGAAGGCTATGATTTTCTGATTTATTGCTTCCCCCTCTTAGTTCAGATTGATGTTTTGCTTTTCAATGCCTTCCTGCTTTTATGGCATCATCTTGTGTCCAGAGATGTGGCTCCTCCAATAAAGAGCCTTTTAACTTTGCTCACATTTCTATAAAGAAACAAAAGAATAAAAACAGTTTTTAAAACTTATGGAAATCTATTGTATTTTAACAGTATTCCCACACGTGTGCACAAAGCATGTGTGATGTGAATGAGAAACAATTCTCGAGCACAGTAACACAATGCAGTATAAAACAGAAACTACGTGGATATTTTACAACTGGCAGTATATTTATAATTCTCCTTGAGGCTTTCAGTAAGGGACAACCAATCACATGTTATTTTATGCTGCTGTATTAAGACGCATGCAACAAGAAAATCCTTTGAACCACAGCGTCCTCATGTCATAAGTGTCACATTGGGCTGTTGTCTAAACAAAGACATGGCCTGGAAACAAGAAGGAGTTAGGGGGACAGGTTAGGCACAACGAGAGACATCCATTTTAATTAAATGTTACACAGTCCCACTCCCAGGCCTTAATACAAGTAGGCTTACTGCAAAGATCTCATTTAGGACAAACAAGATGACTGCATCTTTCTCTAACTATCACCCACAGCCGAGGAGCGCCCTGTGATACAGGGCTGTAAAATGACTGATGTTTGTAAAAAGCGACATTTCTGCCTAGTAAGCACTTCTACAGGGACGCTCCTGAGTTTTTATGTGCGGGTTCATAAACTCCCAGACTAATGCACCCTGACACTCTGTTTTGATATCATTACAGCATTATACTCATCCTTTTTTGAGTGAAAAAATGCAAGTACTTAGAAAGTCGAAATTCATAAATAAATTTATGTCAAACTGCACTTAATATTGATTTTGTTAGTGTACAGATTCAATAATAAGGTACCGAGTGCATGAATATTTAAATATAATCTTCATTTCTGCATCTCCTAATGGCCTTTTCTCCTCTACACTCAATTTAAACCCAATTTGGAAACTATAATGTATTGAAAATGACTGGAATTCAGCAATAAATCATTGCCGGGATACTGTGCGCCTTTTATAAGATAGTCCAATATTAGTCCCTGAGGGGATCCGCACAATTAGATTTCTGTTTTTTAAACTTAGCAATTATCATTCCAACTATCGTTTCACTAGAAAGTGTTGTCTCCCCCTTTTCCAATTTCCATGCAGAAATAGAGAAAAGCCTAAATGGACTGCACACCAAAGAGGTTAACCAGAGACGTCAGAGGTCAAATTACAGGCAGTGAAAGACAACCACAGGCCATGCAAATGATACCCATAACATTACATTGTTTTTACTGTTGCTGGAAACTCAGCAACCTACATAAAGTCAGTTATTGTTAACAGCTAATGGATAAAAGTAAAAGAAGAAGAGTGATGTGTAGTTCAAGGCAGCAGTCCAAGCTGGCGTAAATGAATGAACAAAACCCTCTAATAGGCATGTGGAGCCACAGCGTGCGATCCATATGATGGCTATCAATAATTCATTCTTGGCTTTGGCCTTTTGGGAGACATTAAGGTAATATGAAGAGCAGTCAGGCCAAATGGTTTGCAAATCCCTTTTAAGCAGGATACACGGTATCATTTACCTGATTTCTGCACAAGTAGCAACTTTATAGTGAGTCTAACTGTTTTAGATAAGCACAATCAAAGGCACTTGTGTTTCATCTCACTTGATGTGGTTATAATGTATTGTGTGGCTAAAGATTGGAGCAGAATAGCAATATCAACACAATTGATCTATTTTGCTCACTGTGTTTGCTTCTTATGTTGGTGTGATGGGAAAAAACATAAACATGACATGACAAAAAATGAATATATAATAAGAAAAAAACTATTATTGTATAAAAGTTATTTATAAACTTTTTTCAATTGGGGCAAAGTGTGGCTCATATGGGCTTCACACTCTGCCACATTGACAGCTGCTAATAGTTTGTTGTTGGAACTTCCTCTGTAAGCATCCTCGCCCCGGCCCATGTGGTTCTTGTTCCTCAATCGCACTTTGTTGTCTTTACTCGCCCTAAGAAAAGCACCGCTTCAGCATTAATAATTGGCTTTTCAGAGACATTTTGATTTGTCCCTGCACTTGGATGGCCATATGGATGTGATTTGTTTGCAGAAAACAGGCTTCCATTCACACACAAATGGTCAATTGATCTCATATGATAAAAGTTAACTGAGAGGGATTAGCAGACTTTAATCGTTACCCAGAGCCAAGCAAAGGGGAAGGTTTTGTATGAAATTGGTTTTCCGGGTGGCAATATTACAGAGTGCATAAGCAACGCATGAGGAGTTTGTTATCATTTCTGCGTCCCAGCTTGTTTTCCCTGCATGTGGATGGAGTGTATATAGAGTGTAAACTTAAAGCAGTTTGACTCCTCAGCTCAGTGATTAGTCCACACACACCATATTATGTAAAGGTGGCCCGGCAGTGGCGGCTAATGGCCTTCCTGTCTCTATAAGTTATTGATGTAGCCTTTTGTGCTGCAGGGTCGCACATAAAGGCCCCTCTTTTTAATTCACAGTCACCCATGGTCAGGCTAAATGGCTGACAGTGGAATTGGAGTCCCGCGTTTATTCCAGTACACACTCATATGCACATATACTTTGTTTCGAAAATGGCTATTGACATTGACTAAAGAGCTTGAACCGCTTTTCTGCAGTGTTTCTACAAGGTTAAACAGCTGACTCAATGTGGGGTTTTTTTTGCTCGTGTGAAAAATGTCTTCCTTTGAGAGATTAATAGAAAATATTTCCTGAAAATATATTTCAGAATACGCAACAGAGAGCACATCTAAAGGTATAACTTATGATGTATATTTGCTGATAAGAAACTGACAGTTAAAGTACTTCAACTGTCTTAGCACTGCCAGTATTTAAGCTTATATTTCTCAATGTTTTATTTTTTCATTTGTGTGCACACATATGTCTACAGTAAATACACTAACAGATTGTGCTGGTTGCAGAAAAAGGAGACATTTTTACTAGTTTTGCTGCTATAAAGTAGCTGTAATAACATGCGGTACAACATGTGTAGTGTACCTGGCAACCGTGCTTGGCAATATTTCTAATTCAAGCTTCATAATGTAAGAGCTAGGCCTGGCAGCCCTTCATGTTAATTGTGTCTGTGCTTTAAAACAAAGCTTGTTTTTGCAGCCTAACACTGATTACAAAATGTTGCAGAATTCTGATCTGTGCATTTCTGAGCAGCACTTCATTTTTTCCCCCTTGAGTAGATTATTAAAAATTGATCATTCTTTGTAATAGCCTCATTTCTGTCGGTTTTCATATTTTAATCCTGTTTTAAGGAAAACATGGTACATTAATCAAATATGACAGAACATACTCTTAATGTAATCATGCAGGGGAATATGAATTGCAAATGCCTCTCCACCCCACCGACCCGCTCCACCCAAATGTACTTCCATTAATGTTACAAAATAAAATAATCATGACCGTTTTAAATAGAAATCAACTACATGGAATGCGACGGAATATTTTAGAATTGGGTTTGTGTGAAATGGCGAAATGTAGAGTCTTTACATCAAAAGCCAGCGCGTGTAATGCTGTGAACAAGCACCGGTGCCTTGGGACAGCGACTCAAGACAAATGCGAGACGACGCACGCTTCGCCAGGCCCCATTTCCTCACTGATCGAGATGGAACACAAGTTTTCTGTGTCAAGAACACAGATTCTTCTTAGCTGAGAATGATTCTTGACTAATGGTACGGTGTCACTTCCTCGACTGTCCTTGTTGGCTAGATTGACAGGTTGAGCCTAGGAGCTCTGGATGTACAAGAGTGCACTGCAGAGATGACACAACATCTCCCCATGCACAATGGATGTTTAAGAAATGTAAGATTGAGACATATGATTTAAAAGTAGAATGAAAAGCCTGCAACAACTGCAAAAACAACTGGTACCTTGGAGTTCCTGAGAACTGGAAATTAGTGCACTGATGAGGACATCCTGCAATTAATGTAATACATTATGAACGACTAGGCGCCACTATAGATCCGTACAGGATTGCATTTAGGGACTAAAATATCTCATCAGCGCTTAGAAGTTTTCCTTAAAGAGATTGGGACCGAGCATTCCAGAGACATTCGCTTGAAATGGAGAGGCACCTTTCAAAACAAGTCAATATTCAGCACAGAAGAAAGAGGTCCTAATTAGATTCATTTGCCTCTTGGATCAATGTTTTCCTAGGGATGTGAGTTATAAAGTCAGAGTGGAGCATAAATAATCAAAAACAAATAAAGATGTGTGTTTGGAGAAATATGGCTGATAGTGCTCATAAAATCTCCGCCCTGCATGGAAAAGCAGAATGAATATTTAAAGATGGGAAGGAAAGAAAATAGCTCAGGTAGAAGAAAAAAAAGAAGCAGTTTCTAAAAAGGTCTGACCTTGGCCAGCAGAGTAGAGGAATCCTTTAGAGGGTACCTTGGCCATACTTAGTGAAAAGTAGATAATTTGTTAATGTCACGCACTTGTTGGAAATGGCAGATAAATGGATTTCAGCCATTATTTTCCAGCCTAAGTGAAGTGAAGGAGGAAACGTTGCGGAGAGGACAAACCCAGTTATGACTGATAAGTGTCTAAAAGCTAATGAAGGCTGGCTAGGCCAAGGTCAATGGCTGCTAGTGAGATGCTATGTGCTGCTCCGTTGTCCTGCCGCTTAAATATAGAGGAAATATACATTGAGCTTTTAACACCTTGAAACATAGGAGAGACTGGTATATGAAATATGGGCATGTAATGGCTTTTTAATGACGGCCTCCCAGCCCACTATTCTGGCCTGAGATTGGAAATCGGAGGTGAACCTTGATATCACTGCACTAAGTGCTTGTAATGCACCGTAACTTCTGGCCATCCTGTTGAGTGAGACAGTTCAGGCCAGGAGATAAATGCCCCTGTACTGGACAGGGCCTCTGCTGGCAGGAGGACGCGGCACTCCCTGCACTTCTTCTGTAGGTGAAAACAGTGACAGCCCAGTAAGCAGTGACTTGTTAATTTACAGGTCAAGAGATGTCAAAGGTACACTATATTATACAACTGGGATGAAAACTTGGTTGAAAAGTGGAGGTTTTCAGACATACAGGTAGGATCTGCTCTTCACCGTCATTTGGTGAAACAACAGTTCTATATGTCTAAAAATATTGTTGCACTTCAACCAAATTTAGCCCAGTTTTAACCAACACACACACTTTAAAAGAATAATGTTTGCGAATACAGTCTTATAGTGACAAACTTTGCAAAAACATCATCAGTCTGCACAGTGAAAGTCAGACATGCAAGGGAAATACTCATCGAAAATTACTCATCCTTTGTGCAGTATACACAAAGAACTCACATGAATATTGGAGTGACAAGAGAGCAGAAGTTGCTTTAAATGCTGCTGCTACAGTTTGGGTACAAGCTGACCCTTGGCTGGACTTTCAGTTTTGACTCCTATAATCCAATCAGCTGAGTGAATAATTACAAAATAATAACAACGGTGCAACATCATCTTGGCTCCATCCAGTAGAGTGGCTTCCCTTCCGCCACTTGTGTGCTTAATGTCCTCTAAAGACCCATATTACACCCCAATTAGATGGCACTCTTGTTTCCTTACATCAAGGGCTTGACTCTACTGGCTTGTCACCCTCCCTTGGCCTAATCAATTTCATTACTCCAGTTACAGCCCCAGCCCCGGGAAAGCTGTGCCCTTAAACTTCAGCTCCTGCTTCAATCGATCAATAGCCCACGTCCCTGCCAAGGTTCCATTTAAAGTTCATTTATTTCAAGCCATCATATAAAACAAGACAGAGCATCGATGCAGCCCCACTTTGCTTTATTTGACTGAGGATTTCCACCATGACACTCAAATCCACTCCAGTTTACTCCCAAAGCTGTTCTGGGAACAGGCACCAGGTAGGATCACAATATCGCTGAGTTTACTTACTTCCTGTTTTCCGGCCCTGTGCTCCGAGTCACATGTGCACTTCTGCTGTATGTGCTGTAACACAGACAAAAGATCATTATTAAATGACACGATACCTGCTGGGTATTCTAAAGCTGTCACCTCAACATAAATTAGCAGTTTTCTATATGCAAAACATTCTATATGCATTTTCAAAACTCAAGTTTTTATCCCATTGGAACAAAAACAATTTAAAGCAACCTTTGGCTTGAGGATACAAACACTGAGCAAGTGTTCACAAGTTTCAGTGAATAATCACACACGTAAAATTTCACAGAAATCTGTGCACCTTCTGCACATTACCTTCTTCACAGCTCCCTGTGGATCCTGCAAGTGTAACATCCTATATTATCACCAGTTAATTAATTTCAATGATTAATGAAATATAGCTGGGTCTGTCTCCTCCGTTACATACTTTATTTGTGAAGTCTATAGAGATGCCAAGCTTTGGTGCGCAATTATATACAGAATTAAGGACCTTAAATATTCATAAGGGTTATAGAAGATGATCATGATTGTAAAAGCCTGCATCTTCAGCCCTTCATTAACCAGACAACTTCATTATCATTCACAGCTTGACAAATCAGTGGCATGGTTTTGGAAATCTAATGAAGATAATTTGCTTTGGATATTGTGAATGAGGTCCCAATTTACATGAAAGTGGCCCCCAACATTGATTGAAGTGGTGTGTTTTACTTATTTTGCTGCTTGGAATGTGTTGCCCTCTGCTACTGTATTTCACAGCTTACAGTAGGAACAATTATGGCTGAAAGTCTACTTGTTTGGTCCAGAAATGAAAGTGGGGCTTCAAACGAGCAGCCGAAGCAAGTTGCTTGGATCTCAAGTTGCATGACAGGCGTCAAGACAAAACTCAAGTGAGTTTGTTGATTTGTGCTGCTGTTAGTGAGTCAAAGCATGACTGGTCAACCAGACTCCTCAGACGTCCAGTCACTGCCACACGAGAATGACTTCACAACCTGTCAGAGGACATTTCCACCCAGCAATTTTTGTCCTTAGCCCTCTGTACTTACAGCTTCCAATGAACAGTGTGTTCTCATATTTCCAATTTAATCATTGCTTAGAACATGTAAAAGTTAGTGGATGAGTTGAAAGTTTGAACATTTTATGAATTATTTAGTTTTGTTTTGAATATTGTATAAGAGACTTTAAAACACTCAAAAGTGCAGGATGTAAGCTTTAAATATATTAACTCTACCACACACACCTGCAGACAAGCATGAAAAAGATAAGGCTGAATTTGTGCTGTAAAAAATTATCCCATCCATAGATAAAAAGGCAATAAATAAATACAAAATCCAGTCACCAGTGGACAAATCACTTAAAATGCCTATAAATGTCTTAATCAGTACACAGTAAGTGAGTAACTTTATTTATACACAACCTTTCGACAGCAGAAATGTAAGAAAGTGCTTCACAGAAGAAATAAAGCATAAACATACATACAGACATGAGACACAATCAAATTAAATAGAAAATAGAAGAATTACATGAAGACAAGTCTTAACAAATCCTGAGATGAGGGTCCTGAGCTGCTCTCTTAAAGGTGTCCACAGATCTTGAGTCCAAAGGGAGAGAGTCCCACAGTGTTAAAAAGCCACAACCTCAAAAGCACACACACGTAGCAATTAATATAAGATTAGGGCCCCTTAAATGTCTGAAAATAATGTCTTAAACTTCCCTTAATTTGCAAGATCAATAAAGGCTGTTTAAAGAACCTGAAGTTATATGATTAAAACTTTTAATCGTTAATGATAGAGCAGGCTAAGGAGCATCAATAACATTAAGAGCTTTACTTTGGTTTCTTATGATCACATTCATTTTTCCCCCTCCACCTAAGAGTCCTTATTTCATGCACATTTTACTTTAATTTCAATATGAAAAGTGATAAAATGTGTATAAAATTAAAAGGCTCCGTCTGAAAAACTTGCAAAGCTTACCTCAGACTCCATGGGGTTTAATAACAACTGTCTCAGTTTTACGAGCGATGTTTCATGCTGGCCTAAGCGGCACTGACTGAACTCTGAGTTGCTGTGGTCTTTCAGAACACCACTTTGATGAAACAGGCTTGATTCAGTAGCACATTGGGCTTTAAACCAAATAAAAAAAGCTTCTTTTGGTACAATGAGCATGTCAGCTTTGCCACACATGGCAAACCCTGCTGTAGTAGGGCTTGGCATGGGGAGGCCCATCTCTGGGAGTGATTTCTTCCAAAGCTGGCCCAAATGAAAGCATCTTGTTTTAATCAGGGATTCTGGCTGCGATAGCTGCAGTGGGAGCTGTGAGGATTTGGCAGTCAGTTGCATTGCAGACGGTGGCACTCGTACAAAATACACAAATATTTCCACAGTAATTATGTGTCAAGTTAAACAAGCAATTGAGGGCTCGGGCTGAATGTGTTGGGAGGGAGTACTAAGCGAAAGAGCACGGTGTGTTACTTGGATGCAGGGGATTGAGTGAGACCCCCAACAAGACAAATTAGGCCATCAGACTTTGATAGGCTTTAGGATATTTTTTTGGCTACAGCAAATGCAACAGACCGCCTTGTAATTGTGAATACTCAGTGGATTGAACAATATCATGTGGTATCGCCACGACTCGTTCCAGCAGAGGAAGGCGCTTTAAGTTCAGTTCACAAGATAGAGTTCAAAGACTGGGTGGATGGCCAAAAGGACTAAGTAATTGTGAGATCAGTGACTTGTGCTTTTTTGTGGTTCCTGGTTTATATAGCCACATTTGTAAATCTACATTGGCATGAGTGCTTGAAAATGAAATACAATCACTGTCTGACTCCACGGTTCAAAAGCTGCTGGAAAAGGGTGGAAATTTAAATTGATGTTTTTTTTACTGAATTTTTAGTCTATCAACTCATACACAAGTAGAGAGTACTCAGACCTCTACCAAGGCTGTACAAACCTCTAAATGTGTTGTTTTATCGACAGAAAATATTTAGAATTTCAATCTGTAGCTGGATGCAATCTGCCTCAAAAGTAACATGACCTGATAGACAGTCATGAGATACAGATCTAAAAAAAAAAAAAAGTTTAGAAAAGATCTTTTTAAAATCCTGAATATGTACCAAAAAGAAATCAGTACTTCCTTGGCCCAGGGTTTAACTTTTCACCAAACTATAAACAATTGTGGTTAAAGTAAGATAACGGTATATTGGTACTGTTATCTATAGCGCAGGTGCAGTTGTTTTTAAAGACTTTAAAGACTGTCTGAGGGAGTCTGTCGCAGCCACTCTGTCGCACTAACTTCCCTGTGACCTTCCACCATGAAGACACTCTCCACACATTGAGTATCATTGCACCTGATTTAAAGCTGGCTGATCTGAACAGGAAACCAAACACTTGCCATTCAGCAAAAAGAAAATCCCCCTCTTCACAGACACAAACATCTCAGTCTTGTCGGAAAGAGGCTTACAAGGTATCAGGGGGCTGAAAAAGTGGCATCACAGGGATTTCTCGCAATCGTCCTACTGTAAGACCTCTGGTAGTATTCACATTATAAAGCTGCAATGAATTATTATTTTTATTACTGAGGAATATATGAAAATAGCATTAATGAAAATAATGAAAAAAGCCCCTCACAAATTCCTATTGAGTGTCTTGTCTGATCAACAGTCTAAAGAAATTCGAAGCTATTAACTTTGCAGAGATGTACAACAGCAACAAATCATCATATTTCAAATATCTGGAATTTATCATTTAAATGTAATCGATTCATTTTCTATCTGTCTATGGATTAATATATTAATTGATCATTTTAGCCCTAATTCACATTCTTTACTTAAGTGAAGTAAACAACAACTATTAGGATTAAAATACAATTCAGACAAAAGTCAAAAGTAAAAGTAGTCATCATGATAAGGGTCTCTTGTTGCACAACATGCATAAATACATAAGGCCAATTCTGAATGAGAGAAAACAGAAATTTTGGATCTTCAATTTTGGAAACCTTTTATGCTTTCATGTTACATGCTCCGTCCTCTACAGGTTCTTCATATATAAAAATGCCTAAAAATGCATGTTATCAAGTTGAAACAAAGATATTTTTAATAGTCTCCAGAGAAACCTGTAATTAAATGTATTTTTCTCATGGTGTGAAGAAAGTAATTCCCTCTGAAATGTAGTTGAAGAAAAGTAGAGTCTCCCAAACTGAGCATACTCCAAATTGTACTTAAGTACAGTACGCACCTGACCGTCCTGCAGTTCTTTTTGTTAAAACATCCTATCATAAATATTCATGAAGATTGTCTACCAACAACAAAATCTCTGTCAATTTTTTGTCCAAACAGCATCTCGGGCCTTTACTGCTCTGTATGTCTGAGCTCCCCCACTGAGCATCTCCCAGCAGTGTAGCTATGACACTCTCATTACACCCAATCCAATATAAGCCCCCTCATTTCTCTCCTTACTGTATGGAACCGGCACTCAGAAGTGACACCACCTCTGTGAAAGAATATGCTCATTAGCAAAACCAGCTAACAGTAGATCTCCTCGTGTCTATTAGTGTTACATTTACCTTTGGCGTGACAGTGATTCATCACAAATATTAGCTTTGACTGGAATCCTGTCTCTGTACACTTCTATTGCTGCTGTGACAACCATTAAATCACCTGCCACGGTGCAGCCACTTTACTGATGCCGCTGTTGATGCCTGGCTGACCCGTCGAGCCCCCAACAGTACATACTTCTGTTTTATGTCACACATATGGTAGCACAATCTTACAATCCATTCAAGCAAACAGAAAAGTGAAAATTACACGTGTGACTTTTCCTGTCTAAGTGTGTGAGTGCAGAGATGCATAGAGCAACATGAAGCGTACACCAGAGATTTTTCATAATTATCACATATCATAAAGCAACGCTCTTTCTCATTGCGCCGCTGTTCTCCGTTCTCCGGTTTCAAACTTGTCATTTCCTGGGGTATTTTTTTCTTTACACCTAAAAAAAAAAAAGTGCCTGTTTCTGTTTTCTACTTTTTTTGTGTTGCTTTCATGAACCAGGCTGGGAATTGAGAAATAAAGTAAACAGTTGGGCTCAGATTCCATTTCTTATTTAAATGCTCGCATTGTCTGTGCCAAAACCATGATTTCCCTCCTCACTCTGCTACACACAAAGCCCACCTTCCCAGGTGCCTGCTACAGATGGTGATAAAAGGTATTTGCTTTTTGAAGGCATTGTCTCGGGTTTTTGTGTAAATCCATTATTTAGGATATCCTTGAGTGGATGTTTATTGTTATGAATTTTTAGAAAACTTCCTGGTTCCTGGTGGTGTGGGGTATGAGGTAAATTCCCCTGGATACTTCATCTGTGCAACTGTACAAATTCAAAAAGTTTTAATGAAAAGTGAGACAAGAATGACAACAGTTTATGTGCAGTAGACCTGTGGTTCTCAGTCCTCCAGGTTTTCATCCCAACCAAACGCTGCAGCTGCCGATTTAGCTGATTGGCTCACTTTTAACCAGAGAGAGAGAATATCTGGTAAAATCATCTAGGGGTTTGGTTGGAAAATGGAAAATAAACTTACAGATTTGTGTGACTCAGTGGCACATTGCTGAGACACAGATGTAACTAGAGTCAAGTTGTCCCGGTGGCACATTTGGCAGAGGTACTTACCACGCAGTCTGAATCCCAAATGAGACCTTTGTCACATCATCTGTCTTCCATATTTTCTGTCTCTCCTTGCTGTGAAGTTGCCAATAAAACTGAAACACACCCTAAATGCCTTTAAAAACAATTAAATAGACAAGAATGGCACTAATGCTTCCAAACAGATTTTTGGTGGGACCCTCTGTATAACAGCAGCCACACAGACAAGTTGCCAAGTGGGTCCAATAATAGCCAACAACAGTTTAGTGCGGCACATATTAAGCCCCTTAACCAAAGTCTGAATTTAAGGTGCATAAAACAGCGATTGTCAGAAAAATGTGTCTATGGTGGATAATTCAACCAAGAGTCACAGATTATACTGGCTGACTTATTTTTGAGAGGCGCCACCTGGTTCTTTAATATTAAACTAAGTAATGTTGCAGAGCATTTACATATATCATATATATCTACAGAATGTGTCCTTTAACACAGTGGTTCTCAAACTTTTTCACATCAAAGAGTGATAAACTGACACAAATTAGACTAAACAGACCCCCATTTGATCAGATTTTGTCCCTGGGTCCCCATCTGATAATATTTTTGCTTTCAGATGTTTTATTAAAGAAAGTGTAAAATCCATGACGAAAATAGTCACGCATTTTGTCATGGTGTTATTTGTGGAGCTAAAATAAATAAATAATTACACTTTTTGGTGGGGACCCTCTTGAACCTCTTCAAGGACCCCTGGGGGTCCCTGGACCAGAGAATTACCGCTTTGATATTTAAAAATATTAGCAGGTGAAGTCCAGTTCAGAAGCCCTCAAAATGTTTGTGTCAAAATGTCTAAAACACTCATAAAAAGGTGCAAAAAATGTGTAGTCTCTCCTCACCTAACTGATCATATTGCATGTTATATAGTATTCGACACAAACGGCACTTACTTAGACAGTTTTTCCGTTTTAAAATGAGAGCAGCAGAAGTCGGTCAGGTGTGTGATGAGCCATGCAGGGCGCTGGTGCTGAGATGAGCCAGTGGGAGGCGCTTTAGCCGTGTTGTATTCAAGCTGCAGTTTGCAGCATGGAGATGCTTTCTCCTCAAAGTGAGAAAACTTTTTTTGAAGAACACTTCGTTTATTTTGTACCGCTAAACAAAAATATTATCACATTCACAGCACGCCATCTAATTATTAGGGCTATCATAGAGGAAAATTGACACTTTGCGATACATTTATTAATGTTGGTGTCGTGCAGAGGAACAATGGGCAGTTTGCCATAGATGTTACAAACATGTCGGTGATGCAGATCGCAACGTTGTTTTATTGTTTGCCTTATAAACATGCCAAAGCGATGAACGCACAGGCTATAGATAAAGTTATTCTCTCTGGTGGAGTGTCTTTATACCTGCGCGTAAAACAATTAAAGAATTTTTGCTTCAAAGTGAAAGAAAAGCTGCAGTGAGCTGCAGGAGTCTGTTGTTCAAAAGGTAAATAAGGTTGAACAGAAACACATGGCCATGTATAGATGATTTAAGAGATAAACGCCCAAATATTGTTCATCCAATTAATAAGGTCTGTGCAGCTGGTGACGGATGGGCTGGGGGTCAAAGTGCCGTTTCTCACATTTCAGTTCATTTGCACAAAGACAGTCAGACGCCTCGACCTACTGTGAGTCAATACCGCTAATAACAAAGGACAGGATCCTGGTGTGACAACGCCTTGAAGTTGGACATGTCTCCGGATACACTCGCAAAATATGGAAAAGCACACAAGCAGAAACGCAAAGTGCAGCACAGCACTGGAAAGAAAAGAGGAACATTAGCACCAAAAGGAGTCTCTCCCAGGACTCTTGTTATTTTGCTGTTCAGCTTTATCACAGGGGACCTGCTGCAAATAGCAGGGAGGAGAGAAAATAGCTGAATGCAAACGATCTGCTCTCTTCTTGTTGGGTATTAAACACTTTATAGAAAATTAAACCTTTCAGAGGTAGCAGTAAAAGACCTGGGTGCATCTGTCTTTCCTCGACTATAATAAGGCATTGGTATCCAAACAATGCTGGGATAATGCATTTAAATACAAGTCCTATTATTTTTTATTGTTATTTTGCATTTTCTCATTCCCTGCTTCGCATCTTTGGCTACCAGATGTGTCTCCACATTGAAGAATTATTTCTCCTCCCCAGAGTCAAATAAATGCAATCAATATGAGTATTGCTCTCAGGCCTTGAAATATTACATTAATGTTCCATGTGGTGACATTTTAGCTGGAATTTTCAAATACATCATGAAGGCTCAAATTAATATTTATCAGCAAGAGGCTTTTATGCTTTGCAAAACAGTATTAGCGTGAACTCCAATAATCTTGTCCTCTAAGCAGGGAAATTGTGTCTGTGTATAGGCTTGAACAGACAGGTTTGGGATTGTATAAGCCTACCAGATGTCTCATTTTTATCAAATCAGTTCAATTCACAAAAATGTAGACAATAATAAAGCAAATTGTATTTCTTCATATTCTGAGGGTCATTTATTAATATTTACATTTTACATATATTTATTCTTTTCTTTAATTCCCTCAAGGGTGTGAGAGTCGGTCCCATTTGACGTAAGTAAGGGGGTGGGGTGGTCCTGCATTGATATTATTATTTATTCAGGTATGTTAAACAATTTGTCCTCCCTATCCTTGCTGATCTGAGCAAAAAAGCCTAAGAAATTCAGAAAAGATCGATTTCTCAATATGTACTTGAACTCACCAGATAAAGACACAGAGCCACCAAATAGGGCAAAGTGTGTTTATGCACACACATGCATAATATTACGTTGCATAGTTTGTTTGTTTTTTTACACATCCACATGTGCATGTACCTGTATTTTTTTACAAAGCATTTGGAGGTTCATCCTGTCAATCCAGAAAAAAATGTTATGCATGTGTGACCAGAGGGAATAGCATTCTATCATTTATAGATCTGTTTTAAATTATTCTTGTCATTGGGCCCCAAATTTATGCTACCATTGATCCAGCAAGGAAAATATGAAACGAATTGGGGTTGCTATTTGATGACCCGCAGGTCAAGGAGATTTTAACATTGGTATTATTGAGCGTGGCATCTGTCGTTTTTCACCTGGGCCGCTGCCCTCCTCACTTTCGCCGCTCTCCACTGCCAAAATGAAGACAAACGCCTTTTCTTTCAGCATGCAAAGCTCCAGATCTGACGCTTGCAAGGTGACAAGTTGTGGTTTCAAATCTGAAAAATACACCCAGGAAAAAAATCTCAGTTAACGTTACACTTATTTAATTCTGAGGTCTGAGCATCCAGATCATTATTAAGTTGTGGGGATTTAACACTATGAAGCTTTCATTCATTAAGTCATTAAATCATTCACCATGTTGTGCAAGCTATTTATGTTTGATGATTTTCAAGACATAGCGTAGACTCCATAAGTCAGAAATCAGCCAAAAATAAATGTAGTTGGTGTGTTTAGTTAAATCAGCTGATACACTAATCTACTGATTTTCAAGAATATTTAATTTTCTATATTATATAAACTTAATAAACACACCATATAGACATGTATATTTGTGTATGTTCAGGATTGTACAGTATATTCACTGCATCCACTATTCATTATTTACACAACAGATTGTTGCTCAAGTTTTCATGAAGCAATTTACATGACACAGTTCATGTGAACAGTGGATCCTGCACTATCTTTGAGCTGTGTGAGTCTATTTTCACTCCGATAGCCAGACTGTGGCAGAGCAACACCGCTCTGCCTCCGAGCTCAGAGCAGAATGAGCCAGGTGTTGTGGTAACAGACTTCCCCTGTGGCCCACTGATGAAGAACATCTGGAGTGCTTCTGTTCCGCCACTTCTTTCCTGTCCCCAATATGACCAGGCGATGTAGCTAACAGTGCGATGCATGTCGACACATGGCTCCAAGGTCCCTAGATAGGGTATGAGATGCTCCGATATTCATACCTGACAGGCCTGCCCCATTGACACAGTGTGCACTCTTTCCATATGTGGGGCTGGTGTTGGGTGCAAGGGTGCTGAGCCCAGTCAGAGAGTTTACAACTTAACAGGTAACTGCTCTCTGTAACTCTTTCAGGTCTGAAGGGAGAGAGACGTCAAAGCTGAGTGCAAGCAATAAATGTACATTGTTATCATCGAGCTTAAAAGTGAATGAACTCATAATGGAAAGAGAAATGACTTAAATATGTGAAAATATAGCTTTTTTGTGTATTTTTAAAAGTAACAGTTATAACCGTTAAATAACCGCCGATTTTATTCATAATTCGGAGGTGTTTGGGCAAACAAAGTTCCTCTTTCTGTTTTTCAGCTGTAATAAATTTCAACAAACATTATGATAGCTTCACTTGTACTTTTACCTTTGAGTTTTAACCGTATCCGTTCCGACAACCTACATTTACAACATGATTAATAGCTAGGGATAAAAGTCTAGAGCAAACAGAGTAATGCAGTAATACAACTTTTGTTTTACAATGCTGCAGTCCAATCTGAGTACATGGATCTTAAATCATTAGGAGTGACATACTGGACCTCGCTGCCAGGTAAGTGGGCATATTTAAATGCAGATACAGATTCAACTGCAGTATGTATGGGAAAAATTGTCAAATTTGAACATTTGAATGATAATTATAAAAAAACTATGGCACAAGAAAAATGTTTTATAGTTTTAAAGCACAGATTAAAAAAAACCCTTTTTATTTCAAAAAGAATGTAATGATTTTTTTAAACATCCCCCGAAGGTGCTATTAATCCCTGTCTTTTAGATATGCATATGCAAAAGTCTTGTCCTACTTTTATTACATTAACAATTCATCTTAGATTGTTTTTGTCCTTCTCCCCCCCTGACAGCTGAGGCTATAAAAGAGTTAAATCTGCTGGAACCTTGCCCTGCTGGCCAATTGAATGGCAAGCACCGTGATCCAAAACACCCTCTGCAGAAATAAAACAATATATAGAAATGTGCAATACTGGGATTTAATTTTCCCACCACCATCCATTTATATAATACATGAAATGAACCTCAAATTAATTTGCACCGAGGCTCTAAAGTAACAATGTAATCTCAGTGTTATAGCACAGTTGCAAATGGATTTCTGTCTCTTGTAATTTTATAAGAAGCACTCTAGGGGTCACCTTAAAAGATGTCGCTATTTTTTAAAAGCCAAAACTATCCCGTGGCCTGTCAGCAAAGGGAATCTCTGCAATGCAATCTGTTTTGTGCCATCGATTTGTCTGGTATTGCGCCTTGTCACATGGTTTGCCTGTTAGGTTTGCCTGTATTGGCAGAGATGACTAATATTATACGCAGATGTCTATAATAAAGTGTGGAGTATCTGCTTACTTGTGCGCAATCTGGTCCTTACAACTTCCTGACCAGTGCAGAATGACTTGAACCCCGCTAAATGTTAAAGGAACAACATTACATTACATCGTAGTGCATGACTGACGGAGAGGGGGGCTCAGCAGAATATGATGATCCTTCTATTAGTGCCCTTCTGCTGAAGAACCTGAAACTGATTTCTGCAAATGATGCTGGAATTGACGCCCTTTTTATACTGCATTCATATTTTATTGATCTGTTTTAACCAATTATGTAAAGACAAAAGGAAAAATATCCATTCTATGATTTTTAATCTGAATTCTGGTCAAAAAGCAAGTATTTACCCACTGATTTATATACCCTAATGCTCTGTATGTACCCACTCATTTCCTATAAACAAGGTTCCCAAGCATTAAAAAGTCATAAAAGTACTTTTCCAAAAGGGCAGATATGTGACACATTTCAAGCAGCACCTGTCATGCTATCAGTCACTGCAGAGCACTTCTCCACAGCCATCATGTATTACACCTTATACTTAAAATCCACTCAGCATTTCCAGAACTTTTCATACGTCACATGAGCCCACCCAGATATGTCCTGGGCCATAACTCAGTACCTAAATTTAGGCAATATATTAAGGCGCTTCCCCCTGGACCCGATCGTGACTTTTGCCTTTTTTTGGGAGCAAAGCTTAGTGTTTCACACCGGTGGATCGGAGGCTGTCCTTGTGTAGTGTTTAGTTTTCAAATTAACACAAAGACTTGGTGAAGGTCACTCAGAATACACAATGTGACGTGATTTAAAGAGTGTTTTCACGACTGTAGTTGAGAGCACAACGCTGCCAGAGAACATAGTTGACCCACACAGTATCATAACTTAAAAGAGACAAAATACAGAGCATGAGATTATATAATTTGATAATAGTTTATTGTTTACATTGTAGACTTCAATAATGTCATGATAATGACACTATAAATGGCACATCTAGATTTGCTTCTGGGTGAAGATGACTTTGTTCTGCTCAGTGTGATTGTCTGCTTTGACCTTAACGCCCTGCAAGCACCCTGATCAGATGGCTTGTTAATTTCCTCATTTCAGAGTTTTATGGATTTTCCAGTTGCTGTTGTGTTCATAAACTAGCATTTCAGCTGACCCCCCACCACCCCCTTCACTCTTTGTGTGTCAGCGTTTTCTCTGAAGGAGGAATTTAGAGCTCAGAAAGTTTATAAATAAGCCTTCTATCAAGTTCCACAACAGGTGTGACCCCTGTGTCCTAAAACTGAACACTTTCAGTGGGCGCTATTTGGTAAGCAAGAAGGGGAGGACAAACTACTAACTACCTCATCATATAGAAACCTTGCCTAGGCATGTGTTCATATATTTTTAAAAGCCGCAGTCACTACATCATGACAAAGTGTTAAACAGGCCCAGTTTGACTTCACAATGGCAGCTGTAGTGAAGACAGACATGTCAAGTTCTGTTCCTGCCAGGGGAGTTGAAGCTATTCAATAAAGCTTTCAAGGATAAACGCCATATCAGGTGATATACTGTACTCAACAGCACTCAGTATGACACACTGAAAAGAACGCAGCTTGTCCCTATGGTGTTTCAACAAATGCAAAAGGAGGGGGATTGCGGAGCTTGCCAGGGAATCTGTGAAGGACCAACTTCTTTTCAACACCTAGCCTCAGAGTTAAGCAAGCTCCCATTTGTCGTTGCCACATCTCCCACTATTAATCAAGGCATGAACAGGCAAGGAGAAAGGAGTTTAAAACATGAATTAACTGGAAAATGTAGAACAGAGAGGCATTTTGGGAAGAATTATCAATACTTAACATGTAATATATCCGTCCTACTGCCATAATCCAGCACAACTGTGGACACAGAAGTTTTAGGACATACAATACTTTACTAAAAATGGTCATTTTATCAAATTATAAGACAATTACTTCAGCTGTGGCATTTGTAACCTAGGAATAGAAGAGAAGAGAGTAGCAGAGTTACAAGGTGTGCGTGGAGCACAGGTGGGCCTGTATGCATCTGTAAATGACACCTGGAGAAACAGGGGAGTGCTTCTTATTTTCTCTCTGAGATGAAATGTTTGCATCTGAAGGAATTATTTTTAAAGGACACAGCCGAACCATCAAGTGCCTATTTTGTACATTATGCTTTGATTTGAGTATAAGCAAGAAAATTCAGAAATTGAATTGGAAGGAGATTTCAGATCCCAGGGGAATAATTATGGTAAATCATAAACATTTTTCACAGTGTGAGACAGACAGAGTGACAGAGTCTGAGCTGATTGCTCAAATACAGTCTAAACAAAGACGCTCAGTCATGCGTGACTGATGTGCTTTACTCTTCAAACCCCTAAAGGTTATCAGTTATAAGATACAGTTTCCATTCATGGTTTTACATAGCTCATGTAGTCTTAGTGTATATAATGTGACATACCTGAAATAAAATTTAAGCACTTACATTCAACTTTGGAGTACAACAAGAATAAGAAGGATGTGCTGTATATACATTACAATAGTTATAGAAAAACCTACCTTAAATCAGTAACAGCATTTTCACCTCTGAGATAGAGTTGATTTACCTTAACAGGTGAACATACTGGAAATTATTGTAACATTGTACACATCAAGTAATAGACATAATGTTCTATATATATATCTTATTTTTGCATGCCTCATGACAACTGCAGTTTAACACTGTATTTTATTTACCACAACATCGCTGGTAAGAACAGACGAGAAATAAGAGACGACAGGTAATGGTGGGTAAAATGCGCTCCTCCATGTCACTCCCATACCCTTAAACGTCCCTCCCTGTCCCCTGTCAACTGAGAGCAGTCTTAGAATTAGGAGCAGGTGAGCCAAGAATGAAAGCTGGCTGGATTACTTTACATTATTTCAATCAATTATTCAAATGTCCCTATTGCCTTCATCATGGCTTGACGAGGCATGCCAAATAATGATCCCTGCCCACACACGCAAACGCTCACAAGTGAGGATGCATGCTCACCTAAATACTCACTTACAAATACTCAGCTGAGCATGAAAAACTCACATGCACAATCTCACAGCCACAACTAAACATTAATTTGTTGTTGATTGGGCCCAAATGTGGAAAGATGTCTGTGTCAGGTCGACCTGTGTGTGAGGTAAGCACCAGCGGGTACAAGAGCTAGTAGCATTTAATGTCTCTGTCACCTTAGTCACAGATAAGCAGCTGAAGCAGCACAGTGAGGAGCGTGAAAGGAATACGTATAACCAAACAAATGCAAGAAGAACAGGGTACCCTTTGTCCCAGACTGTGACTTTAAAGAGTGTCAAAAGCTAATAAATATTTTAGAATTAGGTGTGTGTCAGGGGCAGGCCCACTCTATCAGGCGTCTGCTCTGTTTACTCTCCCAGGGAAACAGGTGCAACCACATGAAGGAGAATTTCATTTCAAAAATAGCATTTAGCATTTTACTCCTCCTGCAGGCCTTCTCTGAGAGAAATTCTCATGTAATCATACACCACGGTTACTGAAAACTTCTGAAGTTGATCCACCGAGACATATGGTGTCTTAGGGAGGGGAGGAGCCACAGTTGCTTGAGGGACGCAAATAGGATTTAAATGTTTGGTTTGTGATTATTTTCAAAGGGGCAAATTTCTGTAACAACTGCATGAAATTACATGCTTTGCTGGCTTCATAATCCAGGTATCATAAGTAATACTTTGCAGTAACATGAAAAAAGTGTTCTTAAAGTATGAATCATTTTCCTTTAGGTGCACATTTAAATCAGTTTACGTCTAATAACATGACAGATTAGTATAAAACATCTACAGTGTAAATGCTGAGAATTAGTATACCAAACAAAATATCTAAGCTGCACCATCTCTTTATTTAAAATCCTAAATTACAGTATTGTTATATCTTTTGACATTTTCCTGAGATAGCTTTGTGCAAGGGCCTGTTCATTTTGATTATTAGAGGAGCGTGCTGTCTCCCGAACATCCAGGTCGAGCACACACTCCCTTTGAGCCTTTGCATCTTATTTTTGATTTTTCCATTCGCGTCATCAAATGCTGCCTGCAACATAATGAGAGATGTGGCAATTAATTTTCTTTTAATCAAGGTCGAAATGAAGTAAATTGGTGCAGCTTGGCGAGCCCTCATTTTCTATTTTTGCAGTGATGCAAAACAAATACGATAAAATTATGGCCCTCCTCACCTTCTGTAATTAGAAAGCATGAATGATCAGAGGGAGATGATATGTACTATACAGTACCTCTGACTATGCCTCTCCCCCCAGAGATCAGATTTCAGCTCTTTTGAAACAGATGACCATGTTTTCCTCCCCTCGCCTCCCTTATTTGTCTGTTCATTTTTCCCTCTACTGGAGTTACAGACAGAGGGAGCAGCTCAACATGACATTGACTGCAACGTTGTTGTAATGCCTCTCAAATCTTATTAAAGACCACAGCTGTGAAAGACCTTGCTGACTCTACACATTTCCATTAACTATGTTGTTTCAGTATCCCTTCAAAGTGATTAGGAATTTATTAAAATTAGATTTTACCTGGGCATCTTATCATCACCATATGGTGCGGTGACCAGCACTGTTGAAGATAGTGTTTGTTTTTCATTTTGACGTGTGAATACAGCTTCTGTAATGATATTTCTATGCAATAGCTCTTCCCTAGTTATCATTTCACACTATGAACTTTGAGCACAGACCCAAATTTCAAGTTTCTCTTGTGAATTAGAAAATCTCGTAGCTCAGAATATACCATTTGTCTTGAGAAAAGTTTAGATTTATGCGATAGCGCAGTCTTCATGGAGGACCCACACCTTAATTTCCTGTTGGAAGTGATTGAGGAAGTAGCCACCTACCTCTTATTGTCTGCCGCTTAAACATGTAAATAGCCTAGATGGAGAAAACAGGATGAAAAGACAAACAACCAGGTTTCATAGAAATGTTTACAGTCTTTGTTTGTTACTGGTGAAAGATATGACAGTGTGGGAGAGAATATATTCTTCACAATGCCATATTTATAGGGACATATTCTTTGAGGTCATGAGACATTCATGCTTATGCCTCAAGTTTGTAAGAAAGAGTAATTCACTGGCTAAGGCATTTCAGCTTTTGCCCTCTGCTGCTCATGTGCTCCGTACATCTGTCACACCAAATGTGTCTCTGTGCGGCCTCAAACACTAGGTGTACACAGTGTTGAAATGCACTGGAAAAATATATACAAAGGCTTGATCGAGCATTAGCTCTAAGTCAGCACAGTGAGGTGGGTATGGCGACAGCTGTCCAATCTTCCCCTCGCCCCCTCCTCCCTCACCAGCCACCATCACTTTTCAAAAATGTTCCCTGTTTACCATACATAGGCAGCTGCCACTACCGTTAACTTCCATAAGACAGCCACCTGCTAAAGGACATTTGTACATGTCTTTATTTAATTAAGGTGAATGCCAGTTCATTGGCCCCCTCATGCAATGTGACTGAAAATAAGTCGACCTTGATCAGACTCATGCCAGTGGATGTTTTAGAGTCTTGTGGAGGGAATTTCTCCTAAATTGACCAAAATGTCCTTTTTGATAAAAAAAGGGTTCATGTTCACAACAGCCAGTGTCACAGTCTACAACCAGATGCATATAGTGTACATTTGCTTAAACATAAGAAAATTTGACTAGTGTTTCTCAAACAATGTCTTTGTATACAAAGAAAAAGACACACACAAACACAACATTTTCATCACTATTCCACAAAACATTACAAATTGTCACACCCATGTTCAACCGCATTCTACTGCCCTACAAAAATACAGTATCAGTTACTTCAAGTGTGAAACTTGAGATTGTTTTGATGAAAATAAAACAGGTATTTGGGCTGGTACTTATGACATGAACACATACAACTCTTTGCCAACTGCTGTATATCTTTTTCTGTTTATAAGTTTTATGTAAGTCAATCTTGAAAACCTGATAGGTTGTGTGTAGAGCAGAATTTTACTTTCAAATCATTGTATTCTGGTAGCTGCTGGTAAAAAGGAGAATGTGATTGGTCTACAAAAAAACACTACTTGCAAAAAGTTTTTTTTTGCAGTTTTTTTGTATGTATATTAATAGGTTTTTCAAATTGTATATTTTTTAACAGAACATCTGGTTGGCTGTGAAGACGCTTTTTAAGAAATCGCTGCATTAGATAATTGGGAGGACTTATAAAAGAACCGTCTGACATTTTAGAAAGTGTGTAATCCACAGTTTGATCACAGTCTGATTGAAGTTTGATCAGTGTTTCCAGCAGTGAGATAGATTCAGCCAGGGTGTGTTTAACCTTAAAAAAATCATTAAAAAAATTCTGAGGCTACATGTGGAATCTGTTCTTGAATTGTAGAAATAAAGATATTAAACTGAGACTTTGTCGCATGTTGGAGCTATTTCTTGACCAACAGCTGCTGGAAGCTATGACTTCACACAGAAACTGAAAAGTCCTGTCCTCATAATGAGGTCGCCATATAATCTGCATGACTTTTGATAGTAATGCTGACTTACTTTCATGGTAACAAGATACATCTTATGAATAAGACACCTTTCAAGAAGTTGGAAGATGGATGTTTTTTATTTTTATGGAGCAAGGCTAATAGTCCACTGCATGCTTCCAGTATCATCTGTGCTGTAACTGATATCAATCTTCTAATTTGACATCAAGCATCTCCCAAAATACACTTATTTATATATGTAAATATATATTTCCAAAAAAGAGTGTTCCTATAAGCAACAGAGCATTCATAGTATCATATGATGCTATTCATAATCAGTGCTACATTATATCCTTTTGACATAAATATAGATCATGTTATTATAAGCTTCTGTATGAATCAGGGAATCAAAACTACGTATCTACTCTCAGGATGAAACAAACCATTTAGCTTAACCAAACTGCATGTCTTTTCTAACCTTGGACTGCCATGTGATTTGCTTTTAATGTTTTATAATTAGTAGTACCATGGCAAAAGAGTCAGCAGGGCAGAGGTGGGGTGGGTACGCCCTTGAGAGCAGGCCTTATGAATCAACGGCTGGCGATAAATGGACTGGATCATTACTGAATCAAGTGATCTGCAGAATAATCTATTGATTTTCTGGTCTTTCTTACTTCTTTATTATTCTGTATCACAGTATTGCAACATCAGGAGGAACCCACTGATGGATGGGATGCTTGGACCTCTGCAGTGACCGTGGGGGGTTTGCTTAAGAGTGTAGTATATATAACAAATTCCATGGTACTGGGCATACAATATATACAATAACACATGGGCTTATGCCTCATAAGGTGTGCTATTTTTAATTTACAGTTGACATTCTTAAGTAAATAGAGAGCATTAATGTTTTTGAATGAGTTGAGATGTTGACATTTTGTTTGAAGTGGTAGGAAAACTGGCAGAAGACAACGGCTGTGAGGCCTCAGTAGCATAAAATATGTACTCTATGTAACAACATACAGCCACAGATAATAGGAGAAGGGTTTGAACTATGAGCAAGCCCTACAATATTTACTATAAAGATTTGTTTGTTGAATATATTCCAATCTAATAGTGCCAGGTGTTAAAGGCTATTCATTTATAGAGAGAAGTCAAAATGCCATTGAAAACCTTTAATCCCCTTAAAATGGCATGAGGTGAAGTTCTTGTTTGAAACTATTCAGCCTAATTTTGAATTTCGGAGAATTGGTTATTTTTAAGTTCAAATGCTGCTGAATAAAATTTAAAGAGGGTGTCTGGAATGAGGATAAAAGGGTTATGTGATTGTAGTATGACAAATCAATTAAAATATCTTAAATGTATTGGATGTGTACCAGGCAGTAGGTCACAATCCTTGAATCCTAAACCCTACAAGGAAGGTAAAGATTAAAGCACTATCTACCTTGCTGGTTGACTTTGCTATTGATCCTCTTGATTCTTTATTATGTACAACGGGGTACATCACAAAACTGCTAATTGGCAATAATCTGTTTGTCAATAGTTCAGAAGACTGCAGAATTTAGATAAGGAAAGTTCAAGTTTAAAATACATTATCACATCCCAACTACTCCTATGGGCTTTGCTGCTGGAATATCTTCAAGGAGTCTCATGCTTAGAATATTTTACAGTAAATTATTGATGTATGGTAGGTGGTAGGAAAGGTGAGAGAAAAAGAAAACAAAGAGAGGGGGTGACATTAGTGTTCTGCCAATAGGAAGGTAAACTTTAAATAGACATCGAAAAACACTGTAAACAGTTATTGATTAACTGTGAAACTTAAAACACACAAAGACTAATTCTTGCGAAATCATAACGTATATATACAGTACTGTGCAAAAGACTTAAGCCACCACCATCATGCAAACAGAAAATACAGGAACTATGTACACAAAATTTAACAGTAATTATTAATTATTATTAATTAATTAAGGTTCCATTCCATTTAGGTTTAAGAGAGCAAGGTTCTTGCTATTGCTCAAGTGTAAGGGGAGGTCACACTAAATACTTGCCACTTTAGCCAATAGAAGCTGTTTTCTTTTCTATTTTTCCCCCTGTTTTTTTAATATTGCATACACATTTCCTGTATTTTCTGGTTGTATTCTATTAAATAGACTGATAAATAATTATATATGGTCATTATAGCATTGCTAAAACAACAAGTCTAATGGTGGCCTAAGACTTTTGCACAGTACTGTATATCTGTGGACTATAAGCAAAGTGATGAGGGACGTTATATATATATATATATATATATATATATATATATATATATATATATATATATATATATATATATATATATATATATATATATATATATATATATATATATATATATATATATATATATATATATATATATATATATATATATATATATATATATATATATATATATATATAACCTCAGCTGCCAAACCATGGCTGCACCTGACCAAAAATTTAAAGCTGCACCAATAATTATTTTTCCCTCAGGGAATTACCTCCTCATTATGATGGAGGTGTGACCCTGGGAGCTATGTTGTAGTGCTAGGGTGTCCCAAGGCAAATTGGTTCTAAGTGAGGGACAGGACAAAGACACTGAATGGCAACATTGTAGCTACAGTGCCACTTAGAGTAGGGACCTACAAGAGTAGGGATACTGGAGCACCCAAGATTCAGGTACTTGATTGGGTACAGCCTGAAAGAGAACTGGGTTCTGACTGTTGTTTGTGCCTATGCACAGAACAGCAGTTTGGAGTGTTTGGGCACCACCTAGGGACTCCAGAGTTCTGCTGGCGGAATTCAATACTCATGTGCGCAATGATGAAGGAATGATTAGGGGAAATGGCCTGCCTGAGCCGAACCCAATTGGTGCTTTGTTGTTGGACTTTTGTACTTGGTTGGCCATAAAAAATACCATGTTTGAGGATAGGACCATTCATAGGTGTACATAATAAAGTATCTTACATCGCTGAAGATATGGGAGAACTGCTGACCCTAAGTGGTAATATTGTTGGGCAGTGGAAAGACCTCCTAAGAAGAACTCCTAAACTTGACATCTATGGAAATGGTAGAGTTGGAAAACTCAGAGGAAGTGTTAGGCACCAGGTGTAAATGAAGTGTTGCATGGAGGACTATACAGGGCCTTCGGACTGGTTGGCCCGGGTAGTGGTTTGCAAATTTTAAAAAAAGGGGACCTCAGGGTGTTCTCCAATGATCAGGGTGTTCACAGCTCAGTTTTCCTGAGAAAGCTCATGCTGGAAAGGAGGCACTGAACAATCGGCCCTCAAACCTCAAGAGGACCATTGCTGATTTGACCCTGGTGGTGGAACGGTGGACCAGCTCTTCACCTTGGAAGTTTTCTGGAGTTTGCCCATCTACTGTGTTCTGCATACTAATAGATGGCTTGCAACCATGCCCCCAGGGGTGTTTTCTTGAGGAGGGGATGCATGAGTATTGGGTATAGGTGCTGTGCTACTGGCCATCCAGATTTTTGTGATGTTTGTGATCTGCATGGGCATGATGGTGCAGCTGGCGGAGGAGAGAATGGTTGGGGACCTCAGAATCACTTCTCTAATTTTCACAGATGATGTGGATGTGTTAGCCTCATCAGACTGTGACCTGGAGCACACACTGGGATGGTTTTCAGAGTCAGCATCTCCAAGTCTGAGGCGTGGTTCTGAGTTGTAGCCCCAAGTGAAGGAGTTCAATCATCTCAGGGTCTTGAACATTAGTGAAGGTAAAATGAATTGTGATGTTGACAGTAGTGGTGTCTGGGCTCACCCTTAAAAATTAGGATCTCAGACATGCAGCCACTGCGACCTAACCCCAGATGAGTGGCAGAGGATTAATGGTTGGATGGATAATTTATATATTTTTTATTATCAATGGATTAAATGGCAATGTGTAATGTTAAAGTTGTCGTTCATAGTGACAAACCCACAGTTATTCATCATCCCACTCTGCGATTACTCTCAGTTCAGAATGTTTTAGTGCCTTCATCTCATTGTTTTCATTTCACAAGGAGCAACCTAACTATTTTGATTCAGTCTCACTTCTCTCATAATCCAATTTCCAGCCACAACAACTGTTTTTGGCTCAAAAGGTCTGAGAAATGCACTGCACGTTACTTTCCCAGCACCAGAGAAAAAGAGCTCAGGAGTTTGTGGAAACCCAAAATAGAGCTAAATTGAGAGAGAATATTGGATTTGGATTAATCAGCAAACACAACTCCCAATGAATACAATAATTTCTTTGTTTCTGGTGGATGTATAAATAGTGTTTTTTTAACATGTTTACAACAGCAACTTTAATACTAACATACTAACATTAACATAATATTGTGTTTATACGTAGCTTGCTCCACTACACCAAGTGTCCAGTATAAATTCATTATATTTATGCTTAAACAAAGATTGAACCAAGAAGGTATTATGATGGTTTTGTAGTTATTCTACAGTTGCATTGTTTAGTCAGAGGAATATCAGTGCTTTTTGTGGTCTGTCCTATAAACAGTGTTGGGGTCGTTACTCAAAAAATGTAATGTACTACACATTACTTGTCACTTAAAAAAAAAGAAAGAAGTAATGCGCTACTTTACTTAATTGCTCCATGTTGAAAGTAATCAATTACTTGTTACATAGCATTTGTGTTACTCCTTAGCAACATCTGCCATGTCATGTAAAAATAATATAACAACAAATAAAATGAGTCTTGACCATCATATAATAACTGTACACATAATAACTGCCTCAAAATAATATATAGACAACCTTTTTTTCCTCAGAGCAAAAGACTGGCCAGGCTGAAGAGACTCTTCACGGGCGCACTAGATGGCATTTCCATCCTGGTATAACACCGGTCCAGATAGCTCATGAAAGTTTTCCTGTCTGATGACAGGCATCCATAGACTATTATTGGTACTTTGCTGAGCTTTTTTCTGAAAGACGGAGATTCCAGTGTATAAACGAGCATCACATGGCTTTGGCTGCTTGGTTGGGGTCTGCATACACTCAGTCTGATTATCACTGTGGGTCCATGAGTGTTTCGTTACTACCTTCGTGTTAGCATGAGAGCTCAGGCAATTGTTGCACAAGCATGCATGAAAAGCACCTTTGATTATTTTTTTATGCCACCAATTTATACATCATAATTGAAAAACTTATGTAATGCAAGTTACAACATATTGGTTTGTTTAGTAACTGTAATGTGATTACTCAATGTAATGTGTAAATGACACTGTTACGTGTTACATTACTAAGTTACAGATAAATGTAATGTGATTACAGTAACGCGTTACATTGTGATGCATTACACCAAAAATTTCCCATAAATAACAACTATTGCAGTATGCCTGTAATTATACTTTATATAGAAAATATATGAGGGTCTATTATTGGATCTAGTTTCTCTTGTCAGAGTGGCATCTGCAGCTGCTATACAATAGTTATATTTATTTCTACAAAAAAAGCACTTCAGAAATACATCACATGTATTTTCATAGTGCCACTGAAAATCAACACAGAAAGTATTTTTTTATCATAATATTTTACTTATTTTGAATTTTAAAAGTATTTATTTTTAGTTTATTATATATCCAGTAGGCTTCTCTATTCAATATTTGTTGAATGTTTTGGATGTGGATTTAAAAAAAAAAAAAAAAATCTTTTGGAGTGTGTACATTTAGGCAGGTATGTTGTATGGGCTACATTTTTTAAAAATTACAGAATAAAACCAATCTGATCTAAAAATATCTACTAATGTACTCTACCGGACAGTAACATCTGTGCTCTGTAATGTGAACAGACATATGATAACTATTTATTTAGCATTCAACAACAACAACTCCCATGAGGCTTTGACAGGTTTACATTTGTTGGAATGATGAACAAAAAAGCCAACTAACTGAGTGAAGACATGAACAGGGAACCCCAACAAATGTATTAACTGACAAGACAAATAATGTCAATAATGGGGTAACTAAACATGTTAACACTAATTTGGAAATAAAGTTTACAAAATATCTTTCTTTAAAGGTCCAGTGTGTACAATTCAACAGCATCTAGTGGTGAGGATAAAGATTACAACCAAATTAATACCCCTACCTTTTGCTTTCAAGTGTGTAGGAGAACCTATGGTAGCCATGAAACTTGCGAAAAACTTGAAAGGCCTTCTCTAGGGCCAGTGTTTGGTTTGTCTGTTCTGGGCCACTGTAGACACAGAATGGCTTCCGTGGAAGGGGATTGTATGATTCGTCCACCAATTTATACACCATTTTACAGCTGCAACAGTAAATGGAGTAAGCTATGGCATAGGCTATGACGTAAGCATTTGTTGACAGTGCTTTTGTAATTATTCTCAGTGCCAGAAGGGGTAGACAAAAGTCCTGCACTCCAGCTTTAAAGTGACATACATCTTCTAAATGCCTGGAAACAAATGGGTTCAGATCCAGCAGTTGGTTTGAAATATAAATTAAGGGTGCCTGATACTGTTTAGGTGCTGTTGAAAAACTTGATAGGCTAACAGGCAAAAGCCCTGTCCCACAATTTAGTGGTCAAACTTATGCTATGTGTCATATTTTGTGGGCAGACAATGTGTTGATTTATTAGAAATATTTATCTAAAGTATCTGAATTTCTGGAATTTAAGGTAGCAACAGAGCAAACTATTTGGACAAGCTGTCAGTTAGGATAGGAACTAAGGCTGTACTCCAGTCCAGCTTTTCCAAGCAACACCTGCTAACCGAGAAATTCAATTAAGGACTCCTCTTCCCACTTGGAGCCGGTCTCCAGGGCAGATCTTCCGGGCTGCTCGCCCTGTAAGAAATTAGAAAATGCTACAATAAAACCTGAAAAACTGAAAAAAAGAAAACAAATGTGGCAACTTTAATAATGAAAGCTCTCACACTATCCACCGTAAACACACACGTCCCTTTAGTTGGAAGTCACCGAAAGACAGCGAAGTACCACAGGTAAGAGTTTTCCTTTTTCTCTCAACTACTGCTCATTTCCAAACATATAACTCGCTGCAGAGAGAAAGCGACACCGACGTGCTCCACGCCGCAGTGGTGGCACGAGAAATGGAGAATGATATAACAAGCAGCTTTAAAAATAGAAGAATTGACACAAGAGGATAGAGACTTGATGTGAGGACTTGTCCGTAAGCACGGCGTGACTCCCAGCCTCGGTGCAGTGGCAGGAGCAGCGCCCGGCGGCAGACAGCGGTCGGTGCGGAGCGACCCATGCAGTGTGTCAGTGAACCTCTTGTACCAGGTTTTCCTTAAACTTTGATAATTCACACACCGGTCAAATTATAAGCCAAACACCGGATGGAAAGCAAGCGTCAGACTGGTTACAAAGTTGAGACAGATATTGCAACCACCCCCTCCCACTGTTCGCACTTTTTTGCACAGTCAAGCCTCAGATACAACACAAATGTAAAGAATAGAATAGACAACGTTTAAAAAAAGAAAGAACTGACATTGGTATATTATTAGCAGCTCAGACTTAAAGCATACTTTATTACTGACCGCTGACACTTCTCCAAAACTGCAAAAACGAGCGACTTTTGGGTGCGACTTTCAGCGCACGAAAGTGCCGGTTTTTGTCGAGAAAAACTTAGTGAAACTCCTCTGGTTGCCTCTAAACAGGTAGTTGCTTTCATACAGTATCATTTACTCTAAATAGAGGAACTTCTATAAATGTAATCAATATTCAAAACCTGAAATGCGGAAGTTCTGCTGTTGAAGATTTTCTGTAAATGACTTTTGGAAGCATGTTTTCTTTGTTTTGCTTCCCCCCCTCCCTGAGGTTAATTTGCACAGCAGTATCAGACATAAACCAAAATCGCAACCTGCTACATGTAGGAATTAATCAGAAATGTTCTAATTATTTAGAGATTCATCAGGGCATGTTGTGTAAGCCTATACATCTTTATAAAAGTGCTATTGTAAATATTACATTATTAAACAGTTTTGAGAAGCGGATCATTTGCCCAGAAAAGTTAAACTATTGGTAGGTTATACCCATTGACAACACACACACACACACACACACACACACACACACACACACACACACACACACACACACACACACACACACACACACACACACACACACACACACACACACACACGCTATGTTTGCAATGGTAAATATGATTTTTCTGCAGTTCCTGCTCTGTGTCTGTAAGGCAGGTTTTTTTTTCCACCTCCTGCAGAACAAACAATCTGTTTAAAAACACAGTACGTCCTCTGCATGTTTACTCAGTTGTGATCTCTACAAAACACCACTATGATGTGAGATTTAATTTAACATGCTTTTGTAAAGGGTCACTGTTTGTTCTCATGCGCAGTTGCAAATGTCTTCACTGTGTGCTTGCCACTGTGTTTGTTATTATTCTCAGGGATGAAGATGAGGACAGGAATAGATCACTGGCACTTTAAACCCGGAGTCCTCATATTCTCGCCGGATCTTTCTCCTTTGCTAATTATTGTGTTGTTTTCAGAGCAAATATGTCATATCCATGGCGACCAGGCAGGTTTATTGTCTCTCCCATGCAATAGCTCACAAAAGTAATTAATTATCCCCTTTTTTCTCTCTCCTTCCTGTCTTTGGTTAAACAGATCATTCATGGAAAGCCATCTTCTATATTAAAAATGCCACTGCTAGTACAACACAAGGTAAACTTGAAAGTTTTTTTTTATTATCAGTTTTACAGTTTTGATGTACCTTTTTGTGCTTTGATCTTTTTGTCTTATAAAAACTGTTGTAGATGGAATCATTTCATGATGTAAAAGATGCATTATGCGCACAGTGTTTGCTTTTGAGGTATTTTCCATAATACCTTCATAATGCAGCAGCTGTGCAGCCTAACTGTTGCAGATGTATTCATGCATGCAAAGCAAGCACACACTTGACACTTAAACAGGCAAGCTTAAAAACACATGTTTAGGCATGAAATCAGCTTGCATTTTGTGTGATTTGAATAGCAAGCATCAGTCAGACCAAAGGTAAGTTTACTTTAGTGGTGTGTCTTATTTTATGAGGTCACCAAAAATAATAACCAGCAGCAGGTGACAGTACAGTGTACGATAGTTCATGTCAGTGCATGGCATTGGCATTCTACATGTGCTTTTCTGCAGATTGTCCAAAGAGAGCTGTAAAGTGATGAGTTGAAGCAGTTTCCAGGTCTTCATCCTGTGTGCTCCCTTAGTGTAAGTCTGGAATGTGACGGTATGTGTCTGCTGTCCAGAGGTCCGTCCTCGGTTGGGCACCAGCCAGCCTTCACTGTCAGACTGGTGGTACAGGTTCTCTTCTCTCTTCAGCATTAATGAGACACTGCAATATCCATCTGTCAAACATACTGCCCATCTTACTCTACCTCTCTTTTGCTCGCTCCCTGCATTCCTTCTTTCATAATTTTTCATTGTCACTATAGGTGAAAGTAGAGCAAAGTAAATCTCCTGGGCTGAGAATGCAGACATCCTAATTGTCTATTCGTGCTGTTTTAATTGCGATTTCGTTTGTGTGCATAGTTCAGTGTTTATGGATGGTGGTTCTCTAGGCCTTTTGATTGGATGTCTCTCTCTTCAAAAAAGACACTTGATATGTTAGTGCTGTGCTCCTGGTCCATTCGACTAGTTGAGAATCTCATTGGTTAATCAGTATGTGATGCCGGCAACGTTCTTATTTCCTGCAGCCCTATCCGTCAGTGAAATGCCTCATGTCTCATAAGTACCCATCTGCATCTGTCATGGGGGGTGTAGAATTAAACCCATGTGTATTCCTTTTCTATTTGACCTTGGCTGTGGACCTCAGGTCTTTGATGTCAAATAAGCATCAGTAATCCCAGGTGGCATTTGACAAGCTTCAGGAGCCATTACTTTTGTTTCCCAGAACACAATCTTTATCAATTGCCCTCAGTGTAATGATTTTGTATACAAATTCACACTACCACGACCATAGTGTTTTGCCTTGTAAAAATATACTGCCTTCAACACGTACTGTTATACCAGCACAAATAGCACACATGTTTTTTTAATCATCATTATTGTTTTTATTTTAGTGCTGAGGAAATGTCCTTTTTGCATGCTTGATCAGCCAGTAGAGAAATCCAATATAATGGAGGTTCAAGGTGAATTGCATCCCGTGCATTTTCCCCCTTTCGACTGAAGGAATATTCCAGAGCAAAATAAACAAATCACACAGACAACAGTAATATAGGGTTGATTTTGAAGGCATGAAATAAGTATCGATTAAATCCTGCAGTTCATAGATGAAAATGGCCTTTTTGGTAATTTGTCCTGGGTCCTTTCAATACAATGGAGAAAGACAGAGAGAGGCATGAACTGGGGGGAGAGAGAGATGAGAGTGAGGGAGGGAGGGAGAGAGAGAGAGAGAGAGAGAGAGGAAAAGAGAGAGCAAGAGCGAGAGTGAGGGGGAGAAGACAAGTGAACAGTGAGAGAGAAAAAGACAGAGAGAAGAGCTTTCACAGAGTTGAGAAAGGGACATGCTGCCCCTTTCCGAGCTCATTATCATTCTTAATAAGTCTTAAGGAAAGAAGGAGCATTGAGTGTAAATGCACGGTAATCCTTACACTGGCCAAGGTTAGTAGGGACGTCAGCACATGCGCACCGTTCCCAGCTGGCCACTTTGGGACAGGGAAGGAACCAGAGGAGCACAGTTAAGGATAGATGTTCAAGGAGAAAGTGAGGACGTTTAGACACTGTATAAAGGTTAGGCCCTTTCCCCCAGCCTGTAGCTTTTCAGTGGCTGCACCACCTGGTATTTAGTGAGTAAACAGTTCTGCATCGCACTAAAAACAGCCATATTTGGCCATAAGACCTGGCTGTAATAAATTAGAAGAATTGACAGGTGAGATTTAGAGTACAAAGCTTGATTAAAAATCTAAATTGGACAGTTTTGACTTTGGCACCATTAACCACAAGGGAACTTGAACTTGTACAGAAAGTAACTGTTGGCTGCACTGCCTGCCTAACTCACTGTTCTTTGGGTGTGGTCCAAAAACAAGCATTAAGATGAATTGGATGAACTGGTGAACAATTAACTCATTTAACAAATTACCAGCCACTTGTAGTGGTTGTTCAACCATGTTGCTTTAATGGAAATCCAATGTAGTATTTATTTATATAATGTACTGTTAGCATACAGTCTAGAGTGTCACCCTATGCATTCTACAGTGTTGGTAATATTATAGTATTCCTGTTCATTAATCAAGTCCGATGTGAGACATGTCTGGCACATTAATCTTAGTCCACAGTGAAACCGCACCAAGAGGTACTTTTTCTACTTTCATTAATTAGTACAGTGAGTGTTTTTTTTCTGTTACATTGTCTGTCAGTTTTTAAACCTGATTTTAAAATTACAAATTTGCATTTTAAGCACATATGAAACAAGGATTTTAAACTGGTGCTGTATTAGTGTACATTTTATTCAAATATAAGTCGAATTTTTCAGTTTTCCTCTTAAATATTACTAAAATTGAATGCTGACATCTACTGATGTATTAGACATTCTTCCCTGTCCGCAGGTATATAAAACTGCCTATAAAAACCTGAAAAGCATTTGATTGTCTTAGCACAAGTAATCCAGAGTTTCCCTTATGACAGTAATTCCAGATTTTCAATAAAAAGTGATGGTGTCACATAATCAGAATGTTTATTCAGAAGATTTTCTCCCAACAAAAATAGTATAAAACCTGGAGCATGAATGTGTGTAATTTTCTGCAATAAAATAGAAAAATAAAGTTTTGTTGTCAGTTCGGCTTGTAACAAGAAACTCATTCCTGCGCAAATATTTTGGTTTTTCAAATTTTATTTGTAGTTTTTAAAGTTTGTGATTCACCAACCATGTTGGGGAAAAATGTGTTTCCTGGCCTTGTCTACAGCTCCATACTGCTGGCGTATTTGTATTTTGATGAGATCTCTGTGGATCCTCTTGGGAATGTGTTGGCTTAATTGTCCAAAAAGGGGACAACAGTTAAATAATCAAATGAAATTGGAGCTGCTGGTGTAGAGTGGGGGTGCTTTTTTGTCTTGCTCAGTGTAATGCCATCTCTGTGCTGTTCTGTCATGTAAGGATGATTTACCCAGAGACAGATGTTCTCAGACCTTTGCTCATGAACCTGCACAGTTTTGTTCTATTTTTTGCCCTTTTAAAGGTTAAGGAGGCTTTTCCTGCAACATGCCATCCCGTTTTGATTGCAGAGGTGTCAGTTGGTCTGTTCAACTGTGTGCTGAGTTTAGAGGCTGCACTGATAGTGGACGTAACTCTGAGCTGAGCTGAAAACATTGCCATGATAAACACGGAAGCTGCTTTTTGCATGTCTTCTACACCATTCCCCTCATCTTACTGCGTTTTAGTTGCTGCTTCCTTGCCCCCCCGCCCCCCCCCCCCCCACCTCTCCAACACCCCAACACCCTCCAGGGAGCCTTGGGAGGCAGAGAGCTATCACCATGGTGATCTGAACACAGATCCCCCACACACCGGTCCATTGTGACTGGCGTGCGTTGAGGTGAGAGGGAACAAAATGTCACAGCAACAGGTTTTTTTGTGTTTTTGTTTTTGCCTCAATTCTCAGTGGGATTACGCTCAGATCCTTGAGCTCACTTACACTGGAGGGACTGCTGGAGAGACTGTGGGAGTTAGGGAAACAAGGTGATTGGAGAAAAGAACAGAGTGGCATGGAAATAGACTGTAAATACTAATCAGTTCATGTGTTTATTTATCTTTTTTCCTGCAATTGTGTTTACTATCAGGACAAAAACACAAAGGAAGGGTCATGAGTGAGTCATTGTTATTATCTGATTAAAGGTGTTTGCAAATTCTCCAAATAAGCATATATCAAAGTTCAATGAAACCAACAGTTTTTAATAATTTATTTTTTCACACAATCACACAATACTAATGTAATTAGCATCAGAGTCTTGCTAATGGGCAAATATTTTTAAAAAACTTTCTCTGTGTCGTCCACTGAGATAACTGTTTTCCTGTCAAATCTGTGGCGGTGGCAGATAATAGCGGTCACAAGGAGGCCCTTTATACCCGAGGGTCTAACTTGCTCCATGCTTCACTGTACTTCTGCCATAGTGACTTGTGATTAGCTTACGGTATTGCCCTTTGAGTGCTCAGTTTATGCTGACCTTTGACCTGTCTTGATCCAGGCAACATGCGATTGGCTACAGGCTTGGAGAGGGAAAGGAGCTTCGTAGATAATATGTCATTGAAGAGGTGGAGCAGATTTTGCCCCCAACCCTGAAGAGGATCTGGGCTTTTCCTATGACAGGTCCAGGGTTGGCCTAAGTCCCAAAGGTTGGGTGGGATGGTCAGCCTGTACCAAAGGGCACAAGGGTGGCTTCAGACACGCAACCCAAACGTCTGGCTTAATGTCTGGGCCTATTGCCCTCTGCTCTGAGTAGGATATCACCCTATGGCTCCTATGATATTAAAAATAATTATGATCTCAGCTTTTTTATCTCAGAATTTCTATACATACATTTTTGTTTTGCAGTCAGTTAAGCAGTGTGTATACTGCATACATATGTGTGAACTCCCTCAATAACCTGTTTTATTATGCAAGAACCAGAAGTCTCATTAATATTTGTTGATATGTAGCTATAGCAGTCAGGTCTTTTCATGCCAAGTCTGGAAGAGTAAAAGCTCTTCCTGCCATCTCTGTTCCCTGAGCAGATGCAAAGGTGCAGGTCTTGAGAGATCCTTTTATGTTTGGAGACCTCTCCTTGCTCCTTTGACTGCGACCTCAACCACAACGCAGCTCTGTCTCAATCAGCTCTCTGCTGTAATCCCACTTCAGAATTCCTCTTGGCTAAAGGAGTAAATACATTTTTCAGAGTTTATTAGAATACAGCTTGCCAGAAGGGACTTCTTTCTCCTCTCCTATAGCTGCTCCAGTAATTAGCAAATTGATTAGGAGAAGTTCAACACACCTCCTTGGCTCTTATCTCCCCATTCTAGGACAATATTGCTGTGCCATGGGACAGCGTAAATATTTTAAGGGAAACCCTCAGTGAATCTCATTAAATGGCTATGGGGCAGAGCAGCTGTCTCCTGTTGAAGGTCCCAGCCAATTTTCTAAACTATGATTAAAGAAAAGTTTTGGATTATTTAAACATGGCATGTCCTATGGGGTTTTTCAGTACCACTGAAGACCTCTGTGATTTCCCCACCCCTCCGTGCCAGGACCGCTCCGCTCCCTTTGGATCTATTAGTTTAGAAATCGTTTGGGTGATGACTCTTTGAAAGTGGTGGTCATTCTGGGATGCCGTGTTCAAAATGCAACAAAGACCTCTCTTTTATGCACAAATGCTAATTACATTTTTTTACCCCCCATCCCCAAGCTGCACAGGGAAAGACTTGGTAGCAATTTGGCAGATAATCAAATTGCATTTTAAATGGAGCCGTTTAAAGATGACTGGGTCTGCTCACAGGAAGACACAGTGGCACAAATTAAGCCGGAATAAGCTGCTATGTGCACAGAGGAACAATACAACAAAATTCACATCACAATAGGATGATGCTTTTATGTAAATGGACAACATGCAACATTTGATTTATGTTTTTTTTTTTATGAGTTAAAAGGAACAGGTACATAGTCAGATTTGTTTTCTCTAAATGCATGCGTGCAGGAATACTGTTTTTCTTTTAATTATGACTTCCCTCTTGCTAAGTGGCATTTTTTTCATAATGTGTCCTTACAATCTGACCAATTGAGGCAAAAATGCTAATAAGACATGATTTGTTAACGGTTGTGGTACCTTGGAAACATTTTGTTCTTAATTTTAGACTTTCAGCCTGACAGAAATGGCAAACTGGGTGGAAAATGTTGTCAACAGCTATGTTTGTCTACAAAAATCTGCGCTTAGAAGCTGTCCCCCCACATTTGGTATACATCATTAAGTTCTTCGTAGCCAATCAAATGGTCCATTCACACAGCATTCCAGTACATATTAGTGACATCTCGTTAGCAGAAAACAGAAAACTGACACAAAAAATTTGGGAAACAGGCCTGAACTGTTTACCTCTCAGAATAAGCAGAAAGTGTGATTCTTATGAAATGATAGAACTGGATCAAATGAGCTGTTCCAAAGCTTATCTTATCCTCCCGCTTTGTGTCCCTGAAAAACTGAACCAAATGATCTGTTTAGTTTTCAACACCACTCTTATTCAGGCCACATTTTCTGTTAAGTTTAGCATTCATCACAAGACCAATACAGCCATCAGAATTGCTTCATATCCATAAAACCCCATTATGGACAGCACAACAAGTGATGCTTGACTTGTAAGTTTAAAGGGTTCTTAATTGGCTGTGATTTTCTGGCTGTATAGCAATGACTGTGGAAGTGGTGTAATGACCCTCTTTGGATGATACATTACTTTTCTGGCAACTTAACGCACCTTAACGGAGCACGTATCTGTAGTCCCCTGTCAAAGCGTTGCCTTTAACTCAACATCATAACAGACTCACATAGTAACAATGGTTTTGACCTGCAAACTACAGGTTGTACATGAGCAGACGTAAATGTTTACCTCCTTCACCTTCTCTGCAGTGGAAATCTGCAGAGAAAGTCCACTGAAAGTCCCCTGAGATCTTTTATGATGATCCCTGAAGGCAGTTTCACTGTTAGATTCATGGTTGCAAGCAGCTGAATACATTTAAAGAAATCAGAGCAGCTCTGCCTTACAGGATTTGATGCTCATTACTGAAACATTTACAGTATGAGCACAGTAGGCCCGAAAAACCAACCAAATAAATACATAAATGTAAATAAATTAAGGATCTCATATTTTTTATGATGGTGGACATTGTAGAACATTTTTCACAATCAAAACCATGTATTGATGAAACTTTTTTTAATTTTTAATTTTTTTTAAGACATCAGGTATTCATCTTGGAGCATTATCACAAATAAATTACCTTTAAGTACCTTTTTCATTTATTTTAATAATTTCATATTTAATATCAATTTAAACTGGATAAATATTAAGACAATAGTCAGTGTATTTTAATTATCTGCCTATTTTAGTAAAACCACCATTTCTAATATACACGTTAATACAGTTTCGGATTTGTATAAAAAATTGTCTTCCTTTTGCACATTTTCTGAAAATCCATGTGGTGATTTCCAAGTTGGCATTTTTATAAAGATGCATGTTTTTAATGATAAGCGCAAATTAGATTATCTTTGGTAAAGCAACAGAAACTGTAGGATAGAAAGGAGAACGCATCCTAATTGGAGCAACACAATCCCTGTCTTGCGACGCTGATTGACAAATATTGTTGCAGAGTTAATGGCACAAGAGGGATTTGATTGATCAAGTGGATGACTGATCATAAAACTGCAGTCAATATTTGGCTGAAGCTTTATTTCCCCTCTGAACAAGAGTGCCAGGATGTCTGAGATGTATGGCTAGACACACAGTGATGGCAAAACACATATTTACACTTCAGTGTCTCCTGAGCATGATGATGCTGCCTCCGTTTGCCATACTGTAAATAATATCCTCTGATGCTAAAATGAGCAGTCTTGGAGTATTTATTCAGTCGGAGCAAAGGGTATTGGTTAAACCTGACCAATTTTAGAGTAGTTGGGATGAAAATCTCCCTCTAATTACTGTACTGTGTGGATCCTTTGGTCCTACTCCCTCTGCTGCAAATGATGGTATTAAAAAGTCTCTTTTATTTATAGAAATAAAATTTTAGCTGCAGAGACAATAGGCTAGTTCTGTTTTACGGTACAGCAGACTTTATCTTTTTAATAAAAATTCCTGACTTGGTGAAAGTTTAATTAATAAGGGACTTAAAGCTAGGGGAATGAGCAAGGGAGTTGGGTCTTTAAGGGGGTACTTATTTTTCCATCTGGGCTATTCTCCAAAAAAACTGTCAATTAGTGTGTTAAGCTGAAGAGACAAAAAACGTCATTAGTTCTAGCAAAAAGAATAATGGGTTTTAAAGGTTTTGCTTTAGAGGCAGGCCAAAAGCACAAGAGTGAGTCTTATGCATTTTTATTCATTTCTTGCAATTATCAAAGTTTGAAGGAAGGCTTAATTGTTCTAAGGTGCATGATTGAAGAAGCAGACACAGTGGCTTGTTTTTCTAAGTAACTGTGTACCTTAATTGTCTGAGATAAGACAAATATCTCAGAAAGCAACTGTCGAGTGCTTATCTCCGGTCTCTTTACATTAATTCGTCACCTTTATTTCCAGGTTCAAAATATTCTCAGCTGAGCAGTTGTGAATTGTATCGTCATAGAGGAAGAAATATGTAATATTGCTTTTCGCCTGGTGTCACTATTGATGTATGGAAAATACATTATTTGATCATCTAGTAAGCTAGTTGAGTAAATGGGAACTTGCCTTCCTTCATGCAACATTGAGTCATGCGTGGACTATTAATAGAGAAGCCTGTTATTTGACTGGAATTTTCATTAAAAAAAATCCAAGCATCTTATTGATAAGAAAATGTGTATTTGTGTATTTCTCTCTTTTCAGCCAGGAAACATTTTGTATAGTACTGTTTGTGTTTGCATTTTGTTGAAGCGAGTGCAGTTGTATAAATGAATTTTGGCAGTGATGGCACATGTTAACTTTACTAAGCAACTCAAAAACCACAAATATTTCACATGTTCGGCGGCAGCTTTGTCTGGATATGACTGTTAAACAGCTTGTTGACATTGCCTAACTTGTCCAACTCCTTCCCTCTGCCTTAAACATGCACTGTAAAATACAGGCCTTGTTATGTCATTTATTGGGTTGTGTTGAATTGATTTGTTGCACATAAAAGCTGCTGCATTTTCTCAAATGTATTTGTGCTGTGTCAGCGATCAGCTCACGTTAACAAAATTTCACTGGGCTACTTGGGTTGCGTGTCGTGAGGCTGCTCTGCGTGTATTTTCCCCTCCGGCATTATTTACATGGTGCTTTGATTTCATTTGTATTTAACAGAAATGTCTCTTCTGCCCTGACGGGGCCTTTTAAAAGTTATTTTCATGTTTTTGGGAACTTCAGATTACGGCTGGGAGATCACTTGAAGTCAGTTTTAGGATTTATTGTCACATTTACCCTGGTAATGATTAATGAAACAATATCTTTTAAATACACTCTTGTACTGTGCAATGAAACTGAACAAAATAGAGCAAAATATTAGACTAGAACAAAAAACAAAGCATGATTAGTTAACTGCTATAGGGGAAACACAGCCTTGTTGTGTATAAAGCGTAGGCCTATAGGGTTAGACTCACTGTTGTGGCAAGTAAAGTGTAGTTGGCAACCCATATGAGGGATTTCATTTAAAATGAGCTAAAATGAGATCCATTAGAGCGTCACAAGGTTATGGTAACTTTTCTTTTAATTGCTCAGCTCTACTTCAGATGCTTTTTACAGTATATCATATCTACACATACATGTATATGATTATTCTAGACCACCTTTTATATAAAGTAACTTTTGCGCCCTGTTTCTTCATGGTAATTACTCTAAATGCACATATTACAGTGCTATAGTACATGTTTATAGTAAACATGAATCCTAATTCCCAACGGTATAGTTCTTTAAAAATAAAACTGTCCCAAGGCAAAGTGAGCAAATGAGCAGTAATGAACTTCCAACCTTGCAGATAGCCATTTGAATGTGTTTTTTTCCCTCTGTGGGCAGAAAGTGTGACAGCGGTGCTTAGATGAGGCTTACATAACTGGTCATAGTGCAAGAGGTTTCAGGCGCTGAGCCCAAAATATGTCATTGACTTGTGCCACACACAACAGGAGATTGCTTGTGCATCACAGTGTGAATGCTAGTAAATGATTGGTTACAGGAGATCCTCCAATAAATTAATTGTTTCCACTTCATGGTTAAGTATGTGCTACTCTTCCAAATCGAGTGCTGGTACTTGGTTATTACACTTTAATAGCTCGCTTGCCAAACTAACGATATATTACTCCATGTGCTGGCTCAGATCAGAGAAGATGAATTGGCTATTAATTAGAGTTGCACTGAGAGGGCACAGGGGAGAGACTACTCATAGCCTTGCAATCAGTGTCAACGGGGGCCCTTTTCTGACTGGGACAGCCAGGGCAGGCCTAGGTCACTGAGTCTTATCATAAAAACCTCTGAATCTGGTGGAAGGAGCGGCATCAAACATGGCCACCATCTTGTTGAGTCAAACAAAGGACAAGACTTTTTTTTAACATCGAGCAGCTGCCATTTCATCTGATGATTGTAGTCAGGAGTGCGGACAGAACAGCGGAGATGCGTGGGAGGTTGTTTGGCTCCATGAGGTTCCTTAACAAAAGCCTCACGTCCGAAGGACTTTGAATTAGAAAGTTATGGAGGAAATATTTGACGGGCAGAGATGATTTGTGGGGAATATTATTGTTTGGCTCACTTTTCTTGTGCAGCCTCTGAATTAGCCCTTTTATCACAATTAATTAAGCTTGCCTATAGGAGATGTTCCATCTTGAGCTCATCCACACAGGATAAATAAGTCAAAGCAGCAGGATATATGTCCTTTTATTGGCTGACTTGATCTCGGAAGCATCTGTAGTGGGGGGGAAGCTGTCTCTGTGGTGCGACTTTGTGGAAGAGTCTTTGCCATCACTCACTTTGAATGCTTCTTTTATGATTTGTTAAAAACCTCTTTTTTTAATGCAAGGTATCAGGAGTTATGGCCTGTCTATGCAAATTAGGAAATTTTGACAGTTTGTTATTCATGTCATCGCCTTTTTAAACACTTAAAGGCCATAAATTTCATCATGACAGGCTGCTCCGAAATTGCCACTAAATATTATTAAATATTTTAACAAGTTCCTTGTAAATATGCCTTAAATGTTTGAACGATGGGCAGGAAGAAAAATGGCCTTGCATCAACTTATTAGAGGCTATAAAAGTGGCAGTGATTTATCATAGATGTGGAGCAACTCGGGCCATCTTTTCTTTTTTGTTTTGCTTATTCTGTAAGCTTGCTTTGTCCTGATGTGCACATTAAAGAGAGAAGCATCCTGTTAAAAGCCTGCAGTTTCACAAGTCATGAAAATGTGAGGAGCAGATATTGTAGTACCTGTGGTCCTTGAAAGGCAGGGAGATATATGGCAACAGCATTTTAAAGTTTTAAAGCTTCTCGTACCCATAAGAGTTAAATTTTGTCATATAACTGGCAGTAACTGAGTGTGTTTATCAAGAAATCTGGTTGAATTGATGTTGCAGTGCACTGATTTGCTTTGATATACGCCTGAGGTAACAATTTTCTTCTTCAGTTTTCATTTTACTCTAATTATGTTCCGCCAGATTTAAATGGACAGTAAAATTTAAACATCTTTTAAAAACGTCTTTTGACCTCTAGAAGGAGAAAGAAATCTTGTCCATCACTGCCATGTCACTTTGCAGTGCCTCTGTCCAGTGATGCTGATCAGCAGAAAGCTTGACCATCAGTCTGTGTCTTGCAGATGGTTTGATATCATATTAGGTTATATCTATAGAAATTAATTAAAACATTAAAAGCCTCAGTGTTATTCTTCAGTATCTTCCAGCTACCACGTTGCTGTATTACTGTCCAAGACAACAATGGTGAAGGTTTGATAAAAATCCAAACGAAATTCTCTCATTTGTCCGTCTGCTGCGTTACTTCTACATGTATAAACATCAGCAATTTTCACTAGCAACACTACAGATTGGATGTAAAGTTTCAAGTGTATTTAATTACAAAGTGGAGCTACAAAGAGAAGCTGAACTGTCTAAAAATAGTTTGAGATGGGACACAGTCTTGTGGTTTGTGGTGCACCTTTCCATTGGTTAAGGCAGTGAATTTAGCATCACGCTGGGGTCATTTACAGTAACATGGCTGTGTTCCAGAGGATTTCTCCTTCACATTGGCAATACACAGATTCCTTCATCAAACACATTCCTGCTTTTAAATTCAGAAGTCAACTTTTTTTTCCTGGCCAGCCTATCATTTTGTGACTTAAAGTGGTTTCTTAATTTATTGCACTTCAATTACGATTAGGTTCAACTTCGTGCTCTTCTTTATTAACTCTCAGAGGGGAAATGATGTCAGCCAGCAAAGCCTCAAAGAGAGGGGGGTGGGGAGGGGGTGAGAAAAGGGGGAAAAAAGAAAATCACAACTCAGCACAAATTTAAAAGACATACAAAAAATATCATGAAAACAAAAAAGCTGATGTACATGTACAAAGAGAGTACTCCATGAACAAAGAGTTTCCTTTGTGGTTTTATAGTCAGTGAGATGAAAGAGCTATCCAAAAAGTCTTGTGCATATATGAATGTGCAGTACAGCGGTTTAAGAACATGGATGTTGATCGTTATTTGCTTTATGTTGTTACTAATCTGCTTAATATACACACTCTCTGCCGACCTGATTGGCACCTGTTATAATACATGTCCTGTATATGAAACTCCTTCTTGTCCTTGGTGTGCCAGAGATGCACAGCCAGCACAAAGACAAAAAACTCTGCACAGTTGTCGTTGATCAAAGGTTGTGAAATTTATTTTGGACTTTATTTAGTTTTTAAGGTGTCCAAACAGTAAATGCTACTTACTTAATATTACGTTTTATACTTTATTTATACTGCAGCATTTAAATTGGGATCTGATGACCAGGGTTGAAGGAGTGTTAAGATCACCTTAAGATCAGCTATCCCTCTGACATTGTAGATGCCTTGATCTTTGAATGGTTTGTTTTATGCTCATTATCATACTCAGTCAAAAGGTTTTTGCTCCCTTATGCTCCCTTTTAGTCACTTAGGTAAAAAGAAGGCAACCAGGGTCATGTTATCCCCTCACTGTTTTGGTTAGAAGCCACTACAGTGTTCTACAAATCTCAGTGCTGTCTGTGCACATCACTCTTACTGGTTAGTGTGACGTGACGGATGCCATGTCAGCAACACGGCACATCTCTGTTCTCCCTCTCTGGAGCCCTCTGTGAGTTTTCCCTGGGGTTGGCAGAATACGAGTGCCCCCTTGTCTGACTGGCTATAACCTTGCCACCAGCTTGTGTGTGTGCGCGTGTGTTTTTTCAACTCTAAAGACTTGAACAATGATGACTCAAGCCACGCAGAGTACACCTCAGGGGGAAATACAGTGGAAATAAAAATAACAAGTGGATTTTTGACTGCAGTCAGATGTGAGAGGAGGCACACTAGTACTGGGCTAAAAGCCTGAGCAGATTCTGCCCCCCCACTTCATTAGATTAGGCTGTCTCGTGTTCAGGAAGTGCTGAAAGGCACTGCCGATTGTATCTGCATGAAATGCTGTCCTTACGTCCAGAGACAGTTGCCAGTCCCAGTCTTTGAAATTCCAGAGTAGTTCTCAATCCAGTTAAGGCCTCATATCATGGTTGTCCCTTTGTGACCCCCCTCCTGCTGAGGCCTGTATTAGAAGGGTTAAGTATGAGGATGCCTGTGTTGGTATTTCTGCGGTTGCTGATCTGTGTACCGCACATGAATTTCTTTAAATTATTTATTTTCCTGACACCACCATATGGTGCTGTAACTTGTTTGTCTTGGAGCATACTTGAAAAATGCAAGACCGAGACCGGATTACTTCTTGTGTGTATACATGGGAGACCCTCTTCAAACAATGTCTGTTTTTTGTTATTTCTTCTGTTGGGTGGGCTTTGTTGATGCAATTCTACGCAACTCCCTACTAGAGTTCTCCTGTCATCTGCTTGAGAGCAAAGAGATGATAAACATAATTGGGCCAAAATGTGGAGATGTTTCAAAGAGATGCACACACAGACAGACCACAGTCATTGGTCTGCAGTAGATGGGACAACTGAGCAAGAAGCTGAAAGAGCCCTGGAAAAATGGGGACCTGATCTTCTTTGAAATGCCACAATTAATTGCTATGCATTGTCCCCAATGCATGGATGATTAAATGTGCTCCTATACTGCCCTGATTTGTGGGGGCACCTTGCCGATTTTATTTGCCACTGTTAACATTTTCATTCCTGCATTATGCATGGTGCTGTGGGGCAAAGAAGTGCTGCAAACAAATGGCCTGAGGGATCGGCGTAAACACAGCGTGCCATAAGGGTGAGAAGACTAACAGTTTAGCATTGCCTCCTTCAGCCAGTCTTCACTGACAGACTAGACAACCCCTCTGCAGTGTGGCTGTAGCTTAAAAAAGAACAGTACAGTGTGGATATCAACAACCCAGTCTCACATCAAATTGTGTGATATCTACGACGAATCAGTGTCACAATAACAGCTCTAAAATTGTAAGATGCGTATGTTTTTTTTTCTTTTCTGTTGACCTGCATCCACATCATGTGACTGTTAAGTTTCTCTCCGCGAAGAAAAAACAAAAATGGCTGACATCCCTTTTATCCTCATTGGAAAATGCAATATTTTAAAGGTGCAATAAATTACAATAAATTCAGCCTCACCGGATGTCAACAAACTGCTATTTGCTATCTAAGGATTTATTGGCGTAATGGCGGCCTGAGCAGTGAATGAAGTTACACTCCCTTTGTGCATGCAGTTATATGAGATTCTCCGTTCTTTGTTTTGGTGTTTTGGTAGCCGGTCCAGCCACGTGTGAATCCCCCCCTTGTCCTCTACGTCTAAGGCCGTGTCAAAAGCTTCCTCAAATTACAGCTAAACATTTGAGGCAACAAATAGGCAATGCAACAAAATCGTGATCCATATTTGCCATATCCATATCAGCACTGCCTAGTTTCACAGTTTGATCAGATTTTCTGTCAAATCAAAGACAGCCTTTTTTCCTCCCAAATGTATTGAGTAAACAACACACACATTTGTTTTGGTCTGAGATGCTGATGTTGTTACAGTGTGACATCTAGCGGCTGAATGTCATGTATTGCAACTTCGAAATCGTTTCGGCATTGAAATGCATTTTGATAGCATTTCTAGTGAGATATGTGCATTTTATTTTCATAATCTATAAACAGTAAGTGAGTGTTAAGACCATCAGTTTTAATTATTTTTCCTTTGATTCTGAGAAGTCAGGGGTTTTTTTTGTGTCAGTTCTTGATAGCGGTAGACTAAGTGGCTAAGTTGAGTTGTGGGCGGAAATGACATGTTTAGCTACAGTTTTGGGTTGTCTGTCATCATTGGGCTTCATTCCATTTCAAATTGCCGCCAGTCAGCTGCAATCCGAATCCAAACGCGTGTGTGTGTGTGTGTGTGTGTGTGTGTGTGTGTGTGTGTGTGTGTGTGTGTGTGTGTGTGTGTGTGCGCGCGTGTGTGCGCATGTGCATCAAATCTTGGCCATATAAACGGGAAGAAGATGGGATTATCAAACTGGACCTTACAGTTTTCATCACTCATTTAATCCCTGCACTTGTCACTTCAATGTATTTCTTCAAACTGGACTTATTCCACTGTTACATAATTTAATTATTTATGCACATTTCACATTTAATTTTTGCTCTTGTTACCTTCATATACAGTACTGTGCAAAAGTCTTAGGCCACGACCATCATACAAACAGAAAATACAGGAACTATGTACACAAAATTTAACATGAATTATTAATTATTATTATTAATTAAGGTTCCATTCCATTTAGGTTGAAGAGAGCAGGGTTCTTGCTATTGCTCAAGTGTAAGGGGAGGTCACACTAAATACTTGCCACTTTAGCCAATAGAAGCTGTTTTCTTTTCTATTTTCCCCCGTTTTTTAATACTGCATACACATTTCCTGTATTTTCTGGTTGTATTCTGTTAAACAGACTGATAAATAATTATATATGGTCATTATAGCATTGCTAAGTCTAATGGTGGCCTAAGACTTTTGCACAGAATTGTATATCTGCGGACTATAAGCAACGTGATGAGGGACTTTGAGGTATGTCAGCTGAAAAAGATGATGTGGAAATGTTAGATTTTTAACTGAATTTGACAGATTTTCCTGCTCTCTGACAAGTCTCAGGCCACCATTAGATTTTATTGTTTAAGCAATGCTATAATGACCATATATAATTATTTCTTAGTCTCTTTATTAGGTTAAGGTTAAATATCAACACAAATCAACAAAACAATAAAAAGACGCAATCCCTAAGACCTCCCAGGAATAACTCAACTGCGATGTCAGAATTTAAAACAGTTGACCAAAAAACCATAGAGGAAACAGTTCAGCATCTAAAACCATCAACATGCTGTCTTGACACAATGCCATCAGACTTTTTAAAAACTATTGTGAACTCTGTCTAAACAGATTTGCGACAAATAATAAATAGCTCACTTCAATCAGGCACGTTTCCTAAACCCCTAAAAGTAGCTGCCATTAAGCCACTCTTAAAAAAGAGAACGCTGGATGCTTCCATGTTAACCAACTACAGACCTATCTCAAATCTTCCTTTTATAGCCAAGATCATTGAGAAAGTGGTTTTTAATCAACTCAGCAATTTCTTGAACTCCAGTGGCCTTTTTGACAAATTTCAATCAGGCTTCCGACCACATCACAGTACAGAAACAGCTCTTATTAGAGTGTTAAATGACATAAGGTTAAACACTGACTCAGGCAAGGTGTCAGTTCTGGTCCTGTTGGATCTCAGAGCTGCGTTTGACACTGTGGATCACAGTATACTGTTGAACAGGTTGGAAACTTGGGTAGGACTATGCGGAACAGTCCTAGAATGGTTCAGGTCCTACTTGGAGGAGCGGAGTTATTTTGTGACCATTGGAAGTTATGAATCCGATCGAGTGGCTATGACATGTGGAGTTCCTCAGGGGTCAGTTCTTGGACCCCTTCTGTTCAGTCTATATATGCTGCCTTTGGGTCAAATTCTGCAGAACTCTAATGTAGACTATCACAGTTATGCAGATGACACGCAGATATACCTAGCACTGTCCCCGGATGACTACAGTCCAATACAGTCATTGTGTCACTGTTTAGAGCAAGTAACAAATTGGATGAACCAAAATTTCCTTCAATTAAATCAGAGGTAACTGAGGTAATTGTTTTTGGCAATAAAGAGAAGAGGATTGCTGTCAGTAAACATCTCGAGTCACTCTCTCTAAAAACTAGCGACCAAGTCCGAAACCTTGGCGTGCTGATAGACTCAGATCTGACCTTCAGCAGTCATATCAGATCAATCACCAAAACAGCCTTCTATCAGCTTAAGAACATATCCAGAGTGAAGGGTTTTATGTCTCAAACAGACCAGGAGAAGTTGATTCATGCTTTCATCTCCAGTAGACTAGACTACTGTAACGGTCTTCTGACTGGACTCCCACAAAAAAGCATTAAACAACTGCAGCTCCTTCAGAACGCTGCAGCCCGAGTTTTGACCAGAACAAAGAGATCAGAGCACATTACTCCAGTTCTAAAGTCTTTACACTGGCTCCCAGTCAGCTATAGAATAGATTTTAAAGTTATGCTACTGGTCTACAAATCACTGAATGGTTTAGGTCCAGAATACATGAATGACATGTTAGTAGAATATAAACGCAGTAGAGCTCTGAGATCTACTGACTCAGGTCAGATAGTGGAGCCCAGAGTTCAGACTAAACATGGTGAAGCAGCTTTTAGCTGTTATGCTACACACAACTGGAACAAACTACCAGCAGAACTGAAATCAGCCCCAACTGTGAATATTTTTAAATCCAGGTTAAAAACACTTCTCTTCTCCTGTGCTTATGATTGAGCTCTTTCAAAGCACTTTAAATTTTAATCTTTCATTTGCACTCTATGTCCTTTTAATGATTTTAAAGCAAATCATTATTTTATGCTGCAATCTTATTTTTAATGCTCTATTATAGTATTTTATTTCTCTCTCTTTCTATGTTTCTGTACTTTGTTTTTATTATCTGTTGAATGTTTGTTTTATGTAAAGCACATTGAGTTGCCACTCTGTATGAAATGCGCTATATAAATAAAACTGCCTTGCCTTGCCTTGCCTATTACAAATCTTCTATAGGCTAAAGTGTGTAAGAATTCAGACCCCACCTTACACTTGAGCAATAGCAGGAACCTGGCTCTCTTAAACCTAAATGGAATGGAGCCTCAATTAATAAGAATATTTAATATTAAATTTTAAACTTTGTGTACATATTTCCTTTGTACAGTTGATATTTAATTTTCATCCTATTACAAAACTATTACTATTCCATTCTGTAAATAGATTTTAAGTTTTTAATTACATTTAAATATCACTTTGTTTATTTCATTATGATTATTGTAACCTTTTGTCTATTTTTATGCTTCTGTGTTCTTAGGGAGCACATGCCAAGGCACATTATTTGTATGCTTGCACTGGCTAATAAAACAGATTCAGATTCATGCTGACATAAAATCCCAAAATCAACAATCATAAAGGTACAAAAAATCTCCAAGGTTGTGAAAATAGTAGCCTATGCATGAATGCGAATTGGTTGGTCTTTTCAGCCCCAACTCTAACCCTAACCCAAGCCCTTCAGGCTTTCCTCCAAGCATGTAGTAATGCCCTGGATTGTCAGCCATATTGAAATCTCTGAGGGTGATTTTGGTAACCATTTCCACTAAAAAAGAACAAAGAGATTCATTTTATGTATTGGATTAGACTTTAAAAAAATGTAGTCATCTCACAATTTTAGAGACGTTATTGTGAAATGAATACATTTTAACACTTGAGAACAATAAAGCTATCACACATTTTGATGTGAGACTGGGTTGGAATGTTGACTATAAATTGGCAGATGTATATTGAGAATGTAAGGAGAGTTTGAGGTTTGATAAAATGGAATATGGCCATCTGTATCTTTATTAATCAACAACGAACGCATGTCTGATAGAATATTTCTGTCTAATTAATTGAATATGATTCCTCCTCCTTCAGCATGTATAGGCTGAGGTCACTTTCACTAGTTAATTCTGACAACCAAAGCAATGTGCTGCTGGATCCTTTGTGTTTAGGGATTTTAGCTCCTCATTGCAATAATCAGTGACTGATGGAAGCTTTAGTGTTTTATGAAGGCATGCCAAATGACATGTGCTCCCTTTTGAACATCAAACACAGAGTAGAAATATGAATTTTCACATTAGAGGCATATTAACTCTCTGATTAGAATTTACTTGATCTGGGATCTTGGCTGTTAGAAGTGCAACACTGCACGCATGGCCTGCCCGAGTTGTCAGCTGTCATTGCATTGGCCCAGAGCCTTATACTTGGCAGGTCTCCACCCTCTCACCTCCGGCTGACAATGCAAATCCAGGCAAACGATGTGTAGCCACTGGACAGCTCTGTATACACTCATGTAATTCCATATGGATCAGAAAACTTGATCGTGGTGTAAGTTGATCATGAAAATGATGGCCCTTTCCACAATGACAGTTTGCTGTTTTGACAGTGGAATGATTTCTTCATTTTGACTCGTAAACCAGTCCATATTCTTAAGTTCTTGCCAATATACGCATATATTTATATATTTCTTTTTTTTCCCAGCCCTTGCCATGAAAATGATCTGCTTGGCATTAATCGTAACTAATGCACTAGGCACTGGAAAGAGGGCAGATATTGTACTTTATGGCCTGACCTTTGAAACATTATTATTTTTTTGATGAATAACTGTTTACTCTGAATGCGGGCATTAAACAAGTTTCCCCAAGGTTTGCATTTATTGCCCCTGACACAAACGGCAAAACAAAAACATCTCATCCTGTTCACAGCCAAAGTGAAGCGTGCTGTCAGTGGATATGGAAAGTGGAAAGTCAGTTTTAGTGGACTGGAGAGTGGTGTTAAATAGGTGGCAACCAGTTCATTAGGATGCCTTTCAGAGCATGAAAAATGACCTTTTCCCATGTAATTGTAGTCTGAGTTTATAGATAGTTGACTGGAACCAGAGCATACTGTACACTGACAAGGATCACTGGAAACAATTAGCATTGCATCTCACCAGTCAGCCTGTAAGCAGATCTTAGTCACTACTCTTTCACACCTTCTTGCTCAAATGCCATTTTGATTTGATTACATGTGACAGATATATTAGACAAATAAGAAAAATACATTATTTAATTTATCAAGTGCATTGAACTGCATCTAATATCTTAATTTTATGTCTTAAAAAGGGAAGTTACAGAGAGTGTAACACAGTGGTGAATACACAGAATAGCCTTGAGTCACTGCAATTTAAGTTTATACCTGTTTTTTAAATGCAAAAGTACATTGAAATGCTATGTGTGATGGCTTGTAATGTAACGTCAGCCTGACAGTGTGCAACCATTAAAACGTATTTGTAGTCCCACATTAAAATGATAAAGGTTTTTGACAGTAATGGATAATTTTCAATCCGATTACCAGAAGCATTAGCAGTTTACCACATCTAACTACATGGTGGGAGCCAGCACCAACAGTTACATGGCTAATTGGTATGGCACTAAATATCTGTATTACCTAATCAGATAAACGTAAAGACACAGTACATGAACAAAATATAATAAAAAGTCCCACCACCAAAAATCAAAACAAAAACATTGAACCTGATTTCACCAGCATATTGATTGAAACATTTTAAACGGAGCGTTTCACACTGATAGACAACTAAATTTAAATAATTAGTGTTTTCTAATGTCGTTTTAAGGGGTTGTTTACATTATTATTTACATTTTAAATATATGGAGAAATACAAGTTTATATACATGGTGGTGTGTTGACACCCAGTTATTACTGAGTTGTTGTGCTGTTGGGAATAAATATTATTAATAGCAATTTTAGGGTTTTTCCAAGTTGATCATGACTTTTTGAACCTACATGCATCTCAATACATTTTAAATTTTGTTTTACACACATTTGGGGTTCATTTATATTTTTTTACTTATAACTGGCGTATAACTCCTGATACCTCTAATGCACATGGTAAAGGTAATAAATTACATGAAAATAGATATATGTTTAATGTATTTGTCTTTCAACAAACGCCTCTCAGGTTGACATTAATATGAACCTATAGTCTAGGGGAGTGCAGTAAATTTAGGATGCTCGTGGAAAGCATCAGAAATGCGTATGTCAATATTTATGTACATCTGTTGTTTGGCAATGCATGTTTCCATGTACTGCTTAGTTCATAGCTTGGATAAAACAGTCAGATGTGAAAAAAAGTTTACTTTTATTCTTTTTAATCTTCATTGCTGTCATCATCAGAAATGTCCCTCCTACTCTGTGGTGTTTTGATAAAACAAATGTGGTTGAAGAGAGCAAATATTTAAGGTATCTGCAAATGTGATGCACATCTGTCCAACAGCCCAAGGGTGAAAACCAGCACATAACAAGGCAACAAATGCTGATCCGGGACTTCTCTGCGGCAAAATAAAATATGGCTCAAGTTTTCATTAAGGTGCTATTGATTAGCTTTTCCTGGCAATGAATTATGGACGACATTAAATAAAAGGGAAAATATTTTTATGACTTCACTTAGGCCATGCCAGATTCCCCCTTTGCCTCATGTATGCTCGCCCTGACAGGCATTTTGTTTTCTCTCAAATTCTTGTGGCTTTTATGAAACTTACACTAAGGTAAAAAAAAAAAAGAAAGTTATTTCACTTTAATTGCAGTTCCCATTTTTTATATGTGTGAACGATTTGGAATAGAGACTGCAAAAAGGATTCAAAATATCTCAATCTTAAACTGACTAATATTTTTCTCAACTGAAATTAAGTTATCAGCCGCTAGTTTTGACTCGGATCCCTGTCTTCTGGCCTTCAAAATGTTGTTCATAGATTTGTTAGATTGCATATTAAAGATCACTTGATGTAAATTAAAGTGAATCTCTGCCAAATCCTTTTTTTTGAGAATCAAACACATGACTCCGTAGAAACCTGTTAAACCCCTTTTGTAGCATAATCTATGTTGCATGCTCTCCCTTTGTATGCAAAGCAGTTTATTGTAAACACATAAAAGAACTACTGTATGTGGTGTATAATTATGTGATTACTTGTTCTCTTCTACCTGGGGATAGTAACTGCCTGTATAAAGAGTTTGATTATGTTAAAAAGATATTCTTGGCGTGATAGCCTGAAATATTAAGTCTGAGGTAATTGTACTTGTTCCAGATGTTTTGTGTTTGTTCTGATGAAGTCACTTGGATGAGTGAAGAAACATCTTTAAGACAAAAGCAGAAAGGCTATTTGCCTTTGATTTAGTACTTCAGATGTACTTGATGACTGAGTTTTTGCTTTATTGGCATGAATGTCAGCATCAAAAGTCAATGAAAACAAAACAAAACATATTTTTCAGTCATCAGTAATACATTCAAAAATGTTGCTGCACCCTCATGCTGTGGCATCAGCTATCTTATCAACAGCTTCTGCGTGTTACAATTGTGCAAGCATTCCTTGTGACTTTTATTTCATTCTTCCTTGCCGCCAGAGGCAATTATTCAGCAATGGATGACTTATGGGAATTAAACATGAGTTCTAACATGAGTCTTTTCCCTGCCATATGAGTTAAAGTTGGGCGGGGGTGTATTTTTGCAATAACTGTCACCAAATGCTTCCATGTAGGGAATCAGGGGGTCACCCAAGTCATTACATGTTAAATTGTGACACATTAGGTCAAACAGTGCTGATGAAAATGAAGTGCAATATCCTACACATATTGTTTTCTTAGGGTGGCGTCAACAAGAACAAAAAACAATATTTTTTCTTTCTTTCAGTCATGCGCCTCCACAAAGGAACATAGTATTCATGTTTCCCTAGCATTCACAATCTTGGCATGAGTTTAGAACTTACTATGTATCAGTGGAATGTACTGACTGTTGGTGTTGAACACTTTTATTAGAATAACTACAACTCTGTACAGTAAATAATAATTCAACCTGTCTGTCCTCCCGTTTGTAAATAGTCTGTTATCTTAACTTTTATTAGATGGATTAGATGCAAGGTGAGTTTAACTAACTGCAACTCATTTTTTGTCATGTTTTATCCAGAGTTGTGAATCATTAATTCAATGTGGGAATGCTAACAGAAGGAGTAGTAGATTTGTTAACATATGATTGTAAACTTTCAGATACTTTGTTATTTCAGTTATTGTGTGTGTATACGTATATAAAACAGGAAAGGTGCCCTTAGTGATAAGAAATCTGAGAGAGATATTATTTCACATGCAACTACAGTATTTAGCCCTCTTGAAATTCACCAACAGGTTTGCAAGCTTTGCAGAGTAAGGCCATTTGTTCTGCATGACACTAAATGTAGAGTCATGTTTTTTAAGCATGTTTGAGAGTGAGCATTCCACACATTCTGTATGCTCGGTTTCAAAAGACGCTGAAGACATACAAAAGTATGTCCCTGGCATTTACGTCACAAAAAAAAAAAAGTACACTGTTTTTAGAGAAATGCAGCCACACCTATGTGGCATTACAGCACATGCTCATCAAAAACGAAACATTGTGTTCTCTTTTGTGAAGTGTTCAAACTAGTTTCTCCAGGGAAATGACTGAAAAAACCCTAATAAATACATGTGAGTACATTTTTATGACTGCATACAGGTGTAAAGGTTTATTATTTACAGTATATCAGGGTATTTTTAATTGATCGTAGCCAAAAAATAGGTTTAAAAAAAAAAAAATCATTGTTCATTTCATTTTTGATGGCCAGATAGTGAAGTAATTCCAACATGGTCTGGCAGGTTGTTACTTAAACAGCTTTAATGGTGGTGATGTGTAAAGCCTGCAATGAAACCTGAGTCACCCTCCCTCAATGAGCTACCAATCATGTCTGGTACAATAACATTACATTATATTTACAAATTTAAAAAAAAGAAAAAGGAAAATAGTCAAACTTGAACACACTGAACATTGGGACATTTTCCGCATGAAATGGAAAAAAAAATATCACAATATTTTTTCCTTTTTGATCAATATTGGTATTTATCACAATATACAGTTCTGTGCAAAAGTGTCCACCACCATCATACAAACAGAAAATACAGGAAATATGTACACAAAATTTAACATGAATTATTAAATATTATTATTAGTTGAGGCTCCATTCCATTTAGGTTTAGGAGAGCCAGGTTCCTGCTATTGCTCAAGTATAAGGGGAGGTCTGAATACTTTCATACTTTAGCCTATAGACGCTGTTTTCTTTTCTGTTTTTTTAATACTGCATACGTATTTCCTGTATTTTTTGGATGTATTCTAATAAAGAGACTGAGAAATAATTATATATGATCATTATAGCATTGCTAAAACAACATATCTAACGGTGGCGTAAGACTTGTCAGAGTCCTCATTATCAGTAAATAGCAGGAAAACCTGTCAAATTCAGTTAAAAATCTGACATTTCCACATCATCTTTTTCAGCTGACACACCTCATCACTTTGCTTATAGTCTGCAGATATACAGTACTGTGCAAAAGTCTTAGGCCGCCATTAGCTTTGTTGTTTGAGCAATGCTATAATGACCATATATTTTATCTATATATTTTCTATCTAGAATACAACCAGAAAATACAGGAAATGTGTATGCAGTTTTAAAAAAACGGGAAAAAAAGAAATTGGTTAAAGTGGCAAGTATTTAGTGTGACTTCCCCTTACACTTGAGCAATAGCAGGAACTCTGCTTCTCATCAACCTAAATGGAATGGAACCTTAATTAATGATAATAATAATAATAATAATAATAATAATAATAATAATTATAATAATAATAATAATAATAATAATAATAATAATAATAATTCTTGTTAAATTCTATGTACATAGTTCCTGTATTTTCTGTTTGTATGATGGTGGTGGCCTAAGACTTTTGCACAGTACTGCATAATTTGATAATGCTGCCAGTTTGAAGAGTATCTTGATAATGACTGAAGCCTGAAGAAAAATAAACCAAAGGGTTCATTAGTTAAACTAAGAATATAGTTTATTAACATAAAAAAGTAGGATAACATAATGGAAACACTTTTTTACTTTATCTGCTTAACAAAACAATTGAAGTTAGCTTGCTGTGAAACCTATTAAAATAATGTAAATCAAACTGAAAACAGTGTATACAGTATGTAAATATTCATTTATCTTAATGACTACATTATTTTCTGTGCTTAGTTCACAAATCATTAGATTTGCTAGTTTTCTTTACGAAATGACACTGGTGTTAGTGGGTTGTTACTACTCTGTGTACTTAGCTTTGTGCTTAGCTTAGTTAGCATTTAGCTTTATGAATCCACAGTCAAAGCAGCCTTGTTAAACTGATGATGTGTGATGACTGTTACACAGTTGCAGACAGAGTATCAGTGAGTTAGAGCAGCTTTTTTTCGGCTAAAGTTACTTTAGAAGTGACAGGCACTCTAGCTGTAGCTCTGCTCATGTAAGCACCAGTGTAGCCTCATTGGCACAGGCAGCAGATTTTGTACCTCTTTGCCAGCCTGGTTTTACCGTTCACCCAGGGACAGACTTCGACATAGAGGCTAATCTAAGTGTGCTGAGGTGTTTTTAAAAAAACAAACAAACTTATTAGTAAAATAAGCATTTGGAAATCCATCAGCATGACCTAAGATGACAGAAACCATCTTTGGGAAAGTTTATTTGATGTGTATTTTGATTCTTTAGTTTGGCTTATATCCCATCCGCTAACATGGAGGGGGCCGGACATTTGACTATGACCTACACTGCCACCAGAGGGTGATCGAGATGTTTTGGTTTCACATTTGGGGAGCTGTCATGACGTCCATATTTATATACAGTCAATGACTTTGACGTGCAGGCCAGAAACTGTAGACTGACTGGCTGTTGTTGTGTTTATTTCTGCTGTGTGAGATTCTGTTAGATCTATCCGTATTGAGTTAAAAAATGTCCAAAGTTCATCATTGTTATCGACATAACTTTTATTACGATCCCATATCAAGATTGTTTTATCGCCCAGCCCTAACTGTAGGCACACTCAAAAACCTGATATAACTCTTCTTTCAGCTGTAATCAAGACACTTGTGGCCTAGTCCTTAGTCACCGAACACAGTTTTGATTAACATTACTACATGAGGAGCATGTGCTGACTGATTTGAATGTTTTTAAACAGACTATTTTTGTTTTAGGTAATTAACAAGGTAGAAGGTGTTGAAATCTGACATTCTAATAGTAAATATAATTGCCACATAATGACTATCAGGAAATGACAAGTCTAGTATAAAGCTGCAGAGCATAGTTAATAGAAAATGTTTTAGATGTGACACTGCTTTATAAAAGAAAGCCATGACTGCTAGCTGCTCTTCAATGTTCAGACTGCAGGCACTTAGCGTGCCAGGTGTTTTGCCCAAGATTTTTCCACAAGACAAATGGAAAAGTGCCATGTCCTTATAACATCCCATTAATATGTCTTATAAGACTCACCACAACTGAGAACCAAAAGCTCAATTTTATTACAGTTTCTTGTCTTTGTCAGGCATAGCTTCCAGTTTACGTTTTCAGGTAATTATAGTGTTGTGCACACAAGAGTGGCACAAATTAGCACTTTGGGGGGAGAATCAGTTGGCTGGATGCCCATCATTGCCTGTATGGTCTGGACATGATAAACACACAAGCGCAACTGCCTGTAAAAGGCACCCGAAGCGTGCATCAACATTTTAATGGAGGATGTGTCTTGGCTCAGCATGATTTTGACTCAAGACTTGATCAAAAACTTTACTGTCACAGGACAGTTTTTCATAGAAACTAAGACAGCTCTGTACAGTTATCTCCTCTGAATTCATACAATGAAATGGATTAATTTGTGCTTTCAGGACAGGTGAACTTTGAAGAATTATTTGCAAAATCAGGCCATCATCGTGAGGTAGTAAACAAACAGTGTCAAAGGATGGTCTGACCTAAACCCTTTGGCTCAAGTATCTTTTCAAGTATGTGTTATTTGATGGCTATATTGCCTGGTCTTGAATGGATGTACAGAAAAAAAACATCATTATAGTCATGGTGTAAGAAAACCCTATTAAAGACATAGTCAGAGGTTGAGTATTTAGACCTTGCCTGTGCATGTGCATATTGTGTGAGAGGTTTGATGTGGTCCATTTTTCTACCTCAGATGTCATGAAAGACAGATTATGACTGTACTATATGGTCTGACAGCTGAAACTCATGGTCGGAACTGCAGAACAGAGACGAATGATTCCTCCTTATTACATGTGGAATTTCCTCCCAGCTGATTGAAGTACTGTATCAGCATATTGCTGCCATATTCCCTCCCACAAGAACACAGAGTTTTAATAATTTGCAGAATGGAGGGGGCAGATGAGAGGCTATCAAAGTCACTTACATTTGTTTAATCTCTTGAGCATTGCTGTTCACTAACTTTTCTATAACAAGAAAGAGCGTTTTATAGTTTTCATTAAAAAATTGTGTTGAAAGCTGACAACTAAAGCAATATTAGACCGTCAACATTGATGTACACTGTTCACCTAGTGTGTATGTACTGTATGTATATAGTAATCAATACGTGCCAAGAAATACTATATGTATTGCGTTTACAGTATGATCATGTGGAGGAAAAATAACAATAAGTAATCTCATGTCATTTAGCTGTTCTATGCAAAGTTAATGTAATCCTCTAATGTTTAGTGTAACGCATCAATCATGCAAAAATCTATTGTTGCATTAGCCTTGAAAGAACAATAATAATAAAAATGCTATAATGGTTTTAGCTTCCTTTCCATAAATCATACTTGGAGGCTGGGGAGGGGGCATCTTAACTTGCCACTTCAGCTCATCTGAGCAGCTGAAGGGATGCTGAATACTGATATGATATTGAACAAGAGAACCAGAGCTTGTTTGGTCACTTTCAACCTCAAGTGGTGTGAAATACTGCGTGACACAGTCAGTTGCTGCTTCTAACCGAAGTTGACCCAACACCTCCTACAATGACATAAAGCAGTTTTCTGTTCGATAGCCACTCAACAAAGGACTGTAAATCAACAGTAAATGCATAAAAACAGTGCAGAGTGGAAGATTTATTGTAACACTGCAAATCCTTTTAAACAAATATTAAAATAAGACCCAAATCAACCAGAACGTCATTTAACAGGTCACAATCACGTCAGTTTTGAGCTCGGCCTCGGTTGCTGACAGGCTGTCAGAATATACATCGATATTAACATTTGATTAATAATGCAGCTCTCACTTTCAAGACTGGTTATGCTCTAAGTCTATATGTCTGTGATATATGAACAAAATGCAAATGGAATCAACACATGATTGGAGCACAATGTACTTTCCAATGGTTTAACAGCACATTAGGATACATATATATGGATATAAAAGTACAACCAGTTAAGCAAATCTCCCGTTCAATAATGCATCATTATACAAACAGCCATGTAGCCAAACACACACATATAGAAAGAACTGCTGAAGAGCACAGCTTTCAGATTCGATAAGTGGAAGTGCATTTCTACCATGTGGTTTCAACCTGGGACCTTTACAAGTGCTTGTCAGAGTAGTGCTCAGAGTACTGCCTGAAGGGGCTTTTCGATTTCACAGAGAATACACTCTTAGTAAGAGGGTGGAGAAGATAATATTCAAAAAGAGGAAGAAAAAAAAAAGAAAACCAGCAAATTAATAAACCTTTTTAGTTGGCATAATCATTCATTTTGAACTTAAACTGAACAGAGCAACAAAACAAATCATTTTTGGGGAAAGAATACATGTATTTTAATGCCCTCAAGCAAAACTAATTAAAGACGACACCTCATTTACATAAATAAGCATTATAATTTGCATGCATGCACAAGGGAATAGAGTCAGAAAAGAAAGCAATATTTTTCAGTCTGCTAATTTCATTTTATTCAGGATTTAAGCTTAATAAAGATTCATTTTGGAGGGGAAAGAAAAATAATCAAAGGGGAAATTTGAACTATCTCCAAAGATGCAGCAGCCTTCTATTCAAAAGGCTCTTTCCGAGTCACCAGATGACTCCTAATCTGGAGTGGCACTTCCTGGCCCAGCTCCAACACCAACTCCTTGAAAGGTAAAAAAATTTTAGAGCCCAATTTATTAGTATGCAGTTCTGGCATCGGGTAGAGAATTAATGGCGGTGACTGATAATGACTGTAATCGTGGCACAAATGGGGTGTTGAAATAGCAAACAACGGGCACAAGGCATGTAATGGGGATTTTATTAATTACCCGAGGTCCCTAGCATGAGCAGTCTTCAGGATTTACTGTGGCCATGCCAGCCGGTCGTGGAGGGGTCGGCCAGTCTAATCTGACAATGAAAGGGTCACTACAGAGACTGCAGTGTGGGCAAGAGGGAGTAGTGTGGCATGCTACTGCATAATACTTTAAAACAGCTTTATAATTTTGTTAGAGTTACTTGCATTGTTAAGATGTGAGGGATTCTATTCATTTACTTATTTATTAGTGTTTTGATCATATCGAACTACAAAAAATACTTGAATACTTTTCAGTGAATGGCTACAATGAGCTGGACTATAAGAAAAAGAGGCAAATATTCCCATTTAGCAAATGTTTATTCACACAAAAAAACCAGATGAATAGACCAGAATATTTTCAAATCAATTAACTTCTTTCTTTAGAGTATTTCAACCAAGTTACATAGTAAATGCAGTCACCTACACTGAAATAAGCTCCCTTAATCTCTTTGTTGACTAGTAGAAAAAGAAATCAGCATATGGTAGCACTGTCAGGTAGGATAGCCCATTCACACATCAACTCATCAACTAGAGAGGATTGATTAAAAGTCCTTTTTATTACTCACTGCATCCTTAATGGATGCTAGACTTTCAAAATGGAAGAAACAATTAGAGTTTTACTGCTTTGTGGGCACTACTGATTTATATAAATCACTGCACGGGTGTAAATTTTCCAATAAAAGACTGAACCACTCCTAGCATACATAATCAACATGTCCACACTTGGTACACACTCTAGACTCAATCATACACAATCTCTTGAAATTGGAAGGACGCAACAGTCACACCGATTCAAACTCACTCAATCAACAGATTAGGCGTGCTTGATGAAATTTCTAAACTGTTTCTATAAGCTTTACCACTACTAATCAAACTCAGTGTTTTAGGCCCAAAATTATACTTTATATCCCCAAGACAAACAAACATGACTATGGGTACTTATATTTTACTGTAGTATGGAAATGAAATTGCAGTTTGCTCTAGTTCATTTGGAGCAGTTAATATGAAACCTGGTGGGATTTACCCACACGTTTAGTTTTTTCAAGGCATGTGAGAGGTTAATCAACCAAACTTAGGTTAATAAATCAAATTGAACTGGACTGCTAGCATGGTCAAGTTGGTAAAGTTAATGTACAGTCCTGGGAGATGTGGTCACTGTGATGCCGTCAATTGGCTAGTTGCTGCAGCATGAAACAGGTGGAGTCATAGTTGCAAGGCACAATATAAAAATTACACTCCCTGTGATATAGTCAATAACCTGAGTTTAAAATAGCATTTTAAAATTGAGTGTGTACCTAGATGCAATTAAAATGATACTCCACCCAAAATCTATCTTTATCAAATAACCACCCTATGTAGACTTGAAAGGCTGCTGTAAAAAGTTAGAAGATTTTTTTTCTCGTTGAGAAAGCAGCTGTGGTCATATACAGTATGTTACAGTACAATAGAACCCAATAATGAAACGTTTTCACAGCAGAAAAAAAACATTAAAAAAATCCATAACACATCTGAACACTGTATGTTCAACAGTCATTGAGTATGTCTTAATCAGATGACACAAGAAAATATAAAATTATTACTTTTTTTAACATTCAAAAAATTGTACTGTAATACATTACAATCTTCATAAATTCACGCTTTCTTTCTTCTATTTGAATATGGAAACTACAACTTTTGTAACCTAATCTAAAACGGGTGTTTTATTATAAAAAGTGAATCTCTAGGTGACAGGCATGCCCCTTATATGTTTTGAAAATCACATAAACATTTTAATGCTACAATACTTTGAATATTCCACTTAAAAGGGGTACTTAAAAAAGGAAATTAAACTGGCTGTTTGGTTTGTAGTGTACCCTTTTGTAAACAAAACAGTGACTTATAATTGTACATTGAAAAAAATGCTTTAGTCACACTGAATTACATTGTGGTGGATGGAAGATTAAAATGGCTCTTCAATCAGCTACGTATTATTTGTCAGTAGAGTGGTCAGCTCCACTAGGATTTCTGCATTGCCTTTAGAATATCAAGTCAAGCCATGAAAACTGTGGCCCCAAAATTCCAGCACAGCACAACACAGAGGCATGAGCAGCCAAAATTCAACAGAGGACATCGCAGTGGGTGCAGTCTGAGGGAAATTTAAATCAATTGATGTAAATCTATTAGAGTAACAATTTGTCCTGATTTGTATTGCCCTGAGAGTGTAGAAAGAGAATATTCTGCTTTTCCCTATCTCTCTCTCTCTCTCTCTCTCTCTCTCTCTCTCTCTCTCTCTCTCTCTCTCTCTCTGTCTCTCTCTCTGTCTCTCACTCTCTCTCTCTCTCTCTCTCTCTCTCTCTCTCTCTCTCTCTCTCTCTCTCTCTCTCTCTTACACACACACACACACACACACACACACACACACACACACACACACACACACACACACACACACACACACACACACACACACACACACACACACACACACACACACTCTGAAACTAGACAGCTGATCTTTAAAAACAGCAGATGTTCTAAGATTTTGAAATCATTAATAAAAACATGAATGAAACTGTGAGGATGATTATGTGTGTGTGTGTGTGTGTGTGTGTGTGTGTGTGTGTGTGTGTGTGTGTGTGTGTGTGTGTGTGTGTGTGTGTGTGTGTGTGTGTGTGTGGTGTTGGTACAGGATGTGTCTCTCACAATATAATATAATAAATTCCATTTATATCTAGTGTTCTTGAAAAAAACATACATTTAACATTTTTACTACTGATGTAAAGAATGATTCATAATACTATTCAATGAATAAGAATCTTAAGAGCTGGCTATCTTTCTGCCAGCGAAGACTCTATAAAGTAAAAAAAAAAAACCTATATTAAATGGCAAGGTTGGCCAGCTGCACATTGCATATATAGCAAGTTTAATCATGAACCGGGATAATCTTTTGCTCAAGTACCATTGCGTGACATGGGTGTGTGTATATTGTACAGTAACTGTTGTTAACATACCTTCAGAAAATCTCACCATTCAGGTTGAGATTTATTTTTTTGTCATGCGCTTACTTTATGGTATGAGCAGTTTTGCACATGTCAACTGACCTTTTTTTCTTTTGGTAGAATACTTTTTTTCCCCCCAAATATTTAACTATAAATGTATATATGGATTGAATTTATTTTAAATAACGAGTTCCCATCTGCAGACCACCGTAAAACATGCACAGTCACTGAACAGTTAACACATTTCAGCTCCTGTGATTGCTGTTTTATCACCAGAATCAAAATATGCACTTTTTGAGAACCTTCCCTCATTCACATGTTCTGACAAGGCTTTCACAAGTGGCTTGGCTCTGGGTTGTGTTTATAGTATTACTGTGTACTTAAGTAAGTGAACCTTGTTTTTATTTAAACAGTGTATTTTAAGGGGATTGCAAAAAAATGTCACCTTTATGAAAACAACTGTTAAACGTTCCGGGAAATTGAAAAAAAAAAGTTTCTTCCTCTTCCTCTTCCTTCATTTTACATGAACACAGTCAAGAGTTTCACATTCATATAATTCCAGACTCACCTGACACAGTGAGAGTTAGATAGAGTTAGATAGAGTTAATATGTAACTCTTCAGAGTGGCATTAATAGTTCTTGTTAATTTTCAGGTCTTTATATGTTAAGAACCTGTTTGGTTTATTTTTGAAATATTAACATTGCATGTCACACCCCAGAATCCTGATAAAAACAGCCTTTCTCATGCTTTGTAGCATTGCCAGTAGCTTCCCTACCCATTTGTGCTTTTCTGAAAGAGTCATCACTTTAATGGAAAATACCAGTCTGAGGCAAATACCAGAAAGTACATACCCCATTTACTTGTGAAATACCCATCTTCATGATGCTTTATGTTCTCAGTGTTTTCACCTCAAGTACCTGTTTCATGGGTGTGTACATTCTTTTTTCAAATTGTGAGGTCATGTGTAAAAAATGTATTGAAAAACAGTCATGCCGTAACATATCAAAACCTGTTTTTACGTAATGATCTAGATTTTTAAAAAAACAACCAAAACCCAGCCCATCTTAAAAGATCGCATTGGATGTTCCTTTGTGGTTTTTTTTTTGTTATGTTCCTTTTCTTGTCTTGCCTCTGATGTGAGAGGGAGAGACTGTGAAACTATAGTTGGCAGCATTCCTTGGCAGTGACACATACAGATGTATCACCTTATTGCTCAGTTTTTGAACACATGAAAAGCAAAGAGCTGAACCAGATGTTCAGGTTCTGATATGAAAACTAGATTGTGTGTCAAGCAAAAAAGCTGTAAGCATACTTAAAAATTCAGATAATTTTTGTTCAAAATTGAGCCATTGTGGCTATCACTACTAGGCTGACTGTTTAGGGGTGGCTGTGGTGGTGGCACATTTCCCTGTTCTCTATTTCTCAGTTTAGCTTTGTAAGGTTAGAATAATCTGTTGTTGCTAACTTTAGAGCAAACTCCCTTCACTTTTCCAGTAGTGGTTGAAACAACAGACATGACTTTTTTCTTTGTCTTGAAAAGCTGTAGCATTTAATAACTGACACATTGTAGCCTGTACTGTACATTTACTGCCAGACTTACTGCTAACCTTTTCCTCTGCTCCACTCGCATTCACCGTCACTTTTCTGTTACTCGCTCACACTCAACCAAACACTTGCTACGTATTACACTCTGCCCTTAAAGGAGCTGTGCTACCAAGAGTTTCACAGGCAATGTGACAGAGGTTGACTCACGTTTTGGAACTGCAAAGACACCCCCCACTGCTACTGATTTCTGAATGAGTGGATATTTGGCATTCTTTTTGGCGTTACAAAATATATCATTTTTGGCCTGGCAGCAAATTATAGAGGATTTTTAAACTTTGTAGCTCTTTCTTGTTATGTATATCTTTTTTCTGGAATGATCTTCCTAACAATGGGTATACAGAACAACAAATGTAAAAGCTTATATAAGAATAAACTGTATTAGTATTGTATTATATGAATCTGCAATTGGATGGAAAAAATGTGGTTATTACTACAACCCACCGTGAACAAGTTCTCTGCATGTTGGAAATAGCTGTCCCGTGGGTGTTGAAGAGGAGATCCCTCTGCATTACAGAGGTGTCTCAGACAGGTGTGTTGCCTCACCTGGTCCTGTGTTTACCTCAGATGGTAGGATTAGGAAGCAGCCATATGGAAATATGACTCTAATCCATCGTGCCTTTACTTGGCACTCAGATATGGTCCTCAGCAATGCTTCTGCTCTCCTAAAGGTAACGCCCTTAAGGAATGCGAGAAATATCAGCAGCATTTTGAGATTCTCAGAGTGTGATACAGCAATATATTGACTGCCACATTGGGTGCAGTTTGTCTGGTGGAGGAGTGTCGCAGGTGGGCTGTTGGGGGATCAATGACAAGGTGTTTTATGATGGTGCGTGATAGATTCAGATGCACAAGAAAGGAAAGTACATTATATACTGTCCAAAGGAAGAAATAACTGAGCTCCAGACATGTGTCTGTCCTCTGCCAAACATACTCTCATAGTCAGTTTTCATTTAGTAAAATAGTGAATATTAGTCTGTCTTCCAACCTCAAAAGAACATATTCTTCATAATCAAGTAACAAGGAGTACTTCATTTTGGATCCTTTTCTTCATTTTGGTTCATTGGTGTGTCTCAGCAAGTATGAAAAGTTGCACAAATTGATTTCCACGTGTAGAGAATGTTTCTGTCTGCCTCTCTTTCTCTTTGCTTTTGGAAATTTAAAAGTTGTGTTGATGAAATTTCGAACTTTACTTTTTATTGAAAAGGCTGTAAGTAAAAACATTCTAATAAAACAGTGAAGTATTTCAAATAGCTTATCATATATTGATGAATTGCATTGGCTCTACTAACTACAGAATAATAAAGGCAATTCTTTTGAGGCCCAACTTTTGCCTTATGATCACGATGGTAACAGATGAAGAAGACAGTTGCACACAGCATAATCAAATCTAGTGATCATTGTGCTTATTATTTAAATGATCATTGTCTTATAGCCCCTCTGTGAGAGTTTACAGCTTTACCTTGTGTGTTTTTGGTCATGTCGTAACCACATCACCACCTCCATCACAAACAATAGAAAGCAAAACTCGTATTTATTCAATGTGCTGATAATTAAGCCGTTCTCATTAGTGACATAATTGGAAATGTAATTAGCAATAGTAATAATTATTGCATTTAATACATTTTCTCTTTAGTTATCAGGCTCATTCAAACTGCTAATTAGCAGTCATGAGAATTCCATACTTTTTGTCCTATTCATTTTGATCACCAATTATTTCTGTTGTATTTTACATAAATAAATCATTATCACATTCATTTAGATTTTTCAATAAACATACAAACTTGCAAACTGCTCACACACTTTTAGAGTAGCATAGAGGAGAGGAGAAGTCTTCAGATGAGGTCAATGACTTTACTTTTGGTTTCACTGCGGACCTGTGGATCTTGTGTTACACTGGCTGAGTGACTAGCAATAGGTAGAGTTCTCGCCTCAGCAGGGGTGACAGATCATACTGTGGCTGGCTACACACAGTTTGTGAGTTACCAAATGTGAATGCGTCCCACTAACGATCCACCTTATCTTCACACTAACTTTGCTTAGTTGATAACTAGCTAAGTTAGATTCTGGCATGATAACGATCATATATTCTCCAAAAGACTGATCAATACAGGATGTGAGGCTGTTAGCATCTGGCAATAATTGTTTATATCGTCAGTGCTAATTAAAAATAAACTCACTAAACTAAACATATGAGACTTACTTTGTGTAACTTTCTTTAGTAAGTAACTCTAACTCTAACGTTAGTTTGCTTTGAACTGTGGCATGGCAGTCACCCTCCCAAGGTTAGCATTAGGATATTAAATTGCAGCCAGGGATAAGTCAGGAAAATGTAGCTAATCTCCACATGAAACTGACACTTCAGTGTGGCAACCAATGCTGAGCAGAAGTGGATTTTGGAAGTTGCATTACTGGTGGAGTAAAGCAGATGACATCTCAGTGTAAGCTGTAAGCCTTTTTGCTTATTAGGGCCCGAGCACTGACCAGTCAGTGAGGGACCTATTGCTTTTGCCAAGATTCTTATTATTATTATTCAAGTGACGCCAAATGAATCGCATTTTTGGCGGCCTGAACATACATGAAAACTCATGAAATTCTGCACACACTTCACATCTGGTGAAAATTTATATAATTCAATGTGATTGGACGCAAGCGTGGTAAGGGGACTCGCTAGCGCCCCCACACGTCGGGTCATGTGACCAAAAATGTTCTCGTATCTGCATGAAATTTACATATGTCATAGCTCTCATCGGATCATGGGGAAATTAATTTTGTGGAACCTTTTAAGTGCCAAAATGACTCTACAGCGCCCCCTAGAACATTAAAAGTTGAAGCCACGCCTTCTACATGCACGTACATGAACGGAATTTAGGATTCATATATATCATGACCAGACGCACAAAAAAGCCTCTTGGACCCATACCCTAAGTCCAACAGGAAGTCGGCCATTTTGGATCACAGGTGCATTTTTTCCGCCACAGGTGCATTTTTTCAGCCCTCGTACTTTAACGCACTCCTCCTGCAGTTTTGACTCCACAGACTTAAGATTGGCATTGTATCATCCTCAGACCTTGATGATGTAAACTTGATGACAGATTTTACCTACGTTATACCAGGTGGGCGTGGCAGTCGTTTGTTTGTATAAACAAACAACTCCTTATAACTCCTCCATACATTGTCGGATGTTTATACATGCAGCGCGTGAAATGTCACACTTGGTGACGCCGTTTCAATTTCAACATCATTGGGGGTTGATGTGGCAAGGGGGCTCCATAGCGCCCCCTAACAGCAGGTCATGTGACCAAAATATTTGTCTGATCTTCGTGAAATTTACAGGACTCTTAGCAATCATGGGTAAACCCTCAAATTAATTTTTTCAAAATTTTCGCTCTAACAGGAAGTCAGTTATTGTGCATTTCCTGCGTCAATTTACCATTTTTCCAACAGCGTTTAGAGGACTTTGCCGTCTTCACAGAATCACCAAATTGCCCACATTTACACTCAGGAGCACTTTAATTTGAGACCATAACTGCCCCTGGGCGTGGCACAACAGCTCAATAGCACCCCCTAATGCCTTTATCCATTTCGTACATTTTCACAAACTCCTACACTCACCAAATTGAACACATACGTCAACATTCACAAAGATTGACTACTGACAAAGTTTGGGATTTTTAAGTGAGAAGATGACTCCACAGCGCCCCTGGAAGATTTCAAAGTTTAAGCCCCGCCTTCCACATTGACTTAGAGAAATGAAATTGACAAGGCCTATGTATTATGTCCAGATTATTATTATAGTTGTACGCCTTTTTGACAGCCTAAACATGCCCCAAAACTCACCAAAAGTTGCAATAATGTCCGATCCGGAGAAAACTTTGATATTTTAAGGAGTGCGGAAATGGCCGACGCATAAATTGATTAATAGCACCCCATGGAAAATTTAAAAAATCAAGCCCCTCGACTCAGATTGACGTAGACAAACCAAATGCGGTAAACACATGTATCATGTCCAGACGCACAAAAAAGCCTCTTGGACCCATACCCTAAGTCCAAAAGGAAGTCGGCCATCCAGGCAAAAATGCTCAATCTTGACGCTTTTTTGGCCCTTCACCCACATTCCTTTGTGCTGAGAAGTCACCCAGACTCATTTGTGGTCTTAGTTTGCCATCTAGTGGAGACATTAACCGCTGCACACAATGTTCAATTAAAGGCACAGGAGCAAAGACATCTACATGCCAGTTTTGACAGCCCTGCGACTGCCGCACGCACCGACGTGCACGTACAGCGTTACAGCTGGGGGGAAACCGGGGGGCCGCGAGGGCCCTTCGACACTGCTTGCAGTTTTAATTTTCACTTTGTGCTTGTTGGACCATGAATGGTTAATATTGTCTGACTGCAGTCAAGATGTCATCATCTTTTAGGTCTGCTGACATCCTTCCAATTTAACTTTTTTCCTTCTTTTAACATTCGATTGATGGTGGCTCTTGAATTTCCTCCCCGACATGTTTGTTGCTTGTTTCTTACTTTTATGGTGGTTGGCAAACAATGACGTGATGACCACCATCCACTGCTATGGAGTGTTTAATGGTGTCTTAGCTTTTCCCACAAAGGTTTTGTTTACTCCTGGTTGCTTGGGAGCACAGGTATGATGGTTCTTTAAGCCAGCACACACTTGGCCAGCACACACAAAATGTGCTGTAGTGGCCAAAAAAGGAAATTAGGCGGGTGTGGTGCATTATTTTGACTACGCAGAAATCTATCTTTTTTATGTGAAATTGTCAACGTTTAGCATTTTTTGCATATATAAGTTGCATGGTTTTGCTTTGAGATTTTAACCATTGGCACAAATCTATTTGCACAGAGGCTGCTGGTCAACATAGAAAAATAATCTCACAAGTTTAAAAGTTTGATTGAAGTAATGACATCATTATTCAGTTACACAGAATGCCAGAAACAGATTTCCAGCTTAACATTAAAATAGTTTGTACAGCATATTATCATTCCAGAGGTGCAGAGCTTTTTCCTGGTGTGACTTTGTAAGACTGCTTTTGAAGATTTGTACATTGACATCCAAACTGTTATTGGTTGCATTAGCATTGGCATCTTTTGTGCAATCTGGTCAAATTCCTGGTGCTTTAAATCTCCAGTTTCAAAGAAACTATGTGTGATGGTAAACAGCTGTTTTATGTTTATCTACAGAAATCAGGTGGCGGGTGAGCATAGGCCTGAGGCGATAACTGCTCAGTGGATTCAGCTTTAGCACACAGACTGTTCAACAGAAAGGTGAGTCTCATTGTGCATGGTACACCAATATTTGCTGTAAATTTGATAGCAAATGTATCTTGTAGTAAAAAGAGAGATGGGTAAAAAATGATTTCAAGAATAAATTGGTGCCATATTGGCTGGCCATCACTGAGAGATCAAACTAAGTGATTTGTAATTCAGTTGTGTGAAAAAACATTTGACACAGTTGGTATTAATTTTCTGTTTCTGTCGGCGGGATACACATTATTGGATAATTGACTCCACTTTCACAAAACACAAAATGTGGCCTGTAATGTGCATTATTGGTGTCTCTTCTCCTTGTTGAAGTTGCACCTCTTGTTTCGTGGAACAACTTAATTGTCTCAAACATGCACGCAAGCGGCACGCACGAGTCATGATACCCCAAGGCCTAGATTAATTAAGCTATGAAAACCCATGAGCAGAGAGCATTCAGCAGGTGCCTGTTTGCCTTGGTATGGGACTTGTTTTTGGCAGTGCTGCAGTGGCTCATTATAAATCTATAATTAAGTTACAATTTTATTTGCTTTTTTAACATAGTGTCATCAGGGATCAACATGGCTTAAACTCTGATTTTGTTAAGTGCACTCTTGGCTACGTTGCTATTGTATCCTCTATTCTTCCTCTGAAATTATACTTTGACAAATGTGTGAATGAGAGGCTAACAGTGATACTGTGTGTGTCTCTCAATGGTTGCTATCCTGTGCCTTCTACAGGTGTTCTTGTTTCCAACGTGCTGTTGAGATGCATGTCGTAATTCTTAAAATCTCTTGATTTGTCCTTAATCGAAAATAAAATGATTTGTCTACCCCCATCCTTCCTCCCATCCCTCTGAATCTTAGCACAAAAACAAACATTGAGCCCTCCTGCTGGTTGTAGGGATTGTCCTCAGAGCTCCCACAGTTCAACTCATCCTGTGTTGGGGCGTGTTGGCAGCCCTAACTGAATACAGTGAAGTGGCTCTCTCAGGGCAATGCCTGTTATTTTGAGTCACCTGCCAGCAAAGAGGGAGGGTGAAATGCACAGCAGGGGCCTGAGGGAGGGATGATCAGGGGGTTGTGAGAGAGAATCCCCTTGCCTGCAGGGTGGTCAGACTCAATGAGAGTCACCACCACGGCAGTAGCGTTTGCCAAGAGCTCGCTAAAGCTAACAATGTGGCCTGTGGAGGGGCAGACTGGGCAGGAAATTGAGGTTAACAATGTTGTTACATATTAAACAGGGCTCGTGTGTGCGTAGGATGTGGAATGGTAAATCCCTGAATAGTACAGCATATTATTTAGTAATCAGATCTTTTTAAAAAGATGATTTATTCACAATATTTGTTGTTCTTTCTGGATAGACTGTTTTCAGGACCAAAGAAGAATCAAGAAGACTTGAAAAGTACAGTGAGTTTATAGTTGCTGTGCAAAACTGCAGTACAGACAATGTTGCTTGGCAGTTTTAATATCTTAGGTTTATTTAATTTGAGCTAATTACTGTTTCCATAAACAATCTGTTACCTCTTAACTCGAATCACTGAATTTCAGAAAAGGTCTAAACAGATATGAACCAGCTCATATTTAAGATCTGTTATCTCTGATTGGTCCCAGTGAAACACAGTAAGGACTTTTAAAAAATAGCACTAGTTAAATCTTAATGTAACAACACGTCCACAAAATGTCTTCAAGTGATGTGACTAGTCAGCAATTATGAATACTGTGAGTGTCTTCTCAGGTGCTAATTGTTCATTACAATACAGGTCTTAGCACTGGTTTTCACAGCTCAAGCCTTACTAGTGAATCTCACCGCTTTCCTTTACTCTTTCCCCCACTGTGCTTTGCCCAAGGGAGAGACGCCTTCTACGTGTTGTAATAAGGGTAGCTGATATAATGAAGGTCATTGTAATCAGAGCTAATGTGCCAAGGAGTCAAGACACTGTAGCATTATTTGCCAGCAAGGCCCGGCATTTGGTACCCATGGGGATCAGGCTGATAGTGTTATCTTTGCTAACCTGACTCTAATACAGGCCTTGCTTCGCTGTTTGTGTCAGTGTCGGAGCTGAACTTTTCCCAGTGATCCCTTCCATGTGTGGATGGGTATGGATTGGGCTCCACTCCGCTCCATCCTGGTTAAATCCCATCCCAAGGTGTTTGGCTTCTCTCAGTTCACATACTGTATTTAGAGAGCTGTGCTCCCTCTCTCTTACTGTCTGACTTGGAAAACAGACTGGGCTCACATAGGCTTCAATTGAATGTACTTGACATAGAAACATTACTTTGGCGTCTGCTGAGGACTGGCTCATAAGAGATGACCTCTAAATCTAATCCTGTCCCTCAGGATATGCAAATGTCCTCAGCTCAAATTTGATTTGTTTTTGTCAGTTCAGGACACAGCAGTTTGTTTACAACTGTTATCCAGCACAGAGTAAAAAACGGATGGTACACATATACGTAGCTCGACTTCATAAGATATTTGACCGCTTTGCCCACCAGACTGTTAACTGTTATTTGCTTTAAAATTTCAGTTCTTTTTTTCTTAGCTAATCAGTCTGTTACAAAATAGATTATATATCAAGGCTTTGCTATCAAACTTAACCAAAGTCTGATGAGATTAATTAACTACAGCAGTGAATATTTACATGTAAATACATTATTTATAAAATATAACATTATGTGAAAACATTTGCTGATTACAAACATGTTTGTGTATGGAAGGTTGGATGATGTCAAATCTTGAAATTTCAGTTCTGCAACTACAGTTTGAGAGCTGTCTTGGTCTTCATTTTTCATCCATGAGAATTTAACATCAGAGGTCTGACGAACCATACGTGACTGGATAATTATCAGGAACCCCAAAGTCCATAAAATCAGAAACAAAACCCATCTCTATTGGGGATCCTCAGCAGAGCTTTAAGGTTGATTACAATTTCTCTTATTTTTTATACTCGCCTTTTTAACGTGCCGCTTTCTTCAAAGGCCTTTTCCCTATTCATCTGAGCACATCCAGGAAAAAAGGCTACCCATATCTAACCCCATGCAAGTCCCCTGGTCCCATCATTCAAACTTCCAAGCCTCTCTTTGTGGCTTCCTAGAGGACCATGGTGAAATGATCTCTTTTGTTTCGCATCATTAGTTCCATCTGTTGTGCGAGCAGGCCTGTCTGTTCCGGAGCATGGCAACGTGATGGTCGCCAGGGGCGATTGGAGACGCTACCGTCCTGGTGGCTTGTGGCTCGACCTCCTCCACCACCATTGCCTTGTCCATGATCCCCATGACACTCTCACACTCACTTGACTGTTTTAACTTATTTATTCGTACATCTGGAGAAAATAGAAGCACACGTGTACTTCATATGGCTGAAATACAGTCAATTGAGTTGCTTTTTGAAGGATTTTTTTTATTACTATATGTTGTACATCATTAATACTCTGCATTTGAATAGCACAGTTTATAAAGATACAATCATAAATATCTGTTAAGTCATTTTTAATATAACTGAAGTGACTGCGATTTGCAATTTAGTGTAAATCACCCAACTTGTCAATTTCACATTGTACGTCCACTCTGTGTCAAAAACAGGCTTTAATAGGTCAGACTTGTGTGTTTATTTTGTTCCGGTCGGGAGTAAATGATGCACCAAACAGATGTAGCATTTTCTCTCAACAAGGAAATATTTTATTCATGATTAACATGAATGATAAATCTTCAGAAAGTCTTAGTGCTGATGGGCATACACAATTTAACATCTGTCTTCCTCAGAATAATTAATCGCATACCAGAACACTTGGGACTCAGTGTTGGATTTTTCCTCTCACTTTACTTGATCTAATTACTTCTTTAAAAGCAAAGCATTCTCTAAAGAAGACTGGAATGATAAACATACCAACTGTACGCTCCGCTAAAGAATAATCCAAGAAAGATGCAGGCTTTTTTGTAAAGACCGTTTTTTTATAGCTCTGTCAGTGTGAAACCATGTAAACTCCAACATACCTAAGACAGCGAAATATGACTTTACACTCTAATTATAATCTGCATTTCTCAAATGAATATTTCCATAATGTCTCCCAAGTGAATTGCTCTAGCGTTATCACCATAGTGTGAATGTACAACACAAGGGCATCTGTGTGCATGTCAATGCAGAGATCACCAGATCATTTTCATTGAAGATGGAGCCATCAAAGGTCATAGCCATTGAAATGACCTAACCTTGCAATGTAACACCTGGGTGTAAAAGTGGACTCATCCTATCCACTGGGATGGGTGTAATGTACCTCTAATGTATAAAGTGCGGAAATAAAATAAGAGTTATAGGTTGGCGGAGGAGATTCAGTGTGAGCTAGAGAATACTGTAACTCTATAGGGTGAAATAGCTGTGTTGGTATCACCCGAGGTGACAGGCTATTGCCAAAGTGCTGTATTTGTTGGAACCATTATGAAATAAAGCCTGAGAAAAAGGCCAATATTCAGTTTGAATTGATTCCTGGAAAACTCCAGAAGTGAATATGCTTTCATTTTGATAGTATTACTATGGACAAAATGTGTTGTGTCAGTTTCACCTCGCCATTACTTTGCTCCATTAAGGCAAAACCGACTGATTTTATTTTTGCCCAGTCTATTTTCTGTGATAAAATGAAAATCTGAGAGCTTTATTAAGTCTGAGTGACACCTAAAGCCGAGAGCCAACAGGAAAATAAGTCATGTGGGATCTAGTTTCAGTTCATTTCTGCTCAATTCCCATCTCCTGATCAAATACTGCACTTTCCAGTAGGGGCCTAATGGGAGTGTCAAGTTCACAAACGGCCTCTCTCTTCCTCTGACTCCATTACCTGATAACAGCACTGGTTTTGGCACTTATTTGCACAGCACAGTTAAGCTATGCTTGTGCAGTGAACATTTGTAGCAGGTGGTAATTGAAGCTATATTGAGACCATTTTATTAATTTCTACAAATCTTCCTGCATATTTTCCTAAGTAGCCATGGGACTAACCCATTTCATTTTCTCTTCTGTACTTTGACTATTTGGACTGCTCTTTTGAGTGAAGCTTTTGAATGCTGCTCCTCTTTAAGCCAAACAAACATGACCACTGATGTCTTGGGTTCAGGGCCTTTCAAAAAACCTTTCAATAAAACAAGCTCAGCTGTGAGACATACAGGATCTATCATGCTGGGCTGCCCCGCTGAAAATACCCCCCCTCCTGTTTCAAAGCCGTCAGCTTTTGGTTCCCCCAGGAGAGCCAGCATTATCCTGCAGGGTTTATTTAAACTTGTTGGGAAGGTCTATCCTTTTTTCATCCAGTAGGTTATGTGACATTTAGGAGAACCTCACCACATATGAAACTGATTTTATTTGGCTTAGTGATCCAAATTTTGAGACTATTGGTGCAAATTTCCTGCGACAGGAAAATGGTGGCAGGCTTTTGGTTTGGCCCACATGGTGCTGGAATGGCCACGCCTGCCGCTCATCTGCTTGTGGAATAAGCATAGAATGATGGAAGTAGAGATGTCTGGGAGGCCTGCTGTGTTTGCCAAACTTTTAGTACTTTTGCAAGTGACAGTAACCTGAAAGGTGAGAGGAAGAGCAAGAGACAGAAGGAAGGAGAAAGACAAATGAGGAGAGATGACAAAGGCATCCTTTACAACTTGATACTAAGGTCTCTGACTTGTTTTTATTGACCTTTTCTCTTTTCTTTTCCATATCTTTCTACAGTAGAGGATATGCCACTTAAATAAATGTCATTTGACCATCTCTGGTTTCAGTGTCACACATTGACAACGTGGTATTTTGATAGACTCCACTCATCCATGTGGATAGTTTATTCATTCTGGCTATTAGATCTATAGATCTGTACTTCATGGAATACAGGCACTTGCACTGAATCTTTTTTTTTATCATTTGTCTTTAGCATTTTTACCTTTATTTGACAGTAGCCAGTATGGAGGTAGACAGGAAATGAAGGTAGTGGGGCAGTGTGACATTTAACTTAGATCCCTAGATGGAATTGGACAGGGGGTGCCATGGCCGCATGCACCTCAGCAGTTGGGCTATCAGGATGCCTCGGTGCATCCTTTTTGTAAACACTCCTCCTTTAACTGCCTCTTAAATAATCAAGCTGGTCAGTCTCAATGTGTTACTTTTTTGTACCATCCTGGAGGACAGTTATGCTTTGCCTGAGACATTATTAGACCATTAAACTGCAGCCCCTCCCACTCTCAAGCACTTTCAGTTCTGTATAAATGCATCAGAATTACTTCCAGAGGGAGTAGTGGGGTGGGGGGTGGGGTGTGTGTGCAAAAAGACCACTGGAAAAGCTACTTATTCTCTTAATGATGTCTTGTCCTTTTTAAAAGTCGTCATCTTCATTCACAAATGGATGAGTACGGCAGAGGAGCACCTCAGGGACTGAGGTCATCCTAACCTTCTTGTCCCAGCACAGGAAGTTACTTTCTATGAAATGAGGCTGGGCAGTTTGTTTTAAAAGTTGAATTGTTGACATCAGGGTGGGAAAGAACGTTGCCACATACTGTACCACCAAGTAATTATTGTGGGGGTGGATATTAGTTGGCAGGTATTTATGATTAGTTTGCAGCCCACCAATGGCTGTGGCAGCAGAAACACTGTTAACATAATAATCTTGTTTTTGAATAAATGTGTTATATGTCAAAGCTGAATCCTTAACTGACAGAAGTTGGAGATCTTTATTAATGGCTATGGTAATTGCTTTCATTTATTTAAGCTTGGCTCAAATATATGAAAGCTTGTCATAAATATCTTTGAATTTAAGTATGCATTGTGAAAGAAGTTAGGAATTTTTATCATGGGAGTGTACAAAAAGATAATCCGTCCATTGGCAAGCTACTGCATTAAACGATCAACACCCATCCACTGTGGTTAGTATCATGGTTACGCGAGTGAATTGTTTCCAAACTGAAATTTTGGATAAACAGTGGAATAAAAAATAAATAGACAATTAGAGTTTGACTGCTGAAGCTGCAATATTACACTCTTTACTCAGTAGCAAAAACCCAATACAAGATGTCTTTTTTTAAGTAAAAGTACACATAATACCCAAATATTACACTTCAAATATAAAGCTCTAATTAAAATTAATATTTTATTAATTTTTATTCAAATTAATGAAATTCTGGGCAACATGTTCTCAGTCAACCTCAGTGTGATGTGAAAGTGAATGCCCACACCATGACCAAATGTCACACTTTGTAATTGATACACTTTCTCTCTTTGTGGTGTCTTTTAATTTTCTCCTCATTTAGTTCTAACGTAGGTGACAAAAACTCTCCTATTGAACAAATGAACATCTGCATTAATAGTTTGATTTAACTGGAAAGATTAAAAAGATGAAAGTGCAGAATTTGCATTTTTTCCCTCCAGGATTGAGTGTATTAATACTGTAAATTTAAAAATTAAATTAAGATCACAACTGATAGTACTAATAATGAGTCACATTTTTGAATTTATAGTCTTTGTCTATTTGGAGGAGAGTCACTTAATACTTAATAGTTTTGACTTTCATGTGACATAGAAAATATAAGATTAAGTGGATTTGAAAATATCATGTCAGTGTTGGAAATAAAAGAGGAGCAGTGTTGGCACAGTGGTACAAATATACCGCTTTAGATTTATGGTATAACGTTAATTTTTTTCTTTTCAATCCTGGCACCTTTGGGCTGCCTACAAGCACACATCAAGCGGGTGAGGTGTAGTCAGTGATATACATGACACGCGTCTCTAAGGACCCTCTGATTTGTATAATATCCTTCAGACAAGGTCATAGCAGTTCCTACGTCTTTGAAGATAGAGGAAAGAGAACATGTTCCCCCTTCATTGTGCCTGTGGAATAGAACAAACGTGAGATCATGGTGTCGAGGGGCTTCCACTCTTCAAAGTTGATATGAATCAGACATGAAACGATTTAGATAAAGTGATAGTTATCTTGATTCCTGGCGCCGTCCGTTGAATAGAGTAACGCGCAGGAAAGCTGAACAGCAGTGTTTTAGTGTGAAATCCTGGGGAAACGTATCCATCTGGTGCATGAATAATTTAGATGGCTCAAGTTGGTTCCTGTTGCTGTTGTGTTTGCGCTCAGCTTTCTTTCTCGGCTCAGCAACCCCACCACCCTCCCTCCCTCTTTGACATCACTCCTGAGGCTTGTTTGTGATGCTTAAAGGGAAGTTGGGCCACATGAGGAATTGTGGGGAGGAGAGACTCAGTTTCCCTCTCTGCTGTGCTTTCTGTCTCCCCTCTTCTGTCTTTCCTAGACCTGCACGAGCCTGATATAAACAGTTTAACACCCACAGACACACATACTCCTACACTCCTACACTCACACACACACACACGCACACACACACGCACACACACAAGCACACACGAATATACTGTTTGTGGAGATGCTGTAGATGCAGAGATACTCTAGATGTGCTCTGCGCTAAACATACAGTACTTTGTGTACTCACCTTGCACACCTTATGAAGTTTAAAAGGCCTGGATATCAAAAATCAAAATTTACCATAACCACTACTTGCCTAACACTAGCCCTAACCTTAACAATACTCTCAACTTACCTTAACTTTAAATCAAGTCTTGACCATAAAATTAATGATTTATTTTAAGGGGACTTGCTTTTTGTCCCCATAGTGGAGGTGAGTCCCCACAACGTGAGGAATACCTGTTACACACACACACACACACACACACACACACACACACACACACACACACACACACACACACACACACACACACACACACACACACACACACACACACACACACACACACACACACACACACAACCATCCCTCTTATACTAAACATAAATCTCACCATTCAAATTGCACACATACAGCTATATACCAAATGTGCACATGTTCCTGCTAAAAACACACGCACACACACAAAAGCTCTGAGACAAGCATGCAAATCCAATAATATGCCAGGCCAGCTATACTTGCCCTGCATTGATTTATTTATTGTAAAAACGAAAACATGCTTAGGTTGAGTTGTGTCCTCTGGTATAATCCAGTCCCTGTCTTTAGAGGAACCAGTCAAGATGAGGGGGGTGGCATTGAGGAATAGGAGGAGGGAAAGACTGAGAGAGAGGGAGAGAGAGAAAAAAAGAGAGGGAGGGAGGGAGGAGGGGGATATGACAGGCCCTTGGAATCTCAACCTCTCTCTCCTGGCGCCCGCACTAATCAACCCCTGTAATTTATGCAGAAAATATGATTTATATTTAATTTCACTACACTTGCATTGTTAATTTCAGATGTAATTAACGCGTCGCCACGGCAACTAATTTCTCAATGCCGTAAATTATCACCGCCTTTTCATCAAAATTCAGTTACTTTGGCTCCTGTGTGCAGTGTTGTGATGCAATTAGGTTACCAGGGCAACCCCAAAGTGTTAATTTTCTTTTGTTATATTGCAGCGAGGCAGAAGTTTTTATACCACAGGTCATATTCACTTTTTTTGATGAACAAAGAAGTTTTTCTTTTTTAAACTTGAGACTAAAAAAAAGCACTGGGGGTGTTAAATAAGGCCTGTGGAACATGTTGCTCGTGAACACAAGTATACATGCTTCACACTGCACACTGCACTCTGAAACACTTGTTATACTATTGTGAAGTAAACTGATTGATTGCTGAGAATTCTCTGCTATTGCAAGTAGAGGTGTATCCAAGTTGTCCTTTGGGAAAGGGCATATTTGTCAAAGGGAATCTATATAAATGAGAAATGTGTTCATTGTTCAAATTTAAGCGAGCTCGGTCATTCTCCCCCCCCCAACCCCCCCACACACACACACACTTCCTCTGTCTCATTTTCTGTCTCATACATACAAACATGCTCACACACATCACAGCACATTTTCAGTACTCACACTCCTTTTATTCCCCCAACAGTGACTGTGAAATGACTCAATATTTTAATCAACTGTATCTAATTTGCACTCCAGCAGAAGATAGGGCCACATGTGTGTTGTTGTTGCCCTGGCTGGCACTGAGTATGCCCACCGGATGTCTCTGAGCCGCCCTGGATTGCCACGCTTGCCAGTCTCTGTGGCCCACTCGGCGCGTCCGTCTCCAATCCATCCCCCCTTAGCTAGTCTTCAGTGGAAATATCAGGTCATTGGCTGCTAAGCTCTGGTTAACTGCAAAGGTAATTAAATTTGTAAGCAGGCTTTTTGAATCTTTTTAGCCTCTTCGGTAATACCGGTAGGGATTACAGCGTTTTTGAAGCACAGCTCTGTTTTGAAGCCCCGGCAGAATGGGGCCAAGTCCCAGTGACCAGACAGAGTTCACAGCAGCCAAACCCCTAACTGACTGACAGATCCAGAGCCGTGACGTCTTTTTTTACTCCAGCGATAATCAGGGAGAAATATCAGGAAAATTGCAATTTATTACAAAGGGCAGAGGGAGTTATGCAGCTCTGCAAATAATGAATATGTGTATGTTTAAAAAAAAAAAATGTATACATTTTTTTTTTTTATGTCCATTGGGTCCCTCAAAAATCAGTGACCCAACATGTACTTTAATTTTCTGTATGTCTTTCTGATTGGCTCTGATATGCCACATTTATGGTTCATAAGAAAAAGAGACCATGCTGGAGAATACCTTTTTCATATTCCAATATCTTCACTGCTAACTTTAAACACTAGTTTGACATTATTTGCAAAGACAGCACAATATAAGTGGATTCAGCGTGCGCTCTTTGAAGAAGGGGACCATGGGGAGAGCAGCAGCAGAGGCACCATTTAAAAAGCCTGTTTCTCATGAGGTGATAAATCATTTGATTGTAAAAAAACCTCTCTGATAGTTTTTGTTTTAACAATTTAGATTAACTTATAAATGTAAGTGAGGTGATACTGATTCCAGAGTAGATACATGGCATATGCTAGTGGCAGCTATGTGGTTGTAACTGAAATCCCAGTGCTTTGATCCCTCCCTGTTTTGATCTTTTATCTATAGATTAACTCCACCTCAGAGTTTAAAACAAGCTTGGACTCGCATTAGAAACTCCTAAAATCTCAAATGTATTTCATCATTTCCAAAAACAGATAATATTTTGCTTTAGAGACTGTTGCTCGTGGATAACTTTTACATCACAACTGTATGTTTTTTTAATTGAAACAAAGTTGGCATATTGAATATCTCTCTTAGATAGAAAAAAATAATTTGTCTACTTATGTCAAACTTTGTCTAAATAACAATTAGGCCCCACAATAAGGCTGAACAGCCTAATCAAAAGCAGCATAATAGGACATCTAACCTGTCTGGTATGTTTGGCAAGTCTTGCTTGATTAAAACAACGTAGTCAAAATATTCTCACCATTGTCCTGGTAGATGCAAAGTATGAGTCTAAGTAAAGGTCATCAAGGAAGTTTTTATGTAACTCACTCTGTAAAAACACTAAGTTGATTAGACTTGTTTATTTATTCTGGTCCAAAAGAGTATTTGCTTTTGTCGCATTTATTCCCATTTTGCCAGCACAAGGGGCCCTGGAAGACGAGTTACCAAGGAACACAAAATTTTAATTAGTGTATTTTAATCATTCAGGCTTTTCAAGCTAATCCACAGACCCCTGAGAATTCCCAAGATGCAGCTCTGTGCTGCTTTACCATTTATTGTTGAGTCTATTATAATTACTGTTAGCAGGTGGGGGAAGGGAGACGTTTATTATGTTTTTCCATCTTTATTATAATTACTAGAAAAAATGAAAGGATGCTATTTCATTAAGTTTAGAGATGATGCCATTTTCCCCCTGTTTTTCCCCTCAATCTCCTTCCTGCCTTTGTTCCATAATGCTATTGTACTGGCTTTCATTCGAGGGCTTTCATACGTTGCACAGCTTTATGAGAAAAAAAACAACAAAAAGAAACAGATCTCTTATTAAGAACAGAAGAGGGGAAAGATGGTCTTAAAGAACTTAATTTCTGAGACCGTTTTCCTCTTTCTTTTTTTTTCAAATCCAAACAGTTGCTCTGAGAATGAAGTTGATGCTTCCTCTGAAACACAAATGTTTAATAGAGTTGGACTGGGATCAGAACAAAAATGCAGAAAGTAAAATATGTTTGCCTCTCTTTCACATTCGTCAGTAATGAAAGATAAGAGGACTGAAGTAAATCTTTAAGCCCCATGCTTTTGGTACTCTGCAGGGATTTTAGCATCTTCCAGAAATATTTTATGTTTGTCTGTTTGTTTAAATACTATTTTGCCACTCTGTCTTCCTCTTAAGTCCCAAATGTGTGGTACTTTTGTATCTACAACAATCAGGCAGCTGAAGTTTTGAACCAAATAGATGGCTGTTTTCTCTTTTAGATTCCTTTTAGTATCGTTATTTGTGATACTTTGTTAAAGTTACTGTGAATGGAAAACCAACTTGTAGCACAGTAGTCTTGCTTTTCAATTGAAGATTGGCTGGATTTTAAACTGAATGTGTGTGACAGAGAAAGGAGATGCCTGCAGTTTGATTTGATGCCATATGGGTTGACTAGTTGATCAGAGCTTGTAGTATGGTTATGTTGGAGTCAACTACATCTCATAAAACTTAACGCTCATCATCATTTCAATGTCTGTCAAGGGCACCATTTTGGCAATGGATCTCATCAATTTTCTTAAGTGAGCCAATCTGAAGCTGTCACTTGGCTAGACAGCAGGGTGCAGAACTTCACTTCCGAATGAGGTCATTAGACTTCCAGTTCAGTGAATGGTTGGTATGCTTTTAAGTCTTTGTTCACAAACACCTGAAAGGTAAAATCCTTAAGAAAAGATCATTGGATGAAACCTGTCAGCAAGTGAAACCTGTTACTAGCAAAATGCAAAACCCCCCAAAACAAAACAAAAAATAAGGTTTAAATTGGTTAACTTCTTAGTTATTGTGAAGATCACTCTGCATCTATCCTTGCAAACACTTAGTTCATAAAAGCAAAGTTAAAACAAGATTTCAGTTTTTGTCCAGTAGCCAGCAGCAGAGATATGACATTTATGTGTTATTGCCACAGGAGCTGAACTGGCCAAGTCACGACAAGAGAGCCTTTTCTCTCAAGGGACAAACAGACTGATTCTCTCAAGAGATAAACTCTGGAGCTTACTTTGTAAAGAACACGGAGGCTGTGTTTGAGTACGCAGAGTTACATTTTATGGTTGACTGGTTGTATTTGATCAGATGATTTAAAGGGAAGGATTCACACCTGTTGCACCTGCTTTAGTAAAACAAAATAAAGTTTTATATTTGACCTGTCACACGTTACATAAGGTGGTTCAGTGGCATATTTCTTGTTGATTTAGTTGTTTATAAGGATAATAAATAAATGAATGTCAGTAACATATGATACATTATGTATGATATTATATGAAACAGTACAATGGTAACTCATAAATGTATGTTGAAAGAAAATTGTTTCCATTAACCCTGTAGATATGCAGTCTGTGCTTGTGGTCAATAATGAGGTAAAGCTATTACCACTGGTTGCTATTCATATTGATGAATAAATTGGTTTTCTCTTACATGGAGAAGCTGTTTTACAGGTCCCACAGTACATGGACCATTCAATGCAGGTTTATGTTTTTGAAACAGGTGGGCAAACACACACACTGTAGGTACTGCATGAGTTGTAACAATGTGCCAAATGAACAATGGCAATTTTGTACGGTTTTGGAGAAGTAGGCAAAAGAACAAACTTCCCTATGTAGTAACTAGCCACTGTTAGTGATACTATTTGCTGCACACACACACACACACACACACACACCCACACACCCACACACACATGCAAATGTATGTACATGGAAGCACTTTTTAGCTGACCCCTTTTTTCTTTTGGTTCATTTTGAGGAAACATTCAAGCCCTTCTTTCTCACACTGCCCTTAAAAAGTGTAAAAAGGCATGCAGGTGGTCGAGTGGTTAAAGTGCATGCCATATACGCAGCGGACCCCGGTTTGAGTCCCGGCCGGCGGACCTTTCTGCATGTCACACCCCCCTCTCTCTCCTGTAATTTCCTGTCTCTCTACTGTCGAATAAAGACGACTATGCCAGAAAAACCTTTTAAAAAAAAAAGTGTAGAAAGATTTTCAAAAAGTGTGTAGCGAGTGTAACTTGTTTGAAACTTGTTTGTGTTTTAGTTGGCATGAATAGGAAATTAGAACACAGGTACTACTAGCTTGCACTCGTCACATGATACCTGACAATCAGAGATCTCCGCCTTCTGAAGTCTGGGGATGTCTAAATGTACAGAAGTTGTTTGAACAGCGGTGTGAATGGCTGCTAACAAACCCACGCCCCTTATATTTTGACAAGAACGTGCCTTACTGGAAATGATGCCCCCCCCCCATTCTCCTCTGTTGTGAACTTGATGACACCGCCCCAATATGAAGTGCCACCTTAAAGAGTTATGATTGGTTCTGCAATGCATGTTTTTTTTTTAAAATTATCTAATTGTTTCCACCCACTTTTAACAAACGAAACCTGGGAGATTGTCCTCCTCTCTTTGAGTAAAGTATTTAGAGACTGACAATATAAGTTTAAGTTTGCTCTAACTGCTGCCTTCCATTGTGAAAAGCTGTGCTACCACAGGTGATAAGCCATTTAGACAGTTGTCTTCAGCAGTTTGAGCCTCTGCCTATCATTGTTGCATCTTCTCAGTGATGCAGTCTGACTTAAAAAATTAAATCATCTAAGTAATTGTCCGGCTGTCTGAAATTTGGTTCTGATCTGTAGTGATGCTGCAAAGTGGCAAGAAGACATTTTTCGGTACCAAGAAAGGTATATGAGCCAAAAATCCCCAGTGGTCTGTCCACCATTCATCAACACCAGAATACCTCAGACCACTACTGCTGGCCAAAGTAATACAGAGAACTCAAAGTGCTCATGAGGTTTAATACTGTAGTTGAACATTATTGTTCCATCATTTACTCCACCTTAAATTTGTTTCTTGCACTTATGACTGTCCTTTCTCATTCCATTTCTGAAATTGTTTAGGCTTCACTATGTATTTAGCACCAAATCATGACTCTATTCTGGGATGTTTTTGAAGGCAGAAAGGAGAGGAGAGTAAGTGGTCATCTCAAGTGGATATTTTTCATGTTTTCATGAAAAATTCCACATCTTCTCATGAGGTGGCTTTCGGTGGGGAAAAAGCAGATATGTTTCAGGACAGGTCCTAGGAAAAATAATTAATAGACCTTTGAAGTGTGAAAGGCCATCCTAATGCAATTATAGAGTCTTTGTGAAGTGTCAGGATTTTGGAATTATAAAATCACTCAGGATTGGCAGCAGTAATTATTGTGGGTGAAAGAGACATTCTCTCACACCTTTGCTGATACAGCCAACTGCCCAGCCTTTCCACTCTGTGTGAGGGTTTTCTAGTTTTATGTACTGCTGTTTCACTAAAGGCTTTGTAGTTTTGAATGAGCTATGTGATGTGTGTCTTTAACCACAAAATCTACAGTAGGTTGTAGCCTCATTAATACATACTTACCTTCTCATTAGGTAATGGAAAGCAGCTTCTTTCACAGGTGTACACAGGTAAAGGTCAAGCTTTGTTCATATTGTCTTTGAACTAATTTACACTTCTATTTGTCTTTTTCTTATAAATTCATGACTTTGCAGTCTGCGACATTGTAAGTATATTAAAAAAAAGAAGGTAGATTTATACTCACTTGTTTATTGACTAGGCGGGCAAACAGTACATTTACAATGTGTTCTTTTGTTAAACTGAGGCATCCGTTGTTTGAGCTCGGACGGTACTCTGTTGACTAATCTATTAGTCACTGGTGAAAAAACAACGGCTTCATGATTAATTGTATTAAAAGTACAATTTTGATTCATACTTCCAGGCAATCTCATTGTTTTGACAGATTTTTCTACTTTATTTGACATTGGAAAAGTAACTTTCCAGACAAGCACTATACCAAACATTTTGTAAGTTTACTGTTAGAGGGTAAAGAAACAGTACCAATATATTAGTATGTTTGACAGAAAGTCCAGAAAGAGTAACACTGTGGAAAAAAAGGTTTTAGTCATAAGAAAACTATGGCAAGTGAGGGCGAAGTAATGAATAGGAAAGGAAGTAAATCAATCGGAAGCAAGTTTGGACTAAAACATTGTGCTTGGACCAGAAAAAGAAAGGTCACATTGATGACAATCAAAAGCTTGTAATATGCAGACAACACCACACATTTATTAAACCATCTGAAACACCATCACAAAATATGGTATGAAGGATCAACACGAACAAGCTCTTATACACAAGGATTTTACAAATGCACTGCAATAGTTTTTATTTAACAAAATGTGTTTCCCAAGTGGGGTCAGAGCAAACAGAGTCATCTTAATACTAAACCATAAAACCGTGATTCAAATTCTATCCATAATCATGTAGCAAAAAGAAAAGGAAATGCTCAAATCAATTTGGATGTTGTGTCCTTTCTAGTAAGTGAAAAGGTGGACTGTAACTACAAGAGAAATCACAGTAAAGTTGCACAGTTGGAATCCACATCATAGTTGAGAATAAATGCTGTTTCCTGTGTTACAGTAATACGATGGTCTTTATTGGTCCTTTCAGTAGCATGGCCTTGATAGGCTTTGTGGAATAATAATGAGTGCATCTGTTGTTCACACACAGACAGCCAGGTGATGTTTAGGTTTTTGTATAATAGTCGGGCAAGTGATTCCATTAGCATCCATGATGGGTCTCCTGGGGTTATTGAGGACAGAAAACCTGTATACTGGTTCTGCCTGTTTTCCCCCCCTTTTTTAATGAGCTTGATGTCTGTTGATATAACACAGAGGCTCTTTTACTATTCTGATCCAAAGGTCCATGTGCTTAGTTTGAGTGAGGCAAGCTAACCAGGCCTGATAAAAGTGGCATTAAACCATCAGACTTCTCCCCTCACACAGCACCCACGTCCACATCGTACAAATTACTGCTCAATTTGGCTGCAATCATGTTCTTAACATGGAGCTGGTTTGGAGAGGAGCTTTTCTAATTATGGGCAATCTGTAAAAGATTGTTGTTGTGATTACAGCACAGACATATGCCCCGGTGCAGAGTACATACAAACTAGACACCAGCAAGCTAAAAGCCCAAAAGAGATCCTGGTTACTGCTATACTTCTGGCAGTTTTTTTGTGAATTTCATTTTGATGTATACAAGTGTGTCATAATTGTTATGATAAGACAATTAAAAGAAAAAACAAATAGAGCTAGAATCCAAAAATAAGATTCTCAATTAACACTGATGTGGACATCTGGTTTTGGAGTTCTAATATGACATGATGGAAAAACAGTCAAACTCTTTTTTAATATATTACAATGGAGCTTCTAAACATATGACACAAAAAGGCACAGTGTGATTCTTTATCAGGGGTGCAATGATTAAACTTGGACACATTTCCTTTCAGGAATCATATCAAGAAAAGCATAGAGACAAGATCAAGAAATCCTAATTATAATTACAAAATTACACAGGGTACAACAAGGGCATCTAGTCTGATATTGATAATTACATAAATAAAGGGCAAATAAGAAATAAAACACTGTGAGAAACTCACTTTTGTCACTCCATGGCCTCTTCTATGGATGACTGTCTGTATGTCATGAGTATGTCTGTATTATGTGTATACTGGAGTGTTCTGTCGCTTCAGCTTTCAGTCCCCTGATCAAGAGTGGTTGCGTTGATACCACAGTGCTTTTCAAAAAAGACTTTGGCTCCATCTCGCCTTAAAAAAACCTCCTTATACACCCAAACCGCCACACGTGCCCTTTTCCTGTCTCTGTTTATAACACAGGCATGATCCTCTTACGGAGGCTTCCTCTCCAGTGGAATACCATATGTTTCTAGTTAAGCCCAATTTCTTTTTCTCATCATTCAAGAGAAGCATTTGCCAAGCCAAAAGCATTGAGAAAGCCCCACTTGTGCCATTCTTTTTATTTTTTCCCCCCCAACATGTCTCAGAATGTTTCAGAATTTTAAATTAATTTACAGCCACAACAGAAGAGCTCAGCACTTTAATAGCATTGTAAGTAATTTTAAGTTAATTCAGTAACCTTTGAAATAGAGTTCAGGCAGCCACTAAATTGTGGTTACTGTTGACGAACACAGAGGTCACACAGAGGGTTCCAGCTTATTCATCAAAGGATTAGTGGGATTTCATTTAGGAATTGCCATTTTTTTGTAGCCAGTGGTACTCAAAAATGGTCACTGAGACGCTGTGGAGATCATAAAAAACAATTACTAATTTGGTTTAGATTATTTTTATAGCTTCAATTTCTTCAGATACCATATCTGAGCAGTAACTGTTCAGAATTAAGCAAAAGTAATCACCAAAGGCATCTTTTCAGAGGCCTTCAGAGGTACATTATGCAATGCAAGTAATTCCAGTGCACGGCAGGAGAAGTAAATTGAATTGTGAATCAACCACAGCAGCTCCACAAAAATATTACAGAATTCCTCTAGCATGATGTATTATTTAGTTTCTATAAGGAGAACTCATCCAGATACACTGTTGAGCGCTAAACGTGAATATAGCTCCTCATCAGTAACAGAGAACCACCAGCATTATTCCAACTACGTTTTTTAACTCCCACAACACCAGCTTGTTAATTTCCTACTCTGTGTTTTTATTATTTTTTCACCCATTAATGCTTCACAATCAACTATGAGAAATAAGTGGTTTCCTTCATAATGTATTCAACACTATCAGAGTATGGCTGTGGTGTCACCTCCTTTTTAGTGTGAATCCCCCCCCCCCCACATTAAATGTAAGCTGTTATAGGGCCCAAAGGAGCTCAGTAGTCTATTTTCCAATGATGTTGTCAGCCATGTGGCTTACACCCCTGAGAGGTGAAGGTAATCAGCCTTTTCATCTCCAGAGGAGGGGCAATGTCGAGGTCCTGGCTGACTCCATATTTTCCTCAGTCATCCTCATAGTGTCTGAGCAAAGCTTCACTCTTTCTTTACTGAATCGTTTATACTTATGTGGACCTGTCTCTCTAATTGTGCTTATCAAGATGTTTTTTATGATTTCCCTTTAAATCCTTTTTGAAATAAGTGCATGTGTTTGGATGAGAGAGACCATATTTAAGAGAAATGCTGGTCTGTCATGTTTAGTTCTCCCAAGATTAATAACACAACCAAAGCTGAATAAAAAAGCTTGAAGCTTGAGTCTTTGAAGTTTGTCATTTAATAGATATTTGTTATGAGCATAAATCAAATTCAAGCGTAAACTAATTTCTCTGATAAACATCAGTGGAAATGTTCATATATATAGAAAAATGTTGACATCCTATGTGCATAATTAGATGTACTAAACTACTGAAGAATGAAAGCTCTGATTTGTGTTTTGAATACTGTGCATGAATGTGTTTATGTTGTTTCATAGTGAATGAACAGGAATCTGCATTTAGACATTAAATCAAGACAAAGATCAAAACGCTAAATTCCCTCATTAAAGAACAAATTTATAAGGCTTTGAAATCACTTTTCTTCTGAGAGCACATCCACGTTTGCATTTCTTTTGTGTAGGTGTTGAAACAATTGCTCTCTTCTGTGCACCTCCCTAAAATAGCAGACGTACAGGTCTTGTAAGAAAATTAGTCAATTTAATTTACTTGAGTAATGAAAATGTCATGCACCATTTAATAAAACTGCAAGAAAAAAGTCTGCGTTTCACACGTCGGAGATAGCTCAGGCTCCATGGATTTGAAAGTTTGACAGTTGCCCCTTTTGATGTTTTCTCTGAGTTTTGTTTCTTTTATTTTTCTTGATGTGATTTCAAATTAATCTCAACAGCTTGGATGTAAATATGAAAATGAGACTTGTTTGGTCTCCCCCTGACAACCCAGAGCACTGCTGGCTGAGGTAACCGATATCTCTTTCCCCTTTAAACTGCAAATTATTTTACGTTTATGAGTTTGTCTCATCTTCAAGGTCAAAAATGTAATTTTTGCTCTTTCAAAGGGTTATAACCTTAAAAGAGAACCTCCATCCTTGCTGATTAATGAGAGACTCCTGCATTTGATGTTTCAACGGTGACATTTTAAACTTTAAATATTTTATATGCATACCTATGAAAAAAAATGAAGATATGCATTCATGTGGAATAAACGGTATTGCAGAGAAGAAAGGCTGGGCTGGGTATCATTTTAATAGAACAGTTAGAGTGCAATGGTTTTTCTTGGTGATTTTTATTTGAGGTTTTTATGTGTGCGCAAGCTGATTTAAAGGCACACTAAATCATTGGGGATGGGGAGTAGTGGATTATGCATTTAATCAAGGAGTAGGCCTTGGGAGAGTGGCTGGCCGAGTCACCAGGGCATCAATGAGGGGTTGGCTCTAACATGGGGCCTATCCTCTTTGTTCCTTGCCATAATGGGCCATTTTCACATCATTTGTAAGGAAAAAATAGATAAATGTGCTCCCCATGTGTTCCAACTGATCACTGGAAATGGTGACTACTGTATGTGTTTAATATAGAATACTTTATATTGAATTGTTAAAGTCACTTGGCATCTGCATGAGAGAGCTCTTGCAGTGACATTTTTGCTTTTAGTGCAACACATAATTGTTGCTGATTTATTGTGCAGGTGTTCTACCTTGTGCTGTCATTTAGTTTGATAAAAGTCTGTATTCACAGTTACTTTCACAAGGTCACTTAAGGTCCAGATACTGCAGCAAACATGGTACTTAAAAAAAAACTTCATTAGGTGTCTACATAGACGAACATGTACATATATGTGCAGATGGCGCATTTATGGAATGTATTATTTGAACTTTTTGTCAGTATTATGTTTGACAGCACAAAGCCTTGTAAAGGTACAAGAAAATACAGTTGGTTTTAATGATTGATTACTAAACAAAACATTTGCTGACTTGCTTTCCTTTTTGTTTCGTATCACCATAAATTTACCACTTTTTTAAAATTTGAGTTATTGTTAGCTGTTCTTTGTTCATGATTTTAGTTTTTGGGTAGACTATGCAAACAGTTTTAATATGGGATGTTGTTATTGGTATTTGTCCTCTCTGTAACTCTGTAGCGCATTCTCCATCACTGCTTAAGGCTACATTAGCTACTTTATTAGCATAACTCAGCCAAATCTGTACAGTCAAATGAATCGAGTCAAGCTGCCAAGTGGCTAAGTTGCCGGGTTTTGACAAGGAAGAAGAATTCGTAGAATAAATATGACCATATCTCTGGTTTTGCTGCATTGATTTTTACGTATATAATTTTTAACTGACCATCAGGATTCCGACAGTATTATAAAAGAGCAATGCTGAATTGGTGGAGTGACTGCAAATATGATAATCTGACCAACAGGCCATTTTGCCTTTTGTAAAGATACTCTTTTTTAATTGCTGAAATATAATTATGAAATTGGACACAATCCAAATAGCATCAAATAGTATAATATCAAGGGGAAAGGTTTTGGTGTGTAATTCAAATGTTCTATATTTAAATGATCTTTTGTACTTTCCTCTTGTCAAACTGACCATGCAAAGTGAACGCTTTGTGGATTGCACCGTAGAGTTTCCACAAATTTACAGTGTCTGTCTTGGTTGTGTCATCAACCTTATCACAGCTCCCACAGTGTTCCCCATGAAATTAGAATATTCAGTCAGTGGTTATGTCTTTAGACATGGATTGACTGGTGATGTCATGTAAAATATTTGACTGCAGTGATACTGTACATTTTGCAGTAAGGGTGTATGCCTGTGAAAAATGTTGACTTTTGGCTTACCACAGTTAAGTGTTATATTTAATATGAGTGTCCTGTCAGCCTCAAGCAAGTTGGCATCACTGTCTCCAAGATGTTCCTATTACCACTGGTTCTTTGAAAATTAATATGTGTGCTTAATGCTTGATGACTTCCTTTCCTACTGGCCAGCAAAGCTTAATGTTTAATTTAAAAGCCACAGTGTGCTTTGTATGTCAGAGCTGTGCAACTGTCTTGGGTCTTAATCAAGCTGGCAGCACACAAATCAAGGATGAATTTAGAAAGCAAATGGAAAGTAATGGAAACATTCACATTTAAGGTGCCAAATTCATTGTTTTAATATGTGGTAGAAACTACACATATGCATGGATATTCCTCTCATTATCAGCTGTGTGCAGTTGCTGTGTGACAGCTGTGCATGGGGTTGCCTGTACATACAGAAGAATTATATTCTTCCTATGCTCATTCAACACTGTGTCCTAGAGTTGTGTTGTGTTTTTTCCTTCAAAACATTAATTTGGTCAATTATGCAGCTTAATTTCTGTAAAACATCTCAAAGCTGTCTCTAGTGTTGTTGGTTGTGCAGTTAGGCAGGTGAAATATTTACCGAAAGTAGGATTTAAATAGAGACATGTTTTCTATAAGGGCATGGTTTGTTTTCTCCTCCTATTTGTTCCTGTGGGGGATTAATACTGTCAATCAGGTTGACTGGCACCTCTCAAATCACACCCTTGCAGCAAAGTGGCTGATTTTGTCAGGGAGAGAATGGCGTTATCGGTAGAACCTTGTTTGGAGACTCACAAAACCGCTAAACCCGCAATTCATGGGAGATCTGTTTACAATCTGCACCGGCCATTGACTGCTAAACAGCCCGCGCAGATCCATCCTGGGCAACTCCGAGGAGGAGAGGAGCAGAGCAATTACATCCTCAAACAGCAATCTGAGGCTAGGTCGGCATGCAAACACACATCAAGTACACACACAAACACTGACAGCTTCAGACACAAGCAGTACGTTTGCTCAAGACTTTGTGGAGTCTTGTTAAGCTTTGGGTATGAATATGTTTGGCCTATCCAATGTTGCACATGTACTGCACAGTACAGTCATTTTGCTGACATATAAATCTGAGTATGTAATTTTACCTTCCCTGATTCAAAAGCAGCATAAGAAACCCAAATCTTGATACTTCTGTTTCCTACTGTGTTTGTTATAGCTGAAATACAAGAAAACCTGTTACCAAACCTTTTTTGTGTCAAGAGCTCAGATGTTTGGGATCATTGTAGATTAAAGAACAAAAAGGAAGATTTTCATTTGAAAAAGCAAACTCCTTAGATAAGCTTTGTAATTTGATCCTAAAACACTGGCAACATGACAAGCTTCCTTCTTTATTTGACCAGATATGAGTCAAATGTTCCATGCCTCACCGCTGCTAAACCTGGCAAGTTAAAACTGCACATGTTCCAATTTGACTGCCGCTTAGCTTTAATTTCTGACATTGATACATTGCCACATTTCAGGACACATCACACCATTTCGGTCAATTGCCGACATGAGCTATATTAAGATCCTCTCAGACTTTTTCAGAAGCTCAAAATATCTGATAACAAAATTAATTCTTGAAATGTCACAAAGTGAAATCATTTATGCTACATTTTTTAAGTACATCAGTTTTCTGAAAGTTAACTATTTGTTACAGTGAAATCAAGACACTTTTCTTCTGGTTCTGCAGACAGATGTTCCAAGCAATCATTAATAGTATGCTCATTAAAGAAGTGAGATATTTTTTATATTTTTTCTCCTTTGGATACAAAAAAATTCATACTCCTATTATAAAATCAAATGTTAGTGAAAACATTTCCATACATACAGCAAATATTTGCAGATGACAATCTGAATACACTGCAAATGTTCTCAAGACGTTTTGTATAAATTACTATTTTGAGCCATCACAGCGAAAATACCAATTACCAGCCATACCACTTGTTTTATAGTCTTGAGCAAGACGGGAGATGTAAGTATGCCTTTCCACTTAGCCAGTGTAAATTCACAGAAAAAAACGACTCTGTTTTTCTTTTTGCAGTTTGATGATATATAATGCAAAGATTTTACAATTACACTTTAGATTATCAGGACTGTGACACATTAATGTCCCTGGCAATACAACTTCTCTGATACTTAAAAAATCTGGATCCAAATGCTGTTCTTTAAGCTAATATTGAGCCAAACGGGGAGGTTTGTCTGTCTTACAAAGCAAGGTTAAAAGCTATAAAGATATCACAAGAAGATTAAAAGCATTAGAGGAGATGTCAGTGGATCATTTTATTTCACCCACCGCACTGCTAGTCAGCATCTTTTTTGGTTGTTGTTAAAGGACATATGGCCTTTTAATCCAAAGAGGCTGATTGTTGTTTTTATGGCCCCGGAAGTGTTTCTCGATTGGGGTGCACTAAATCATCGCTCTGCTCAAAGCTATATAAAATGGCTAAAGGTTGTCCAATGGGGAACATATAGTACGTGTGCTTTCCTTTGCAGACAAAGCAGCTTCTCCAGTCTAACTATTCCATTCAATGAACGTTAAATACAAACCTACTGAAAATATAGCATAGCTGAATTTAAGCTGAGATCGGCTCCAGCTCCCCTGTGACCCTCTAGAGGATAAGCGGTAAAGAAAATGGATGATTGGATGAATTTATGCTATACTAAGATCCAGTTAAATACAGCACCAGTCAAAAGTTTGGACACACTTTCTCATTAAAGGGAATGGGATGGTGATTCCAAACTTTTGACTGGTACCGTATATACTATATTTGTCACAATCGGTGTCAGTCCCACTTTACGATTCTTGAAATGTAAGACCTCTTTCGTATAATGCCTTGGGTGTTAAAGCTTGAGGATGATGCAAACAGCTAAGTATATTGCTTCATCCATTAAAGGATTTTAATAGTTGAGTTACATTATTGATTTTATTTTACAGTGATAAATACATCACTGATTGAAGGTTTTCCACGTCAAAGATAAATTGCATTAGTCTGGATTTTTGAGGAGTTGGGATAGAGACAGGATGTGTGAAAGCCATAAAACCTGTATACGTGACACTTAATGTGGACATTACAACTGTGCCAGTGTAGCCTATTCACAGTATTGTTTTGAAAAGCGGTAATGAGTAGTAATCAGAAAAAGGAACTATATGTACCCTGAGGCTCTACATATTTTAATGTTATTCTATATATAGTACATATGTGTTCCTAAAAAATATGACAGACCACTTCAACATATTGTACATATTCAGAACCGTTATATATGTACAGTAATTCGATTTACTAATAATTTGATTTGCAAAATATGTGTTTTTAATAGAATTTAATTATCAGACAAACTGTCGAGGATGACACTGGTTAAGCGCACGCTATCATCATATGATGCACTGTACGGCAAGAAAACTAATAAACAAAGAATAATAAATTAATCTAACCATGTGCATGTAAGAAATTTTTATCTGAATTTTGGTATTTAGGAGATTCGGAGTGAATGATGATATGTGACAATCAGTCACAGCAATTAGTGTTACTGTTAAGAAGCCTTTTTGTTTTTCTCTCACCCATACAGAATGTCACAAATAAATCCTCACTTGCATTTGCATATTAATTGGATCTGAGACGTCAAGCATCTTTCATTAAGCAAAATGATCTGCATATTTGGAAACATAAAATAGTTTATTTCAATGTGGGAAAAGAAGTCATTGAAAATTGACCGCATATGGGATGTAAACTTTGGCTGAGCCATTAACCCTTTACCCCCTGGCAGTAGATTGAACACAAAGCAACAACAGGCTGATTAACAATGAGATGATGTTTCTCAGACTCAAACAATGCTGAGCTAAATGCAGTAAAATAAAGGAGCATATCAAATCCTTATTATGGAGTATTATTTGTCTTATATGTATTTTCAACATTTTGACCTTTTCTAAATTGATGAAATTTTCATTTGCAGACAACTTAATACAATAGACTGCAGTGTTGCTGTTTTGTATTATATGACTATGAATTAAGCTTTATTTGTGGAATGAAACAGACAACGTGCATAGTGCAACATGACAACCATATGAATACATCAAAAACAGCACTGATCAGCAATTTCATAAAGTCAGAAATGTGCCACATTTTCAAGTTGGGAAATTTTGTTATTGCGTAAATTATACTCGTATTTGAATCAGCAGTTTTGTTTATCTTCTTTTCGGATTAGGCCCTCAGGGAACCCAACCCCATGATTATCAAAATCCCTTGTGTCATCTGCAGTTGTCTTTCAAAGTTATTCTCAATAGCTCAAATTCTGCTCTGCTAATTACTACAACAACCAACTTCCCTTGAAAGCATCATTTGAACATATTGTCCTATTGTCTTAAGATTGTGTACTTCCAGTGATAAAATTCTCTTTCTCTTAGTGTGCTCTGTTCTTTAAAAGTACATAAAATCCCAGGACAATAAGAAATGCCAAACAAAGTGGACAAGGGGGGAAAGATGTTGTTTGTCTGAAATCTTTGTGTGTCAGACGCAACAATGCTTTGTTTGCTGTGTCTGTTGGCCATTCTAAAGGGAAAAGTGACATTGGTTGGTTCGATACGATTAAGGCACGCAGACTGGTAATGGAAAGGCTGCGTATCGCGGCGTCTACATAGTTAGGGGCTAGACTTGTGAATAATTTGATTAGGTTGCAGGGGAATATATCTGGAGGATTATGTAAATGCTGGTGCCCCCATGCAGAATTCTTTTGAACTCTTCAGAACTCACATCTGCCGGGGTCGACAGCTAGACAGGACGGCTGCCTTCTTGTAGCCTGATTCCTCAGTGCTGGAGGAAGGTGTTTAAAGGTCATTTTGAGTACAAACAGACTTGTCCTGAAAGACCTCTCTATTCTAAAGAACTTCAATTTATTTTTTGTTGATGCCCATGCAATTATCATTTTCTTTGAGTCAACAATAGCTGAGCTTAGGACAATTATTGTTGTATACTAATTAGCCAGACTGTGTGCGTGTGTGTCACCAGTAACCTCTTGCAAGCACTGTATATGTACACACTGGAATAGCTTTGACCTGTATACAATATATTTAAGGTTATATCTGCCTCTCCCTCTGTGCCTTCTGATTATGAGATTTTTTTCCCCCCAAGCCTTATTTGGTGTATTTCTGGGTGGGGATATGTTTGTGTTGAGCACTATGGCAACCAAAGTCAAGGTGACCAGGAGCATGTTGCACACATTAGATTACCAGAATAGAGGCAGGAGACAATGCAGTCACCACAAAATACCATTTATCTACAGCCTGAGTGTAGGGATTTCAGAGACCATCCCTGGGCTGGCTGTGGATTTATTGTCTTGGTGAGTTTGACCACTATTAGCTGTATGAAGGCACAGGGACCCCTGCTTGCACAGCGACTTCTGTATATACTGTATGCCTTGTCATGTAGTCTACAAACATCTTAACAACAGAGGACAAGAGGTTATTTTGGCTTTAAACAGACAGTTGTTAAGTTGAAGCCAACCGTTCCACCGAGGTATTTTTTTAACCATATAAGTAGCATTTAAGAAGCCTTGTTGAAGTTTCCTCAAGAAAATATTATCCTTATTTGTTTTGTTGAGAGGCGGATAGAGTGTAACAATGTTATCACGACAACTGAACCATAATTCATATCTTATTTGAAAGGCAGTTGACTTCCACTAACAGTAACTCTATTATACTGTGCTGGGGGTGTTCTGAGCTTATTTGATCTTTCTCCAAAAAAGCTAAAATACTCTAACATTAGCAGCTGGTTGAAAATCTGGCAGGCTCATAGCAGCACATGTTAAGTAACTCTGGCAACTTATGCTCGCTCGTGCGCTGCGGCTGCAAGTGTATGTTCAGGCCTTCAGAGATGGAAGTGTTTGGGACGGCTCTGCACAAACTGAGGCAGTAGTGCCAACACAGTAAAAACTTAATCACTTTGGCAGGCTGTGTAGTTGTGGGATTCAGTCTCACTCAACAAAACATGAAAAAGAAAACAAGCCGATTTTTACAGTGCTTAACCTCTTGGTTTATTGAAACTTCCTTCCACATGTGAACCCCCATACTGTGATGGATATGTGAAGTATGGGGAATGTCTGCTTATGTGTACTTTCTGTGCTCTCTGTTAGTCCTGAAATATTGACTGAAAATAAGCCTGACAAAACCTCCCACTTCCCCTCTTTGAGAATGTTTTTTTTTTTTTTTTTTTTTATATTCCCAGGAATGTATGCAGGGTAGTAAGCGGTTGCTTCACCAACAGGAAGGATGATACAAGGACATACTGTAATTATGTTCAAAGATACAGATTCAGCCCAGTTTTTACTTGTAAACTTGAGCAATCAGTTTTGGAATCTAAAAGAATCCTCTTTTGTGGTTGTTATGTGCTATTGAAAGAGTCTGCTTTGCCCCGGCTTGTGACCACTTGTTGAAGGGGTTGGGAGTGATTTAGGGAGGGCAGCTGGATAACAGAGATTTTATTTATCTATTCTGAGAGTCCTTTATTTTTGCAAGCAGTTCTCAGCTTGCAGTCACTGCTTTCATGACTTTGTGGCAGATTTTTGTGAATTTTGTGAAACGAGCATGACTAAAAGGAGGAACAGCTGAGAGGATGAACGTGTGGAAAAAAAAGTGAAGAAAATGGAAAATGTTAGAGATGTTAACCAGAGGGCAAGCTGGACCTCTGGAAGTGCTAAAGTGCTAAATGCTGATTTCCTTTGGCTCTTTTAAAAGAGAAGGAAGGGAGGGTAAAACATTTTATAAAGGTCAAGGACTGGGACATGGGAAATGTGTAAATGTTTTCTAACTTTACATAGGTTGGATTTAAGGTATGAATATGTTTCATGTTATGAATGAAATATTTTGATGAAGTAGATCACTTTTCTAAGAGTTCATGACATGAGAGCCAACAGAAATAGAAACTTTTTCTGACAGGCCATGCTTATTGGACATTGTTTCTCATGGCTTTATGAAACCACTCCAGGCATCTGAATATGTGATTGTTCTGTGCCGCTACGTGTGTGAAGATAGATATGGAGGCATTATTACCCAGGAGAGGTCAAGGGTCAAGCATTAAGCAAGCTGCCTGCTTGGATCTCTGCATCCGGGATTTCAGTCTGTTGGCCTGTGAAATGCTCTTGTGTCTTGTATAAATAATCAAGGAGTCCTTCAGCGTACAAATTTGGTTACTGATAAATAAACACAAGAGACTGAGATTAAGAGGAAGTATCACTGCAAGGAGCCCACAGTGCCAATGTGAAGATTTTTTCTCTTAATTATAGATCAACAGAGTGGTGTTTACAGGGCCTTGCACAGGAACAGGAATACCCTGTTGGTCTCATACTGTTACCTTTAGTCTCATTTTCTTCGTTTCATAACAATGTTGTTTGACCTTCTGCATAGGAACAGTTTGTTTTAACCTCATTCCTTTAAAAATGCAGGAAAACAATGGAACAGGCTAGGGTAGGAAGTCACATCTCATCATATCAAAAACAGATTAGAAACTGAAGAAAAGGCCAAAAAACATGAATACATGGAAACAAAGGCTGTGGCAATGAAAAGCAGAAAAGCGCTTAGTATTTTATTTTATTTTAAATTTTTTGCAGTTTTGTGTTTGACAGAAATTGTTTGTCCTGGATCTGCTTTTTACTGTAATGCTCTTAAATACAGTATGACGTAATACAGGTCTAATTACATTTACATATATTGTGCCTTTTTGTCTGGATTTGTATATACACATTTGTGCTATTAACACACTCATTACAATGACCATCATTATTATTATTCATATTAATGTTTTTTTTCTTGTTCTTGTTATTATTATTATCATTATTATTATTATTATTGTTATCATCATTAGTAGTAGTAGTAGTAGTATTTCACACTCCTTAAACTGTAACTTTACCCTGAGGTCTGAGCTTAACTACACCCACTGCATAACTTTGAAAACTGCTATAAAGTTGTACAGATTCAGTAACGGTAGAGCTCCAGTTACACTGCTACTTAATGTTTTAAAACAAAACTTTACCAGCTAATTACTGCATGAACAGACAACCAGAGAGTTAAAGAGCTAGAGGTGCTGTTTTTGTGGCTGCTGGTATTGTTTCCAACCGCGGACAGGCACAGATGGAGAGATTTCCTCCAGCAGGTCAGTGCTGCTGTTTGCTGCTGTTAGATTTTGAGGCTAAAACTGTCTCGATCAGCATATATTTAAAAAATGTCACACTCTCCACACTCCAGGGTGAGGGCTGGGGGAGGTGGGTGTTAACATTTATATAAATATATATACATTTCATGGCATCGAGAACTCCCAAACGGTTGACTCCACATTAACATCAGCTTCACCTTTTCAGGGCTGATTTTAAACGGCAGATAACAGGTTGAGCCATTTTCATCCAACAAAATGGACAAAATTTGGAGCCAGTGGCAATAATAACACCAGCATTGATGCGATTCATCACAGTAAAGTCATCCAATTTAGTTTACAGCACAACAAATATATTGAAGTGTGCAGTATCTCTTTAAACTCTTTTATCTGATCAAACAGCCATTCTCTGAAAGTTCCTGGCTTGCCTCCTGTTGAATCTTTAAAGAGGGACAAAGTTAGAGTGAGCATTATCACACAAACTCAAAATAACCCAAGAATTCAGACAGTGCCTTATTAGGTAATGAATCCACAATGGGAAGTAAGTGAACAAAAAATGTATTGACAGGCCTGTGTTCCTTTGTGTTCAGGCACAGGACAACATAACCTAAGATAGAGTTTGTTGGCCACAGGCTTTTCTTTAAGAACAATTAAAACAGGTTTAGCATATAAGCATGGTTTAGTTGTATTAGTGTAGGTAAAACTATGTGGAACTTGTGTCATTGCCTGAGGCTTATTGAAGTGCATCACCTGTCTGAGTAATCCAATAACTTCCCACGTAATTGGCAGAGAAGCAGAAGTATTGAACTTTTTCCTCCACAAGTATCTCATATATTAGGATATTACGGTTTGAAATTGCTCCCTACTCATATGATTGTCTAGCTACAGAACTGTTATTGCATAATGTGTTAGTTGAAAACAAAACAAATTAGTTCAACAAGTGAACTACATTTTAATTGTGAATTGTGAACAAAATGGTTTATTTTTGGATTAAAAAAACAAACAAAACAAAAACGCCTCTCTGTTCCACTACATACCTCACATGTGTTTTGTTCTATTTTGGACTTGTTTCTGTCCTTGAAAAGGACAAGAAAACTGACAGTCTGTGGGTGTGTGTGTCAATGTTTGTGTGGCAGTTGGATAGGGTGGGGTGTATGGCGTCACAAGTGCTCCAGTTTAGGAAAAGTGACACTTTGCCTTGAAAGACTCTTCGGGCCAGTCAGATAAGGAATTTAGTGGCTTTATCACAAATGCCACTATTTAATTTAAATGGGTGAGGCACTTAGGATCTGGCACCGGTCTTTCAGTCTAGTGATAAATTTGCAAGAAAGTGGAAAAGATTGGAGCCTGAGAGCAGATTAGCAGGATACAAATATAGAAGTGACATTATAGTGGGTATTAGTCAGGTGCTCCTCTGAACAAGTGGCTGGTTCCTGATAGGCCTGAGAATGGGGCCTGACTGCAGGCTGTGTGTTTTCTCTTTTTAAAAAATGCTTTAAAGCTCCTGCATGTGTAATATTTTGTAGTGCTCAATATATTCCTATCAAATTAGGTTTGCTTGCATTGTGTAATGGCTGTCAAAATATGAAGCCACTGCATTGCTTTCTGTGTCATTATTCCATTTGTTCCTAGGTTCAAGTTGGCAGAAAATGTGTAGGAGCCTCAGCCAAAACAGAAACAGGACTCATACTGAATTACTCCATTTGTTCATACAGAAACAAGGCACAGGCAATACAAATGTAGTAGTTGCTGTTATAATGTCTCAGTAGGAAAGCTGTTTTCAAATAGTCTGTTTTATTAGACAATCAGTCCAAAACCTGTGAAGACATTCAATTTACTCACAACAAACTAATGAATGTTGCCATTTTTGCTTGTAAAAATATAAACGCAATTCATTGATTATGAAAACAGTTAATGATAAATTAATCAACTAATTATTTCAGCTTTAAATGTACTGTCAATGTGCAGATTCTTTATCATTTGTGATGTGATTTCTGTCTCAAACAACATGCGAAGTGAAAGATGAGTGTGTCTTTACCATTAGACAAGAATCTTAGCTCCCACCCCAACCAATCAGCAGGAGTCGATAGTGTAGTGACAAGTACAAGATCCCACGCAGGCTTCCCACCAGAATGCATTGCTAGTTGCTCCTGAGGCTCTGCAGTCATGGATACTTACTTTTTTTTTTTTTTTTTTTTTTTTACTTCTGTGCCACCTGGGAGTCATGTATCTAATATGTTCTAGCTAACCAACATAATACAGGACTGAAAAGCCTTGTTAATTTCTCCCAGCCCATCCCCTCACAGTATGGACAAATGTAAAACCATGAGTAATTGATATTGCCTCTTTTACTTAGTAAATGTCAAGGGAGGATCATCCAGCTCAGGTCTCTTGTTTGTTATGCCGTTGACACTATTTGAGTATGGGTAAACAGGCTAACTTGGCTAAGCTGGCTAGCATACATCCATGAGCTTGACAGTAATTGTTTGGGTCATGGAGCATTCCAAACTGACAAAAATTGTGTACCAAACCAGACATCCTGTACACTCAATGGTTTAGGACAGCTCTGCTCAATATCAAAATTGTTGTCCATTAATTTTCTGTCAGCTGACTAATTGTTTTACGTCTCATTCAGAACAAATGAGATCTCACATTTGAGGCAACACATTTTAAAGCCATTATTTCAAATTCCACCAAAGTTGGCATAGGCCTCTGGCACAGGGTCCTGCTCGAAAATGACATACCCAACATGAATATAGTATATCTCTGTAACTACAAGGTCTATATGAATAATGTTGGTATCATAATAAAGGTAACACTTTTGAGATACCTGTAGAGGTGAAAGCATCAGCATATATGTTACTGGGTCAGACTAAATGAAGATTGAACACAGCATAAATTAAAGCAGTGCTTAGACGGAGGAGCGTTTTTGCAAATGGCACAATCAGTTGCTCAGTGTTTGACTTGTGTTTTGTTGAGCTGTAACGATAGCTGAACTTCTTCTGAACAAAACGGTGTGTTATATGACTATATGCGTGGTTGTTTAGCTGCCCTGAGACGTTTTTACATTTATAGGGGGCGCTGTTGTTGTTGTCCGCGGGCAGGAGCTCTGTGTCTAGCTAATACATTCTCCTAAGTCCATGTTGTCTCCAACATCTAAACAACAGTGTGCTATGCAGGGCTCATCAGAGGTTTGCTTACACAATCTAAAACATTCTAACATTGTGCTCACTAATTGGCAAATGTAAAAGAGAAAAAGACTAATTTAATGTCAACTCTAGGTAGAGGAAAGCAGTTGAAATGTTGACTTCTTCAATCAGTGTACATATGGAGTTATTTGCAGACATAAGCATTGCATTATGTCTGTAATTACTTTACTACAAAGAGTATTTAAATGCTCATACATGCTCATTGAATTAAAGCAAGTTCACACCTGTTTTTAGAGGATTATTGAAAGGCCTTTTGAGAGACAGTGGAAAATGCTAACTATAAATATAAATATTAACAATACTGTATCTAATAGTGGGAGTAGCCTGCTGATGGGTTGAAGTTTTCTTGGAACTAAACAGCAACACTCATTTCTCTGTTTGTCTTGTCTTTTCTGTCATCCTCTCAGTCAACCAAACTGCCCCTTTAATTGTATCTTTATAAATGTCAGACCCTCTAACATACATTTCTATCTTGTTACTAAACCTTTGTTTTTTTCCATTTGTCTCCCCCTCCCTCTCTTCCTCTCTCCCTTCCTTTTTTTTTGCAACAGTTGGTGTGTGTTCGTGTTGGCAGCGCTCCATAGGCTGTTTGATGTGGTTTCCAGAAGTCCTGAACTGCAGTCCCTGGCCACTCTTTCTGTCATCGGTAGACCTGCTGTCTCTTTAGCCTCCATTGACTCCTTTTAACCTCTTCCTACCTTCCTCACATTGAAGCAGCTGCTTTCCTTCCCACTGCACATTTCTGCATGGAAATGATCTGATTCCCAATTATTTAGTAGTAAACTGGGTTTTGCTGTGGGCTGCATACACAAACACACTCTGGCAAATACAGTTTGCTATCTAGTTAATTGTAAGCTGTATTGTTGAACATCTTTGTTCCAGGCTCCTTTCCAGCCACTAAAGAAAAATTAAAGAAGACTACTATTTCCCTGTTGTAAATATAAATTAGTGAAGGCTAAATTTATGATTTCCTTTTAAGTCATGAGCCACCCTAGACATGTATTTTTTCGCTCCCAATAATATGTAAAACTAGATCAAAGTTAATCAGCTCAGATGAGCCCATTTCTACCAGCGACCTCTACACACTGTAATTTGAGTGATAGAAGAGGGGGGAGGGGGGGGGAGCCTGCAAGATAGTAGCTTCAAAGAGGGCCTTGTAGAGGACAGTCAGTGACCCTATATGGGCGCCTTTCCTGCATATACCAGCACGTTTAAAGGGAAACTGATAGGCAGGTGAAATATCTGCCACTTACAGAAAAGAGGCAGGGAGGACAGACAGGACAGAATGGATATGGATTGGGTCACAAGGCTGACGAGGCCTTCCTAAGGAAATGAATATTCCTTGCAAAGTACACTTGGTGACACTTAGGTCTAAGGACAAAACACAAGAGCAAAGGAAATCCATTCCTCACTTTTATGTGGCATACAAAAGCACCGGATCATAGTTTTTTCGTCACATACTCTAACACTTTACATGCTGTATCAGGCTGTTTATGGTGACATTTCTGCAAAGTACGCTGTGTTGTTCTGACACCATTTACTATATGATGATGATTTGCAGAGTCAAGCAACAAACATTGAAAAATCATTTTTCAATCTGTTCAATCTTCACATTTGAAAATGAGAAAAGAAGCGATTAATCAATCCTCTTTTTTTCATGCTCCGAAGTATACATGTATCCACTTTCACCCTACCAGCGGAGATACATATTATTATTGGGTGGACTTCCACTTTGTATCAGATGCAGGCGTTGTGGTGGAGGCAGAGCTAAACATGCCCAGGGGGCTGGAGTGAAACCAGTGTCTCATTTTCAGGGGCAAACAAACACATACAGGGAGCAGACATGCCTGTCACATCTCCCTTAGCTCCCCTGTCACCCCCGAGGGCAGTGGGTAGGGGCAACCTCTGTGCTGTGGTGATGCCACAAAAATCTACATCGTGCAGACACAGAAATACATGATCAGACACACAGGATATAGACACAAATGCTCAAGCATTTGCTAAGTCTGTTGAAGGTGCTGTACAAACCATCACAAATACAGCAAAAATACTCTCTTATTAAATCTCACTATTCCTCAAGATCACCAGTTGACCTTCCAAGCTGAAAAGCAGCAGATTTAGTCCACAAACCTAACTCCATTTTTAACTTTCCCAGATTGATCAGTGATTGTGCTGGCGCCGAGCAGCTGTATAGCTTTACATCAGCGAGGAGGAGGTTTAGCGGTTTTCAATAGTATTTCAGGATATCCTTGCTGCTGCTGCTGCAGTTTTTGGCAGACTAACAGCTGCCACCAGCATTAGTGTACAAGCAGACACTTCTTAATGTTCCCCAGCCCTGGCCTCATGTGTCACATGGACTCGATCCAGCCTTACCCAGTTGCCATCCACATTGGCTGGATTGGTTGAAAGCAGTGTGAGACCAGCAATTTACAATATGCTTGAGGCTATCCTTTCATTTTGGTTTAAGGTTTGTAACAATAATGTCACCAGCCCTGACGTTTTGGTGGCCTGTGTGCACCCACAGAAGACAAACAGAGTAGAGACACCTTTCTAATTATGTGCTTTTTATTATCACAGTTGAAAAGTGATTTATTACTTCTTTTTTTTAACAGTCTCTGGACCAAGGGAAATTAGTTATATAGCCCTGTTGCTTATAATTTGACAACACTGCCTTGAATTCACTGAGATGTAAAATTAATTCTTGCAGTTGTTTTCAATGGGACTTTCATGTTTGCCCTGCTCACTGTTAAAAATCTGAGAAAAATACAAATGATTGGGCTTGGCTCAGTAACTTCATTGTGCAGGGAAAAGAAAGCCAAACATGGCCGGGGTTCAGTGGTTTTAGGCCTTTTGAGGGTTTGTGTGTCAGGATTTATGTATTTAATTACACACTCATTCTATTAATGTAAGTGGAGAAAAAAGGGAAACGGATAAAAAGCCCCATCAAGCCTATAAGCTTGTAGTTTCCCTCTTACTGAAAGTTGGCTACCACTGCTGTTTAGCTCCCCTTGAACTGGGCTAATACTTGTCTATTCCGATTAGGATTAGTATGTGAAGCATGGGCTCAGGGACCCAGGACTCGTAATCTAATAAATCAAGATAAAAAACTCTGAGATTGGTTTACAGAGGACTCGGATTTACTATTGGCCATCTCAGAGAAACAGGGATTAACACAGCACTTGGTGCTGTAGACACACACCCCCAATTCTGTTCATAGTGAGAGGCAGACCGAAGCAGTGAGCAGGGAGGGAAGAAGACTTAGTGGGAGGGAGTGGAAGAGAAGGGCTGGCTTGTGCTTTATATTGTCTAACAGACAGCAAGTTAAACTCGCAGTGACAAGGTCAGTTTAGTCCTTGTACAAAAGGCTTTGTTCCAGGAGCAGATTAAAGGTCTCTTTGACAGTTTTTACACTTTTGGATCATGTTGAACATGTTAGGAGTTAATCCTGTCTATGAGCAGAAGAAGCCCTGTTGTCACACGGTGCAGGGAATGGTGAGCATACTATGCAAAGAGCAGCAAAAAAACCATTTCCTATACTCCATTCATAAACGAGTGAAAAGAAGGGACCCACCTGTTTTATCACATTATTTTGAGTTTTTTTGAGTTCACAAAGTACAGCAGTTGCTAGTTAGTGTTACAGAGGAGAAAATGAGCACCAGAAGAGACTTCAAAACTGTAAATCAACAATACAGCTCATGGTTACATCACCGTGTAATTTGAAGTTTCACTGACTTTTTGCAGTTAAGGACACATTTTCCCACACAGAATCTCCAAATCAGAAATGAAAGTGATAATTAAAGGACACTTGGTGTGAGTTTGCATAGTGTCTCATTTTTACTGATAATGAAGCAGCTCAGAGCAGTTTGTTGAAATTATTTAAGAGTGTTTGTTTTTTCTAGTTTCAAGGCAAGTTCATATGTTCACAAACATTGATTTCATAACCATTTTGTGTGAGAAACTAGTAGTAGATTATTTAATTGATGTGGCTAATGGCTAGTAGTCAGTCTCTGTTCATCAGTAATGCAGTACAACATTATTTTTCTTAGTAAAGGTAAAGTAAGGTAAAGGTTTTAGAGAATTATTGGGTTCCTACTATCTACAGTGTATATTTGGATAGGTATGTACAGTGTATGTTAAGGGAGCAGTGTGAAAACTGAGGACCTGTTTTCCAACTCAGCCCTGCCATGTGATATAGACGTTAAGAGTTTCAGTTTCCTTTTTCACATTTGCAGAGAGTTGATTTTGTTTACAAATGCTGTGTAGACTGTCCATGTCAGTAATACTAAGATGTTACATGTTACATGTGCTGTTGAACTAATGAAGTGATTATGATGTCCAAAGTCCTAGTTTTATGCAAACACATTTGTATAGATTAATCATATTTGGTTGAAGCTACTTACATTCATTTTAAATAATGATGTTAAATGTCTGTGGTAAAACAGAGCCTTTTTTCCCTTGCCTGATAAAATGCCAAGGCTTGACTTATATTTGAAGAATTGTGTATCTGTGGCAGTTATCTATCTGGTGCAGTTCCCTTTTCTGCTCAGTGTTTTTCTGAGAAACAAGACAAAAATATCTCCACCTGAAATTTGAGCTCTTTTCTATTTTCTCTCTGATGATAGGTTTTCACACAAAGTTTTACATATCAAAAGTGGACAGTTCTTTCATCTGCTTGCTTGTCTTGTTAAGCAATATCAAACAGGAAATTCTTTCTACATCTACATATAAAGGTTGAAAAATCCTAGCAACACATCCCAGCTTGTGCAAAAGAGGCCTTTTCTTTCTTTCCGAGGGAACCGTTAGCAATATCACTGGGCAATTAGCAAGGAAACGAGAGAGAAATGGAGAAGCCAATTACTTCTGCGAGTTAGCTAAAGGCCATTTTAAACTGTGTGCCCATGACATAATAATGTTTATGGTAAATATTATAGTTGGAGACAGTGAGTGCATGGCGTGAGAGGCAAGGAAAAAAAGGCATCAATCTCAGATCGAGAATAATTTATTAAGATCTGAGATGCTGCAATTACGTGGAAAGGACCAAAAAGAAAAAAAAAAAAGAGGCCAACTCTCCAGGAACCGCATACATGATTGCAATCTTGATTAAATCCCCCTGGATCTAATGAGTTGATTTTCTGCTGTTAATATTGCATTGGCTGATGATGGATTCGTTAAGATAATGGAACGAAGCTAAAATATAAATGACTCCCTGTCAAGGAGCAGATTTTCGTCATTTTCCGTCTGACACCTCTGCCGTGGGGATTTGGTGAGGCCTTTTTGTGTTTAGAACCATCAGGATCTGGAATACTAATTGCTCATGTGTGGACGCTTCTAATGCCTCTCCTCCTTTCTACTCCCCCAACCCCTCCCTATCGTCTTGGTAAATATCTCCTCCACATCTCTACACAGACACAAAGAGACAGAAATAGCTTTCTTTCTTCAGTGTTTATTAAAGTATTGCTCTTTTTACTACATAATACATGATAAAGCAACATATTTTTTGATTCTGTATCAGATATCGGTCCTGTTTGACACATCCATATTAACTATCAAATCACGGTGAGATGCCAGATATTTAAAGCTACTGTATATGAGGCAAGAACTGCCAACAAAAACATGTAAGCAATAGGCTTCTCATATCGACCTGTGCTTTTGAGATAAATTAATAATGTGGTCTCCCTTTGGTGCCGTGCAGAGCAGATGAGCCAGTCTCCCTCTGTTTTAAATGGTCTGTCACTTAGGTCAAATGGAGGAGTAAAATGTCCGATGCAAAGAATATTGATCCCATATCACACTTGAACCACAATACTACATGTATAATTTTTCTCTCAAGTGTGGCAGGAACTTAAAGTAAAAAGCATTTGTAATAATCCAGAAGTACACTTTAGTATGAATATCCTGAGATAATATGCATTAGTTGTGTATTTTTTCTTCAGTTGTATTATAACAAAAGTTCCAAACTGATAATATGTTTGAATAAAAACTGCAGTTTGGGGATCCAGGACTTCATAGTATTGTGTAGTTTGATGTGACCCACCCACCAAATCACAAACTTTTTCCATCATTATCGTAATCACCATTGTTGTCAAGTTTCATGCTTGCCCTGACCTTTCCTTTGTGGCGATTATGATATTGTTTCTTTTTCTGTGCGATATTACCGGGCAACCCGTCTGATTGGCCCATCTCTGAAGGCCCTTTCTTCTGTGTGTCACTTTTTGTGTCCTTTAACATGGTTTTACTAAAAAGTCTTTTTTAATCAATCAAGGAGCAGGCAGAAAATAGGCTTTGTCATGGCCAGGCCTGGGGTCGTGTGATGCCTGCTCTGCCTGGTGACAGGTCTTCAAAAGGGATAAAAAGGAATATTTTGGGGGGAAAACGGGGGTTTCCATGGCACCGGCACTTGTTGCACATGGATCACCATTCTTTGGTTCTGCATGAGATTGAGGTTTCAAAGAGCCGGACAACAAAAATTAGGCGAGGAGGGGACAGCGGGACTGTGGAGGTAGCTGCCCCCTAGCCCCCGACTCTGTCCTCTCCTGGGGGAGAGGGAGAATAGGAGCCAGAAGTGACAGCACAAAAAGGGGCCTACTAGGTGCTGTCAAATATGCATGAGTAAATGGTCAGTTTCTCATCCTGAAGTGTGTTCAAAAACTCAGAGGGAAACACAGACTAGGAGACAAAGTACAGACCTATTCAGTGAGAAGTGTATTCTTGTTGCGGCTTCCACTTCATGTAATTAGAGGTTGTTCCATGTAGAATGAGGTCATGTAAACTTGTAAGTTTCTGAGTTTATGTGTGGGAAATGAAACCAGGAAACTTAGACAATAGATTGGCACTCATGACAGCAAAGAGTGTTATTATTTTAAACAATTCTGTTCGGTTGAAAGGCTGTTTGTGTGTGAGGTTATTTAAAGTTGTAATAATTTAGACACCACGGTGTGATATATCAGCTTGAATTGTTTACTTGCGTTAAGTTTAAAAAAAGCTTAACTGTATTCAGGGTTGGTTTGCATTAACTGTGTTTATCGTATTGAAATATGCATGCATGCAGTCATACATTTCACACATGAACGCCTTTGAGCTATTTTCACTTCTGTAAAAATGTAGCTTATAATGATTATCTTTGTGCTCCACCTTGAATTCTTCTAATAATTATACTTCTTCTGTCTTTGGGAAATGGCATTGTGAGGTCAAGGTTTTTGCGTGTCAGGAGTCCTTTAAGCAATTTGCAATAATTTCCATAACATCATCAGTGCCACCTTCAATAACAAACAAGGTTACACACATGTATTGCTCTCAACACTCACGCAATCAGAGCTGAACGTGTTTCAGCGTTGAGGGTCTTTAGCCCATTCACACTCTGATAAAGGAAGTAAAAAACTCAAGATGCATGTTTATGTTAATGTACTGATCAATATTTAAGAATTTAAGCATAAAGAAAGGGGTATATTTCCCGGCTATAAAGCCAGTTTGCCATATTGAAATCTTAAACTATCAGGGTGGGTGTAGTTGCATGTTATTATAACTTCTGTGTATTTATTTATTTTTTTTATGTATTTTGTTCTTTGAGGTTCTCAATATGTGCTGTCAGTCTGTTTAAAAGGTTAAGGCAGTTGGGATATGTTCCTTGATGGGATTTTATCATGCTAGGCATGCTCTGTTTCCTGATGAATATATTAAAATTATTACTGTGCAAACAGAGTTTCTAATTACTGACCTGCTTGCCATTGTACTGTGCGTTCTGTATGCCCCCCTTCTTCTCCATGCCTTGTTTATTTATCTGCACCAGTGAATACAGAATAGTCTATGCAATGTCATTTCCATCCACATGAAAATGATTTTGAAAATGCCAATCTTGCCTATTATACAGTGTAATTACTTGTCTGCTTTTTGATTTTATCATATCTTCAGCTAGTGGGGGAAGATACTTGGAGAGGCTAAACATCTTAGCGGAGCTTGTCAGCTGATTATTTGCCGTGAAAAAAAAATCAAAATCTCTCAGTTTGTAAAAGAAAGTGCACATGTACAAAGTCAATGATTGCAGTTTATTGAGGGGTTTACCCGCTGTGCGCAAGAATGAAATTTAGGCCAAGTGACAAAATATGCTGTCTTTTTATAGTGGAGAGAGGAACTTAGACAGCACTGAACTTTTAGAGGACAAGCAAGTTTCAGCCTACAGACAAATAACATGGTTTTGGCAGGACAATTATTCTTTATTGTTATAATTTTTTTTCAATAGCTATTCACAAAGACATTTTGAAGGAGGTATGTTAAATATGGCAGGTGGAACCACGTTGATCCATTCTTATGTTATGATGAATTAGTATTTGCATATTAACCTCTGTTTTCACATAGCAGGTTTTTCAACTTTTGAGGCCAAATGGGTTATTTTCATGTTCATTTTGATCATGCACTTCTGACATGTCACGCAACTATTCCTTTTGAATAGGTGCATTTACTGTGTATGTGTATGTGCGGTGGGAAAGTGTCACCCATTTTACGGAAGCATCTGCACTACATCATGGAAAAGGGCAACCCTGTTGTTTACTTGTCTGCCTGCAATGTTGCACAGGGGGTTGATCAGGGGAGTTGATAGGAGCTGCAATTTAAAAAGAGGACACTGCAGCTCTGAACAAAAACAATTAAAGGAAAATGAAAGACGGCCCCCAAGGGTTAAAAATAGAAAATTATCAACATGCATGCTGGAATCCACTACCCCCCACCCCCTACACCGATACCCGCTCCAGCACCCCCCACCCCCGCCCTCCTCAAACTTACTGGGCCTGCATTGTTATGTATGATCAGATCTGCCAGTTCTTCCTCTAAGCTCCTTGTCACATTTTGACTTAATGAAGTGCAACTTAGAAGGGAATTGGGTTCATCATGCTAGTCGCACGATGCTCCCTTGTTGTAGCAAACAGGAGTGGCATGGGACCGAAGCGCTACAGCGCGAGTCGTTATCATTCCGGTCAGTCTGTTTAACACAAAATTAAACAAAGAACTAATTAGTGCCTCATGAATTAATAACTGCACTGTTGCCGAGAAGAAGTTAGGTTGCTGAGGGGAGATATAAAATAAGTAGGAAGATCAGGTTAGAATTATTATTACTTTTTCGGGGATGCATGGGCTCTCAAGGTTAGGAAACTTTTGAGAGGATTTAAGAGTGACTCAACTGGCTCTGCCGAAGTCTGTTTCTATCCTGGTGTTACACAGTGTCTGGGTTAATGGGTGTCATATAAGACACTGCACTTCTACTTTTCTGCATATAAGGGAAAGACATGCAGTTGTTATCATCAGCTTTATATTTTTGGCCATGTATATGTTTTTGAAAAACCGTATGAATATGAAATATGAAACTATATGTTCTCTCCTATTTCTTTTTTTATTCCATTCAGTGATTTGTTTTATTATTTATTCTACAAGACTGTGTCTACTTCTTTTTGATTTTGAGATTACTGCCTATACGTAGATTTTTTCGGACAAACTGAAGTATGCACAGACATTAGCCCCTTTTAGAGATCTGGTTCAAGGCGGTAATGTTGTGCTGTTATTCCGCGTGTATAAAACATACAAACACGAAATGGAGGGTCATTGTTCTGCTGTTAAGCCGGTAGCAGAGGTAGTTACAGAGCTGAATTGACTTATGGGTAAAAGGGAGTACCTGGGATGATGGGTCAGGGGTGTAACGTTTTGATGACATGCATGCAACCCGACACTGGGGGATTTTAAAATCTCTGAAGTAACAGCTAGCTGCTAACCTACAGCTAAGAAGAGTCTGCTATTAATCTGCACGGCTAGCAAAAGCACCTCAGAACTCAGTTAACTGTCACACTAGACACGTCGGATTCTGGAACGCCAGCATACTATTTAAAATCACACATTGGGGCAGCAACTTCATTTGGTTCAGTGTAAAAAAGCAAAGCTGATGCAATGAGAGGTCTTCTTTCCGGCAGTATTGCGGGATCTCAGTTTAAAATGGGCTATTGTTAAGTGTACTCTACAACCGCTTCCCATGCTTGAATGGTCTCTTGTTGCCCCTCCCTATGTTCCCAACCCCTCTCTCCAAAGCTGTGATATGGAGCCTGGGCGTGTGTGTGTGTACTCTATATCAAAAGAGCGAACAAAAGTACAGAATTTACTTTTTTCATCATGTGGAAACCTGCCACATTATGTCAACCACTGTAGATTAGATGTGTTGGGTAAATGTATGGATTTCTCTAGAACATGTATGTGCATGCATATATACGCCGGAATAATCAGTGTCTGGGTTTTTAATGTTTCTCCTTTGCTCTCCTTCTCAGATGAAGTGAGCCCCCGTATGGAGTGACTCCCCAGGAAGAGAAAACGAGGTAGGACAAATCCCCAACATGACTGATTACTGTCCCCACCATCTCCCCTGTTCATATCTACAACAATATCAGGCATCTTCATTAATCCCCATGGATCAATGTGTCTGGGGGTTGTAAAAATTGACAAATGACTTATTAGAATCCCACCGTTTTATTTTCCAACTGATTAACTCACAGCAATGTCGTACACTATACAGGCACACTGATGTATCTGTTTTCCAAAGAAGGCCTCTCTCTCTCTCTTTCTCTCTCTCTCTCTCGCTCTCCCTCGCTCTCGCTATGAGAGATCTGCACAGTGTAAAATACACGCCTAACACAGTGTATTAGAAACCTTACCAGGCTGCAACAACTCAAAACTGCAAGAACAATAAGGTGCTTTAGACACATAACAACTGCCATTTTATTAGTTTCCTGACATAAACAGCTGCTGAGCAGAGTTTGGCTGTCTTGCAGTACTTAAAATACAAAAATACAACAATTTACAGAAAACAAACTATTGGAAAATAATCTGCAAGAATATGAAATGATAGAAGTTTTACATTTGCAGTGATAAAAGTATTTTTAAATGTATGCACCATACCGTCTTTAGTTTCTCATAATTTTCTCCAGCATGTATGCCATATTATTGTAATCTAGGTTGTACTGGCCTGTTAATTATAACTTGATGTTCTTTTATGCCTGCTTTATGTCTGGATGTTGTCGCGGCAACATCCCACATTGTCATCTTGACAAAATAATATAATTTTTCCACTATATGGCATTTATTACTGTAACAGACATTAGACACAGACATCTAAGTACAGATGACATCCACCAAATTAACAAGAGTATAAAACCTTTTGTTGCTGATAAAAAATCTGCCTCTGTACAATTTGACTCTCGAGAGGACACTAATGACTTGTGACTTGAAGAAACTGGGTTGCTTTTTTTTCTCTCTCCCTGAGATGAAACCTTCTGTGCTAATGATGTTAGCTGGTATGAGCACAATGCTGATGTGGGAGTCTGTCATGAGGATGCATACAACAGCCCTTGCCCCTGGCCTCCTAGTCAAGAGGGATCTAAACATTCAGTAGTGACACCGTGGGCTGCCTCATGTCAAACCAGAGACCCTCGCTATCACTGGGGGGTGGCATGGCCGTGAATTGAGGCGGAGGGCTACACCACACTCCTTTGTTTCTGGTGGTGTCACTCACACACCAGAGACAAGACACACTCCTTGCATCAATCAGACCGCCCCACAACACGATGATGACACTATGCACAGATTCCCACATAGATACAGTAACAGCAACAGGAGGATGAGAGCTGCCACAACACATTCAGTGCAGCCTCAGATCCGTTCATAAGTTCTAATAATATCAATTGCTGCTATTAAGTATGGATGTTGATGATCTGCTCTCATTGTGATCTTGATGCATGTCTGTATGTGCTGATGGACATTTTTAAACAGGTTGCTTTGGACGACGCATGAGTCTGAGTCAAGTGCTCAAGAGCTCCTTATACCTAAACTTAAGTTGCCCCTTGTCTAAGCACATAACAACAACATAACTGAGTACAGTTAGTTAATTGGCTTTTGATATATGTTAATGCACAAATCATAAAGGCCAACTGGCTCAAATGCAGGGTTGGCATGACATCCCCCTCTCCTTTTGGCTCCCGCAGACTTAAACCAGGGAACACTCCCAGAGCGGAGTCCCTCTCTTAGACAGTGGGAAGAAAATTAAACTGCCAAATTTGTTTTCATTGGTTCCAGGGACAATCTCAGGGGACTTCAAGGCTTTTAATTGAGCTCACTGAGCAGAAATTTGTAGGGCTGCTTACCAACAACAATGATGTCTCCCTTTAACTTCTCTCAGGCAGATTGGGTTTGATTGTTAAGTAAAGTGATGATTTGCTTAACATTTGCATATAAAATGTGGTTGGTAGTTGAGGGGCTAGGTTAAGGTTTGTTTCTACTTGTGGGAAATGCAAGTCAGACTCACTTTGTTTATTGTTTAGTTGGTTTTTCATGGTGTGTGTGTAGTAGGGCAATGATTCTCTAATAAAAAGAAGTTCATTCAGTCATGGATATATGTAAATAAAGTCCACAGTTCGCTGTAAGAAAGATAATTAGCCTCTCCAAGAAAAAAAAAAACAACTCATGAAATTCAATTCAGTGTTATTGCATCATTCAGTGTAGTATAATAAGAAAAACGAGAGGCCGCCTTCTCATTTCTCCCACTTTTCTCTCTCCTACACTTTTTGTCCTTTAAATTTTTCCAGTGTGTCAAAACAAGTAAAGGCTACATGGATACGGCAGCCCTGTGTAAATATTTATGATGTAACATCTCCATGTGAATAGACTTTCCTCCGAATCCATCCATCATTACGGGCATATCGTGAAAGCCCACCTCCCGGTGGTGGCTCAGGGCCTTAGGAAGCTCAGACAGGAGCAGCGTGTCCCCATCTCATTCAAAGTATTTGTTTTTCTTTTGACTGGGGGCAGCCCAGCTGTGAGGGCATTTCATGTGTCAGCCCCTCCGTTTTCATTCAGGGCTAACTTCAAAGTCCATTTTGGTCCATTGTTTCTGTGACGTGGCTGCTGGACCCGAAAATGCCCAAACAGAAAAATGTGATGTAGGTCAAATTACAGCAGTTGCGCTTCTGAAAAAAGTGGAATTCTTATGGTCAAAACATAAAGCCCTGGTTACCGCCTAACCCTAGCCTTTGTGGTCGTCGGTCACATACCTCTTTATCTGTTCATATAGAGATGAATGGAAGTTCATGGCTGTAGTTTGGCAGAAAATCATAATCCTATTTCTAATCTAATCCTTTTTCTTCTGATTCATGACATTCCACTCAGGAACAAAATGTGAAAAAGCTTACTTGTTGAAGAGTTGTTATGAATTAGGTTGGAGACATTAAGTCGAAGACAGTTTTCCCCAGCCCTGTATTTTGAGGTTATTTTCTCCTGCAAATGTGAAAGAGACTTAAGGACAGTTACAGGGTGTCTGTTAGGGCCTGTGCATGCACAATTCTTTGACTTGTGCAATGGTTTGAAACATGAAACATGTCTTCATTTCATACAAACAAAGTGGGATGACGGATCTCCTGTATTTTTTCAAGCTTGACAGTCTTTAAGAATGTGAAGGTGCAGTAGATTTATGAGGTTGTGTGTTTGCAGAAGTAGGTAAGTCTACTGCCTAAGTGGATTACAAGGTTTTAGGCTTTTCTCCTTGCACAACTTATCGGCAGAAAATAGGCGTTGCAGACGTTAGCGAAATATTGCCACCCAGACTCTCATAACATTATCATTAGCCACAGAGGATTGCTGAAATGTGATTAATACATCACCATTTTGACAGACTGAGTCTGAAAAGGTAATATGGATTATTACAATGGTTGTAGAGCTCAATACTGCCATCCAAGTTTATCCATTTATCTGTAATGATGAGACTCCTTTGTGTTGTATAGCATTGTAACATCTATCTAAATAACAAAAGATATCTCTCCCATACACAATTGCCATGCTGTTAATATTCAGCTCATGCAACAATGCACATGGGAACAGAGTGCTGAAGCAAAACTTGACTCAGAACAGGGGAAAAGTCCATAGAACATCATGAACATTATGAATCGATGTACAAGCCTTTAGTACTGGGCACTTTTTTCTTTGCTCAGGTATCTGATTACCTTCAAACAAAAATATTGCTCCTATATTGTCCAATTACAACTGGTTGAGTGCTGAATGATGCAATTCACTATCTAAGAGCTATTTTTCCTTTCTTTGTGTATACACTTTGTGTGTATTTCATTTAGTTGCCCTTGGACGATACACGCTGAATAAATGCCATTTTCTGTCGTTTCAAGTGCCTCTTTTCTCTCTGTGGATCCATTCAAGCTTTCAATACCTTTTCTCCCCCTCTCTTCTCCTGTCTCTTTTTTCCACGAGCAGGAGGGTTTTACTTTACTCCTTTGTCATCCTAATTGATTGCATTAACCTTTTGAGTATTGAATTTCCTGTGCATCACGCAGAGCACAATGTGGAATATTATCATAATCCTTCCAAGTAATGGACACAGGGCAATCAACAATGCTTTAGGAAAAGTACATCTTTGAAAGATGGAGCATCATATTATTTTCAGTCCAAAGACCTGGATAGGGTAAGACTGGTAAGCTTTAAGAAACTTTGTCAATAAGTGAAGTATGTTTTCCCCATCTATTAAAGAAGTCAGGAGAGCTGGTTTTACTGTTGCTGTGTTGTGAAATGATGGGAAAGTTACATATAAGCACATGCATCATTTTAAATAATGAACTTAATATTTGATATCCAGTATGATTTCATGATATGACCAGTAATGAGCACCTGGATAACTACCAGCATGAATTAATTGTATTCTTTAAAAGCATTTTATGCAAATTATTTTGAACTTTTAAGGGACCCTAGATGCATTTAAACTAATAATACAAAAAAATCAATGAGTTCTGTTGCAAATTGCATTAATTGCAAAATGAAAAAAATAACAAATCTATACATAATTTACCACAATACCATTTAGGTCCCCAAGAAATCAGCAAAATTCTTGTTGGAACTGATAAATATTAACGATGATTTACACAATCAAATACTGTTATTGCTATGTTGCAAGAACTGAAAGTTATCTGGCATGCACCATGGCTGCACATTATAAAATAAACATCTGTGCTTGCCTTCTGCCTCTGGTATTACCATGTGGGCCTAGGATCTTTGGATGTGGTTGTGTTACCACTCTGCTGTGGATGTAGCCAAAACTAGCAGCACTACCCAGTTATAGTTGGGCTCACCTTTATGCACAGCACTCACTCTGAAACCAAAGTCCTGGGCTCTGGCTGGACTATGATGTTGTTTGCAATAATGAGAGGTGGGTGACAGGTCCTGAGGAGGTTTTTGGGATACAAACAAGCTCCTGTCTGAGCACTGATGTGTTGAGGTGAGAATGAGAGGGTCACTTGTATGTGACTCTGTCATGAAGAGCACGAAAGTACTGCAAGCCAAAAGGGCTGTAGTATCTGTCGATTTTTTGAAGCAAAAATAAACATATTGGAGGAGTCTGGGGGCGTCATGGAGAAGGACTTTTGGTTGGCTTCAAAGAGGTTCTGGAAAAGTGCCAGGCAGGTAAGGCCCTGACCAGGCTGTTCTTAGAGTTGTTGGGAGTTAATAAAATAACAATTTGAGGAACTCCTGACCATGACCTAAACCCTCTGTGGTGAATGCAAAGCTTGTCTTGGGGGAAGCCCATCTCTCTTACAATGGTCTCAGTGCTCAGGTAGACAAAATGCTCAGCAGTGGAAAGTCAACAGAGGTGAATGAGAAATGAAGGCTGTGGTCTAATAATTGGGATATCACATGGCTTAGCTTCCTTGAGAGAGGAAATGCCAAATGTACAGGCAGCATAAAGAAAGCCAGCGCCAAGTGGATGATAGCCGACAGTTTAACAGTTTAATCTCCCTGCTGTGACAACAGACGGACAGGGATCCAGTTCAAGCGTTGCTGTCTTCTTCAAAGTGATGTGTCAGTTCTGAGTTAGGCTTCTGCTGAGTTTTTAGTGATTATCGTTGAGTTGAATAAAACTTTGTCTGGCTATACTGACTTCTAATTCACTGGTTGGATAACTTCCATAGTTACTTACTACTACACGTGAAACAAAAACTGTGCTTGTTTCAATAGAAGATTAAAATATGCACATACTCTGTAAAAAAAAAACCCCAAAAGAAACATATTAAGAGAAAATAGAAGAAGTGTCTTAACTCATGAGTTTTTGGGAGCACAGAGGTTTGTCAGCTCTTTTGATCAATTTCTGAAGTTTTGGGTGTGTTTTGAGGTTTGGAGAATATGCTCGCAACGTAATTCCTAATTCATATTTATTGTTTTCTTTACTGGGACCTTAAAGTGTGGCTGATTCCTATCTTCTGATTTAAGATGGGAAATTACTATATATGTATATATATAATATATATATATATATATATAAACATTCACATTCACATTTACGCTTAGATATTATTCCTTCATTGATTTACCTATTATACAATTATAGTAAAGTTAAACAACTGTGACAACAAAGTGACTGTAAATGTAACATTTTGTATTGAATAAACATTCAGGACACATGGCTTTAAAATATTCTACATAACTATTATTTAATTCATAGTATTTTTTTCAAATTCAGCCTGAACTTGTTTAAACATTATATCTTCAATATTCCTTTTACCTTTGTAACTTCATTTATTCAACATGACTTCTTGTCTAATTTACCCATCCAAATATAATGTGGCTAATACTTGTATTAAATGCAACATGGTAAACAGCAGTGAGGTTGCCTTAAGTAAAAATGAATGCAGTCTTTATGCACATTTCATTGTGCTGTACCTATTTCACTATACCAACATGGTGATAAATGCAATAAAACTGAATTAACTATATCAATGCACAGCTATCAAAATTATAGTGTTCTTTTTGCAATTTTACAAGAAATAACATGGTATACGGTTCATATACAGATTAATATAGTTAATTTTTTTAATTTAATATAGTTAATAAGGAGGCCAGGAGGGAGTTTTCTGGTCCAAATGTGTGTGGAGTGGTCCAGTGCCAGTGACCCCAAAGGTCAGTTTAAGCTTTGAGTTCAGGCGATAATTTATTTTGTCAACCATCTGGCTCTCCAAGAGTTTTTGATAATGTGTTTAGTCTGTGGTCAGTGTCGTGCTGTCAGACCCCCACCTGGGTGAGGTGAAAAGGGGTCAGTTCACCTCTTAGGTGAGACACCTACCCCATGTCTCTGTGATTCACTCACCTCCTCACTTTGGAATTAAAGAAGAGTTGTTTTATTCAATCGTATTCAAAAAAAATTGGCAAAATGTCCTACAGTGGTGATGATTGCATTTCTGCTTTTTGCAGATGATGTTATTCTGTTAGCTTCTTCAGACTGCATCACTGCCAGGCTTCTATTTATAAAGTCATAGGCTTCTCAAATAATTATGGTCAGCCTTTGGGTAAATGTTACTTTACTATCCCCTCAAGAGGGAGAAGCTGTTACCTAATAGTCTAATTACTAAAATTATATTTAGAATTCTGAGCATGAATGGGACATTACACCAATGAGCTGTGTGTTATCTACTGTAACAAGACCAAATCTACATCCTCTCATGCTTGCTGCTCTTTGATGCCATACCTGGGCATAATGTTTGAGCTAAATATGAAAGTCAGTATTCTCACATTCACAAGTGAATTCAATTTTGAGTGGAAAAAAACATGAACTGAGATGCACAGGGCTTGGCAAAACAACTCACAGCAATCCAGCATATAATTTGAACTGGTTTTGCTGCAATGTGTAATCGTCTGGCATGGTGCTTTGGCACATAACTGGTTTATTTGTAACATGAACTCTGAATTTAGTGTTTGCCTCACAATCATCAAGATGAAAGACAAATTGATAACCTGAGTTAGATGTAAAATCAGGGCTGATTGTGGTCTGAATGCAAGGATCACAGTGCAAACCTAAGCCCTCAGCACCAGCAAGGGAGTAAGCAAGCCAGAGCCTCGTAGGCTAGCCTCGTAGGTGCCTCTCTGGTATATCTTAACTAGCATCACAACAAACAGTACTGGCGATATACTTTTAACTACAAAATATCAAAAACAGTCACCACACCCTGTGCTTATGTCTACATGAATATAATTTAGACCAAAGTTGTAAAATGTAAATGCTTCCATGAAGTGATCAGTGCACCTATTCTTACTCTAACTTGCTTAGTATTTACTTACGGTAAACTTGTGAATGTTTTATGTTTTCTACTAAATCATTTTGCGATTACAATTATGTTTTCGAGCAAACAGCATGAGCAACAGTGAAAGTATGTTTGCGTTGAGGCTCATAAAGATAATCTATTCAGGAGGTTTGTGGGATTGAAGTGACAACACAGTAAAATGAGACTAAGGCATTAAAGTGGAATCTAGCTGCTGAATCGTAACAGCAGATTGTTTTGAGTTGAGGGGTCAGGATAGACAAGCTTTAGTGGCAAGGTAAGCTCTCGATTTACCATGGCACATACTATAATCTCTTTACCAGCTTGACAATCGCCCGTTTTGGTTTGGGGGGAAGTGTAAGTTGGTTTTCCCTGTTTTCTTTAGTGTCTTGAGAATTTAGTGCAATCTAGTGCTCATATTGGTTTATTATTATCTGCATTACTGGCCCAGAATGATATGAATGGCGTGACAGTGAAATAAATTTGAACAGGCATTACTAGTATATTCCTTCATAACACTTCACCTCAACTATATAAATAATATTAAGGCCCCAAGTCTAAGACTTACAGAAGACGCTCCAAGGATAACAGTACAATATTGGCCTTCTAACAAGGCGGGAGGTAGCCGATTGGTCTATTGAGTTTAATCTATTGCTATAGCTATTTTATTTAAACATGATGGTAAAGGCATAAAAAGTAGTTTATGTTGCAAGACCAATGTAATACCCATAACTGTTAAGGCTTAATGTCAGAAGGCTTTAGGGGAAGTGTCACTAGAATAACACTGATCAGCCTTGAGCTTGGGAATTAGAGGCAGCAAATCTTTGAGCATAACGTGGCAACTGGGATAGTTTGGAAGATACAAGTGGGTAGCAACTTTTTCTGAATAATATATTTTGTGTTGCTTACTGAAGTATTATTTACTCAGCATTTTGTATTATGAAAGGCCACGACACATACTTATATACAATGTCATAGGACAAAATTAAACATTATGGAAACACCTGCATTTAGACACCAACAAATACTATACTGTGTGTCATTTAGCTGCATAATATGCTAACTTTGTTACCCCTGCAGTGGCAGCTAAGGTAGAGTTAATTTGCAGTTGAAGGAAATGGTGCTGATAATCAGGACCTCAGAAACTAATGCTGTATGGTGCTGCTATAGATACAATATTAGTGACTTGTACAGACTGTTGTGTGTTTCTCTGTAAACACTAGCATAAATGCATTAAAGTAATTGATTGTTGAAAAACAGACCAAAACTGTTACCGTGTTTCCCTGGCAACGGCAAGTATTATCTGGGTTGGGTTGATGAATTGAAGCAAAACACCCTGTAATTCATATCAACTCTATTATTTTTTCAGCTCAAAGAGGAAAAATCAATTGAAACAAGCTCTTATGCATGGATAGATGCTAGTTTTGATCAATACCATTTTCACAGGGATAGTGCCTTTGAGTTTGATTGAGGCCAGGTTATACAAAGCTAGCCAGTGGTGCTCAGGATTAAAATGAAAATGTTGATTCTCAGATGGGGAACAGTCAGTATTTGGGCACATCTTTTGGCACATTCACCTGCATTTTATTGATCAAAATAGAATAATTTGATTGAGTGAGGATGCAGGTCAAAAAATAGGTCAAGGTCAGTCAACAGCACAAAGCCTAATCCTGTCCATCTTTTGTATTCCATCAAGCGTCACTGGTATTCCACTGGGAACCTCTGTGCCCTCAGCATATGGAAACTAAGGGCCCTTGGTTCAATTATACAAGCCCATTGAGCTTCAGAATATTGACATATCCCGGTATTCTGAAAATGTCATGGATAATGATCAACCAGTTCACCAGAAAATGCTTTCAGAAACCAAGATGTGGAGGTTAGATATGGAGTGCACAGAATTTGTGGACTGCAGCTATAAGGTCAGGATTTACCTGCTTAAAGGTACTGTATGTTTGATATGCAAGAGAGCAGGCAATGATTATCAGACATCCATAGCTATAAACAATGTTCATTCAAATAACACATATCGTATTGTTAATCAGATGTTTTGCAGTGAAAAGGTAATAAAAATGCAGGATGACCATAAGACTTGTGTCTCATTTAATTGGTCACACAAAGCTCAGTGGCTCCTGTAGTAAGTTTTTGCCTATTGGAAGAATTTAACAGTTTGACTTATGATAATAGTAATAATAATAATAATGATGATGATATTTGCATTTTATTTAAAGGCACCAAGACATCTGTTTTGCCATGTTGTTCTGTAGTTGGGGGATCCACGAGTCATCCAGCCATGACAGAACTGACAGTACTGATAGCTTTCTAAGGGTATCGGGTACATCTTTAATGCAGGGACAGTTTTGGGAAGTTTTATTTATTTAATTGACTCTTGGGTAGCCCATGTCTTGACATTAGCTGTAAATGTAGTAGTAAATTAAATGTTGCACTTATATTGCTCCTCCTCTAACTATTCATGATGATTAACATGCTGTAATGGCCTGAGGAGAAGTAAAATAAATAAATAAATACATTTTAAAAAACGCCATACATGCAATACACTATGGGCCTGATTTACTAAGATCCCAAATAGTGGGTACTAAATTGCGTGTACGGTGCAATACATTTGCGCGTGCCGGTTGCGTGCCTTTTTTGCGGATGATCTACTAAGAATAACTGCGTAAATGAAAACAGGTGCAACAGGGTGGAGACAGCAGTATTTAAATGAGGGTTTTGCATGTCTTAATGGAGAGTTTGGACGAGCAGAAAGCTGCAAGCGCAAAATGAAATGTGATCAGGTTCTAGTGGAAGAGGTTAACAAATATATTGAGTTATAACAAAAACAAATATTACCAGAGAAACCGACATATGGGAGAGTATTTGTGATGAAGTCAATGCTGTTAGTAAAACCAAAAATATTCCACTCCAAAATTATTAACACAGGTGGAAAAACTCTGTCCTGTGCGTATTCTGTCATTGTACCTCCGTTTCCTCATCTCCACAGTGACAAAAGTCATCTGTGCGCAGTGCGCAGCTGGTTAATACCTGCCCTTCAAAGGTATTATTTATAGACGCAGTTAGCGTCAGAAATAATACCTTCAGGTTTGGTAAATCACAATGCGCGTGCTAAATAACATATTTGCATTTTCTCCTCCCTGTATTTTGCACACTGGGGTTGAAACGCCCCATATTACATATTCATTATGGCAAACGTACTAAATGGACAGCGCGTACTATCTTGCACAGTTGAAAGACGCAAACCTCAGTGCGCTGCATTAGTAGATCAGCTTGCACATTTTTTGCGGGTGATACCTTTAGTAAATCAGGCCCTATGTGTCAAATCTGGCAATAATGCAATTAATTAGAGTTGGCAATATCTTAATTTGGCACAGTCATAAAAACTTAATATCTAACAAAAAAGTTAGCATTGTGGACACAACATTTTTTCTTCTGTTTTATAATTCGACTGTTTCTGTCTTTACATTTAAATTCTCAGTCTTGCTCTATTCAGCAACAGATACAGACAGAATCTTAATTGATCTAATCTGGTTACTGCTTGTTATTTTCAACAGTTCCATTAGAAAACTCCCATCCTCCCCCACCCCTTTTCTCTCCCTTCACCTCCCTCACTCTCTACCCCCCATCTGCCCTGACCTACATGGTAGTCACATGGCCCCGGCTCCCTGGCTTGGCATTTTATGGAAAATCTGCAGGAGATAAAGCCACAGGGTTTAAAGTGTTATCCCTGCCTGTCCTTTGAGAAGGGCTAAACACTGAATGAGGTGTTATTGCATCAATGCTGTTGGACACACACAGGCAGCAAAGAGGATATCTTCCTCTCTCTCTCTCTCTCTCTCTCTCTCTCTCTCTCTCTCTCTCTCTCTCTCTCTCTCTCTCTCTCCCTCTCTCTCTCTCTCTCTCTCTCTCTCTCTCTCTCTCTCTCTCTCTCTCTCTCTCTCTCTCTCTCTCTCTCTCTCTCTCTCTCTCTCTCTCTCTCACTCGGTCTATCTGTCTCTCTCCCTCTCCCTCCTCAGTTTGATTGGATTTAGTGGAGTGTCACCACTGTGACTTTGGGGGATTTCTCTTTCCCCGTCACTGTCTTCTGTATGCTCGCTTGGGTTATTTACTTACTGTAACTTGTCCAGAAAATGGACTGTGATCTACAGCTTACCGCCAAAGCTAGGGACAGACAAGTGCCTCATGCTAGTTAAGATATGCCAGACAGGCACCTACGACACTTGCCTGCCTGCTGTGGCTTGCTTACTCCCTTGCTGGTGCTGAGGGCTTAGTTTTGCACTGTGACCGAGTCCCCTTCACACTGTTGTCTGCCTGTAAATTTTCTGCTGCCCTTGCTATTCAGCCAATTACGGCAAAAGAGCTTTAGCGATTTTTTTTCTCTTCCCCCTTCTCTTCCTCCTGGTGTATATTTATATATTTATTTTCAAGCGAATGACAAGCGTTGCTGAAGGTTAAAAAAATGCTGAATTTCATAGTGCATATAATGTCAACTTTTTCCATAGCAGGTCTAATCAATAGAAGTCAGCTCTATCTTGTGTAAAACAATACACATGCTGCAGAGTAATATAGCTCCTTGCCTGTTGCGTTTCAATTTTGAATCCTTCTTACGTCTACTTAAATGTAAAGATTGCTTAAAGAACACATTGTAAGTTGTTAAAATCCTCCAACGTATTTGTAACCCAGTAGGCTTTCATAGGCGTTTAAGGTTTGGTTTTCTATTTTTATAGTCTTAAGTTGTGTTGTGCAACATTAATGTGGTCTCAAAGGAAGATAAAGAAAGACAATCCAGCAAAATTTGTGTTGCATTATGTAAAGTACAAAGCTATAATTTTGGTTTTCTCCTTCAATTACTTGGAAGAGTATTCCCTTGTCATTGAACATGCAGCATTGGCAGAAACAATCATTGTTGTTAACATGAAAATGACTATAAGATATGCTATAAGTTGAGTTACGTTGAGTCTGTAGTTTGCAGGTCTTATAGTTTTGTCCCTCTGCACCTATTGTAGGTTTTATGAAACCAATCTACAAGATAATGAGTTCCTCTGTATTTTAATGCATATACCATATGTTCCTCTTAGGTGCATTTTCTGAATTGTTTATTCTTTTTGAAGCTAGGACATGGTACTAAATATGTTTGACCTGATGTCTGTGAAAGGCTACAGAACGACTATCAATACAATGTCAAATGTAATGTGGAGCCACAAAGCAGTTGAGGAATGCATCCAAAGTGCTCTGTCATGTTGCGTTATTGTGCTAAAATGACAAGAGCAAATGTCCTCCCAAAATATTGGATAAGATAAGACGGACAAGACAGCTTTGCCACACTGTGGTGATTGGTCGTACTGTGTAACTGTACTTTACTGGGTTAAGTGCAGGCTTACAACAGTCCCACTGCGACCAAAAAAAGAACATCACAAATTTTATTGTTCTATCGTTCATAAAAACAAAACCAGAAGTTACACAAGTGATAATTGTTCATAAAAGAAGTGACACCACAAAATGCACAGTGTTCCAAAACAAGAGTGCAGAAGAATAAAAGGCTCTTTCCAGCAGTGTAAATTCAGCCACGCCTAGCAGTGGGAACGGAAAGCAAAACTGCTTAATGTGACAAAATAAAGACAGAAACACTCCAAGGGAAAGTTAGAATTAGGATCCTGAAAGATTTATGCCTCCATTTTATTTATAATTTGTTTTCTTTTCCTTATTGGAATTGAGTTGCAACTGAATATTTGATGAACACAGCCTAGCAGTAAGGATGTTATGTCAGCAAGGAAACAAAAAGTAAAGAGAAACAACCAAGAAATGTATTTTGCAAAGTTTGCGCTTTGGAATAAACTAATATGCCTCTGCACAAGTGGCTTGTTAATTGAATGTGGGGAGGGGGAGTTTGCTATCTGCAGGTTGTGTTGAGCCCTAGCGAGGCTAGTGTGCGCCTTTCCGTATGCACTGCACTGAGTGCTGGGTACTCTCCGTGCACAGAACACCATCTGCATTTTGCTGTTAACGCGCCTTCACATCCAAGGGAGGATTAGGAGAAAATCCCCAGGTTTTTTTCAACCAGTTGACAAATATCAGATTTGTCTCTAAAAAATTAGCTCCATCTATATCTCCCACCATATGACACACAAAAAAGATTATCTTTAATACCCAGCCAGCTTGGGTGTGGAAAAAGCAGATTAAAGTTTCAGTTTGGTCATATTTACCCAGCCACTTCAAGTACGAGGCTGCCTGTATTACACAGTAGACAGACCTTTTCACAAAGAGTCCTCCCCCCACATGTACACCCACACCCACCCTCAAGCCTTTACCTTCTAGAAACAAGATGTCTGCCTTGAAACAATTAGACATCATACTTAAATAATTTATCATTTCCCAGTCAGTCTTTCTCTTTTCGTGTCCTTTAAACAGACAGAGTGAGCTGCCAAAGGGGCTGAAGTGAATAACAGCAGCAGGTGCCTTTTCAGATGCAGCTTTGTAGTCTGCAGAGGGTGCTGAGCTGTTATTTTAGTGGTCCACTGGTGAGGAGCAGGGGGTGGCTGGGAAATGGACCTGGTGGCTGACCTGAGACCCCAGAGCTGTCCTATTAGCAGTGTGCTCTCCATTTAATGTTTCCAGCAATAATTCCTGGCCTCAGTCATACCCACATCTCAGAAGAAACACAGCTGGTTCAGTATTCATCCACATTCACCTGTGGATGCAAAGAAGCCAAAACATTGCTAAAATTCCCATATAACATTTTATAAACCTTACCTCCCCAAGATAAACTCCTTTGACCCCAAAGGAGGTCATTTGCGTTAGCAGTGACAGATTGTAAGACTGGGCATGCATGATTATTACCCATGAGCATGCAGCACAGGGATTTAAACATACGAGTAAGATGCTGCTTAAGCCTCTGCTAAGTCAGTATGTTCTCCTGACCATTTCATTATCAAATGCATAATCATCATCTGCCAAGGACAGAACTGGAGGCCTAAGGCCCTACCTGGTGTCCTGGATTTTGACTTCCTTGCTTCCGCTCAAGACCACTGCCCCACCCAGAGTTTGCTTTATGAACACAGGAGCCCCATAAATGAAATTAAGGTGTCAATTAGTCAATTACAGCATAATAACTCTGAGGGCAGACATTTAGAGACAGAGAGAACCTCAGCTAAGTTCATTTCCTCCGGCCCAGGAGCCTAGCGCTTGGCACATGTCACTCCCCACCCAGACACGCTGAATAAGGGCCCCAGTGCTCTCCCTAATGTTATTTTCCCCTGGATATCTTTTTTGATCAACAATTTCCTTTCATGGGTTTGTTTTTCAGATGCAGAGGATGCACTTTTTCTCTCCCCAATTTAGCTAGGGAGAATTTTATAATTTAGTAATTAAAATCTTTGTTAGGCTTTAGAAATTGCAGCTAATTGAATTTAATGGGAAGATGAATTTCAATTTTATTTGATTAGCAGGACCCCAGGCATAGGTATTTATGGAAAAAACTCTACAAAAATATGCTGTGTGGGCTAAGATGGCATAATAGAATTACAGATAATCGGATTTCACTGTCATGAATTTCACTCTAATTTCACTATAATTTTCCATTAGATAGCTGGTTTACAAATATTTGCTCATCTGCGATGGGAAAGGCTATCTGTCTAAAATGATTACGGAGCGAGCCTTCAGAAATATGTCCCTTTTTTCCCCTCCCTTTTAAAAACCAGATTGCGAGGGATCAAAATTAGGAAGATTGCATTATGGATGTCTGCATCCGGGAGAGCAATGGGGGAGATATGATGATTACGGCCGGGGGATGAAAGCAGTGTCAAGAAAAATGTATGACTCAGAAACATAGGCCAATTCTATCTGCAAAATCTCTGCTCTCAGCACACTCCTGCCAAGTAACATGCTATATCATAATTCATGTAATATCATAAACAGTGTACGGATAAAAGAAAGACATTGCAGCATGATGACATACAAATATACCTTTTTCCTCATACAAGTTCCATGTTAATTGCTTTCAAGTGTGTACCTGTAATGAGAACTGGCCACATGATTTTTACAGTGTGTGCACTATATGTAGATGTATATAAAGCTATACAGCAATTATAAAAGTCAAATGAGAATCTGAAGTATCATTGTCATAAGTGATGCAATGATGGTCCTTAAAGTATTAGTGTATTGCCATCATCATGTACTGCTATAGTTGTGTGTAGATTTAATATTCAGCTCCCTCTCTGCTTAAAAATGAATATATGCAGTGTCCCAAGTTCGATTCCAGCCAGGCACCTTTGTTGCATGTCATACCCTTCCCTCTCTCCCCTTGTTTCCTGTCTGCCTCTTCACTGGCCACTATCCAATAAAGGCAAATATGAAAAAAAAAAAAATAAATCTTAAAAAATAATAAATATATAATGCAATATAAACAGACGTGAGAGGGAATAATATCCCTCATCAAAGACAACCTCGAATAACACAAGGGTGAACTCTTGTTGAATCCCACTTTAAAAGCCCCTGCTTCAAAATTTAGCCTTTACACGTTCAATTTCCTGCCAATTTGACAACAGCATGACAGTGAACAATAAACTTGATCTATTGTCTGCTGAAAAACACAAACTATTTTAATTTGTTGTGTTTAAAGTTGGATGCAGTAGAAGTGCTTCATGCCACTCCTCCTGTGTTACCCCCGACCTGTACACTCCACCAGTCAGGACAGACTAACTCCACTCTCCACCCCACGCCCACTCACACCCAGTCCATCTCCTCCCATTCGCTCACTCACTCTTTGCCCCGAACTGCCAGAGACAGCAAGAGGGGTTCAAAAACACAATCTGACTCTCAGCAAAGGTCAGATTTCTCACTCGGCATGTCTCTGGGCTTTGGGCACAAAAGCCACTGAATTCACATCTTTCAACTGGGCCCTGGCTTTTGTCCTGGGGAATGGAGGACTCGGGAGTGGGCCCTGCACCAGACCAGCCCCTCCTGGAGTGCACTGTCAGGGGCAGCCAAACGTCTGGCCCGGCGGCCCTTTGACTGATGTACCCCTGCCATGTCACATGCACGACAGCGCGCACACACACTCACACGCATACATACTCCACCTTGCCCTCAACATTCTCCCGCATGAACCATACAATACCCTCAGACCACATCAAACGAAAAGCCCCACAGCTCCTTTTGAAAAGTAATGGTTTCGCCCCCAAAGATGGCAGCTTGAGGGCCAGAGGGCTGTAATGCATGGACGACAAACCCTCCCTCCTATGGACAATGTTACATGAATAGAATTCACCCTGCAAACCAAAATGTCCCCAAATATCAAGTTTAGAAGTACTGTAGAAGTTTTCATTGTCCTTTTTATTGTTATGCTGTACTTAATAGTTAGTAGGTACTACCAGTGTGGACCAAAGCATCACAGTTTTACAACCAGACAAACTTATTGTCAATCACATGTCAAACTTTCATTTAAACCTCGTAGAAATGCTAATTTTAGAGCTTTTTTTCAATGTGAAATTTAAATAATTCACATACACTTTCTCTTACCATAAAGTGTGTTTTCATCCATTAGAGTGGAAGTGCTGGAAATTTTGAAAAAAAAAAAAAAGATCATATATATATATATATGATCTTTTTATATATATATATATATATATATATATATATATATATATATATATATATATATATATATATGATCTTTTTATATATATATATATAAATATATAGGGGAGACCGGGGCTTGTTGTCACACGTTTTACACTCTTATATATTTCTTGGAATCCATACATCATATTTTTTTAAAAACTGTACCAGATGAAAGACCAAAGTCTCAGGTATATATTTTGTATTCACGTCATTTTCATATCTTGTGTCAGTGCAGAGTTATAGGCAATCAAATGGAGAGTGTGAACATGTGACATGTTGCCCCACCATTGGGTAAGTTGTCTCACTATACGGGGTAAGATGTCACACTGGATTTTGCAACTAATAAAACAAGGACAAAATTATTGTTCTTTTTTTTACTTGAAAGTGAACATTGAAGTCAGGCACAGACAATGTTTATCATTGAGTTTGAAAAAGTTACTTATTTTGAAATATATCAAGTTAATATTTTTTACTTTGGGTTGTGCAAAATGGTTAATTGGAGCTCATCTCAGCTCACAATGTGCTATTCTCTTCTCAGACAGCACTTTTTAGTTGCATGCTCTGGTGGAGAAGAGTATTGCAATGTGACAACTTACCCGTGTGACAACAAGCCCCGGTCTCCCCTATATATTGCAAAAAAGCCTTTTTTTAATGCTTGACTGAACTGTAAAAAATGGTGAATCAAAAAACATAAACAGAAAAGGTGCCATGGAAACAGACTTAATATTTAAGTTGTGACGTACGTGAAGCATTTGACTTAACCTGTCACTGAAGAGACACAAACACATATGCATGGTTTTCTGTCATTTTAGGTTTACTTGTAAGTTGTGCTCTTGATGTCATCTCATCTGCTGGTTTAATGGCACCAGACTGGTCAGCCCAATTGCTAATATTCACATAAGAGTAGTGGATAGAAAGTCATGTTTTCTTTTGTAGATTTTCTAAATATTCTGTCAAAATTGGTGCTACATTTGGATGGAAACTTGGCGAGAGTGTGGTTGGTTTTAAGTTGCTCACTAGAGCTTGCCACTTCTAAAATTGTATTAATTACACTACCAGTGATCCGAGTACTTTTAGTGACTACCATATATGTGTGTGTGTGTGTGTGTGTGTGTATGTGTGTGTGTGTATATATATATATATATATATATATATATAGCTCTATTGATATTTCAGGCATTTGCACAATATTAAATAACAGAGATTTTTTTAAAAACAGGCAGTGTTCTGGGAGTTTTGCCCAAAGTTTGGTCAGCAATGATCCACAACTGACATCTGAGATTTCATCACCTTTGCAAAAAAAGTCTGGTTGCCTAGTCAGGTCACATACAACAAAAAGTAATTTGATTTTCATCATGGCTAACAAAAACTAGAGTAGTATTTACAGTACAACATTATATCAAGGGTGGAACCTTTAGAAACCCTTTTAGGGACGTTTTCTTTTATGCGGTTTAGGAAGGAGGAGACTAAGCTTTTTCCCCATTATTAACCAGGATGAGTCATCATAATTTCAAAATCAACCAAAACCTGTTTTATGTACATACTTTGGACTTTGCTGACAGCACTCAGGAACTGAAGCCAGGTCTGTGGATCATTGCATTACAGTTCACAGCCATAAACTTGTTCATTTCCTCTTTTCTATAACCAGTAAATACACCACCTTTATTCACAATAAAACTGATGTGGAAAACAGGAATACCCAGTGACCTTTCAAAGTTTAGACCTTTTGTTTTTTTTGTGTCACTTTGTAAATTCCACATTCCTGACATAAATCCATGTTTACAGTATATGGGCATTATGCACAAATGGTCCAGAGGCACTTTGCATGCCACTGCGGAAGAAACTGCCAGGCAAATAAGAGGTTTGTCTTATAAAGTATTCATTGTCACCTGGTAACGGCTGCCGTTTATCATTTCACCTGAAATTACAATGAAAACTGATAGCTTATCAGAGGGGGGGAAGGAGAAAGAGTGAGCTCTGAGGGAGAGAGGTAGAAAGTATATGAGGTACTGAAACAGAGAGGACCTTTTTCTTTGTTAGAGAAGAGAAAGAGTTATTTGCTTTAAGCTTTAAGTGTTAGAATGGCTTTCATATTTTGTCACACTTGATGCTTCTGGCAGGAGACATTATATCTTATGAAATGTACTTGCTATAACTGACATTTAAATATGTGATATTCAATGATGAGTTTGTATACAATACTGTCAAAATATCATTTTACTTACTGTAGTTGTACATTAAACAAAACAATAGAAATATTGGTATATAAAAAGCTTGCTGTTACAGGTAGTAACATTGTATTTCATTTCAATTAAAACACCAAATACATGTGCGCAATAGTAGTATAATATATTTTAATATACGTGTCATCTTTTCCTCCTCAAAACCTTTTTTAAAGTGTTGTGCTCTCCTCATTTGAATGGAAGCCGTGGAGGCTCCACCCCAAGAGAGTTGAAAGGCTAGAAGACCACAAAGATGGAAAAGGCCAGCCCACTGAGGGAGGGAGAAAAAACTGCTCCGGTTCCTCTGCCATAATTTCCTATCAGCCTATTCAGACAACATCACCAACAGCTTGGTCTGTGCCTGTGTGTGTGTATGGAAGCAAAGCAGAGAGCGAGAGAGAGGCAGCGCACGAGAGGCAGAGAGAGAGCGACAGAGGGAGAGAGAGAGAGAGAACAGGGGAAGGGAAGGGGGAGGCTCCATATTCTTTCACCTACCCCCCGTCAAACCAGAGAAAGGAGGGGCCAGACCCTAAGCTGCCAATCAAATCCGCTCGTGGCAGCCGGCATTATCTCAGCAACAAACTATTGACAGATTACATGTCAAGGAGTTTAGTGCATGATTGAAGGAAGCCTTTTTTTATCTAGTTACTTTTCCGCTTTATTTCCCCCTCCACCAACCAACATTCAAATGACTTTCTAACAGAGTTGAGTAATATTATGAAAGTTACATGTCTGAGAGGATTTAACTTCGACTTCCCTGAATATGGTGAGTACTCTTCTTCTTTTTTGTCTTTGTCAGATATGTTTTATTAGCTGACAGTTTAAGGTGTGCCTTTATCTCTGACTAAATATACAGAGAAGGGAAGTTGTTCATGATTAAACTATGTGCCAGCGCGTACGTATACCCAAGTGTTGCGACACCCTTATTTATAGCTCTTTGACAGTGCCCAAAGGTGACTGCAATATCAAATATAATTGCCCACTTCTTGAGCACACTTTTCGTGACACTGAGTAACAGGCAGTACTCATGTGAAGAAAGTTGACAAAACCAGTTTCATTTTCTCTTGTATTTCTGTTCTATGACATGAGAGAAGCACAACTCCCTGTCAGGCTTCTTTTTTTTTCTTTATCTCTCTTCATCCGTGTTTTCTTGCTTGTTCTGTCCCACCGTTTAATTACATGTTTTTGAATAAGCCAGCATTTGGTACTGTAGAAATACAGGTATTGGTTTTACCCATAGAGGCACTGGCAATTCCATTAGGGTACACTGAATGGCCTAAGGGTTTGTTGCCAAGGGGACAAAGCAAACAAACTGTTGTGTTGCTTATGTTGTCACACATGTAAAGGTGAACAGCAGTGCTAACACCTTTTCAGGTACTTCCAATTAGTGTGTATACAGTGCACAGGTGTATGTTACATTAAAATATAAGCATGCTGATAAATCAAGTGCATTGTGAGGTAAAATTAAAACAAAAAACGTTTTCAATTAAAATACTAAATAAGTACTAAATAATACTCAGTGATTGATATTTTTGTCCAAATGCACCTGTAGGGCAGATTCTTTTAAAGTATATTAGACATATAGCTATCAAGTAACAGCAGTCATTCTGTGCGTACTTTTGGGAGGATAAACTTGCAACTGGATTACACCTTCCACTCATGAGCGTCTGCCTGCTCACCGTGTTACTTGTAGGAAGGGTTTAGCGTGTGTTTTAAAATAAGCCATATTTTACATTCGCATCTACTTCTTTCAGTTTTGTGTGTACTGTATATGCAGGTCTGTTTTCAGTTTGCGTGCACTCGTGTCGTCTTTTCTTTATATATATATGTGTGTGTGTGTGTGTGTGTGTGTCTGTGTGTGTATTAATAGTCCCTGTGTATTTCATTATTTGCACCATACATAAATATATCCACTCAATAACTAAACTATTACTTTTTAGAGACATGATAGGTTCCCTTTGACTGTGATAAATTTTATCTGCACTCAATTTGAACCGCTTATTGTAAACTCATCCAGCATGTAAATATTTAGTAAAGCTTGTGGGGATATTTTTGAGCAGTCTGTTATTTAAAAAAAAAAGATGCTATCACAATGTTTTAAATTATAAAAAGGATGCTTAGAAAAATATTTAGATACAGAAGTGTTCTTTTTTTGTCTTTTCATATTTTTAGAAAAAAATCTGCAATTCAAACTTCATTCAAGGCATGTTTTACTCCACTCTGTTTTTAAAAAAAATATAGTTATTTGCCAGTTACGTACTCTCTCTGTATCTTATTTGAATTCCTTTAACTAGTTTTTTCTTGTTGTCTAATAATCTCGCTGTTCAGCACTTTTGACACTATATTGGCTTTTCTGTTCTTTAATTGTTAAGGCAGTATTAATGAAAATTAAAACACAAACTAAAAAGGATTTTTTTGTATTAAGAAACTCTGAGAAGTTGCATAGTAGAGCGATGTGACCACAGGGTTTACAAACACATGCGAGTGACAGACACGAGGGCTCGCTCATTATGTCTGGTTATTTAAGGTGTGCTGTGCTATAGTTGAAATAACAACAAACAAGTACAACTGTAATCGTGACACACCCTAATTTCAAACTTTTCGTCAGCTTGGAAAATGTTTTTCTCCCCTCTTATGAGTCATAATGTTGATTGTCTTCTCCCTCACTGACTTGTCTCATTAACCCTTTGTGGCCCTCGCCATCTTTTACGGAATTCCACAAAACCAGGATGAAATGAGGGAGAAAAACAAGCCCAGGTCTGAAGGCCCTCAATAAACCTTTTATCACAATTTAGCAATAACCTGAATCAATTTGATGTCTTAAGCAATAAAATATGCTGTTGCACTCCCATTTCTGCTGCTCCTTGGATGACAGTAAATTTACATTTTTTAATTAAACTAGCCGGAATTTTTATTAGGGGGCTGGGCTATGCTAATGGCAATGTTGTGTACAGCAGATTAACAGAGTTTTGAAATAAATTTAACAGGGAGACATTTGGTGGAAAAAAAAGCGAGTCATTGTCTTTAACCTCTTTCATGCCGATTTCTCCTGGGGGATCCTTGTATTCTAAGGAGCCTTGTCAGGGAAGAGTGCTTCTCAGCAACGAGGTGATTAGTATCGCCTTGTCAACCAAGAAAAAACATTCACATTCTCAGATCTTTTTAAACACCTTGTTCAGATGTTACTAAAATATTTGTTTTTAGGTATCACATATGCATTTGAAATATACAGATACAATTAATGTCACTCTATTAGTTTCAATCCAAAAATGTTGAAAGGGGGAATAAATTATTTTTTATTATGTTTTTTTTTGCTTTCTTTAGTTTTTTTTTATGTCAGAACTAGACATTTTATTTCAATATTTTAATTTGTGTTTAAAAACACTTACCCAGCAATGGATTATTAAAAAAAAAATGCTGCTCACTAAATTGATTCCTTCTCTATCTCTAAATTGAATATAACTATTTTACATGTACAGGGAGAAAGAACTATATAAAAAAAGTAAAATAAAAAATACAATAGTTAATGGCAGCGTATATGTTTGTGTAGTTTTATGGTCCGCTCTCAGTATTTGATTGATGTTACGCGAGGCTGTGTGTGTTATGCCTGGTTTTAGCAGAGTGGCAGGGAGAGACAAGGGGGGAAACACAGACAGCAGACAAGGGGAGGGAGGTGTGTGTGTGTGTGTGTGTGTGTGTGTGTGTGTGTGTGTGTGTGTGTGTGTGTGTATATGTGTGTGCATATGTGTGTGTGTAGTGTGTTTGTGTGAGTGGGTGTGTGTATGTGTGTATGTTGAGGGGGTAGACAGAAAGAGAGGGACAGCTGAGTCCTGATTGAGCATGTGCCCAGTCATCAGACACAAGCCACCCAACACCATAATTACCTTAACCCCCATCTTTTAATACCCAAATCACACCAACTGGCCTTTTTTTTTTAACCGGCAGAAAGAGGAAACATCAGAGATCAAACGATCAAATAAACTCCAGATGCACGTGGGCTGCCATGCATCTTGCCGCAGTAGCCAAAGTGTTCAGGGCTACTTGATATGGGCCAGGAGCGAGGCAAGTGGCATCACCACCCCCTTTCCTCACTCCTGTGCACTCATGCAGTGGCCAGCACCTAATTAAAACCTCAAAGCTCCCCGTCACCAATTTGGAGTAATGGCCTAATTAATACACGGTGAAGAAATATTCCAGAATGATAAACAGGTTGCACCTTGGGTCTTCATTGCCTTAATTATCTAAAATATAACAGGCCAAGTTTTTATTATCACAGATAATGCATGTTTGTTAATCTGCTCCATTAAAAGTAAGGGAAATGGGCACAAAGACATATCCTTTTTAATTATACTATCTTGAAAAGAATGGCAATGAATTAGAAATTATATAATTGAGTAAAAAAAAAAAGTTTCATCACATAATATTTTTCAGGAGATGTTTTTCTTTTTCCTTTTTTTTCTTTTTTCTCCTCTCATTTGTTTAAGCGTAAGCCGACGAAGAGAAATCCTGCCTTTAATCTCTCGGCTGAATATGCCGTGTCATGTATTCTTGTGTGCAGAGTCAAGAAGAATCCTCCAGTAACTTCTTTACCGACTCGATTTCCTAATCTTACATATGAAATTATAATTTCATGCAAAGTAAGGGAGAGGAATAATCTCTAGTCGTTGATATGCCATATAAGAGGGGAAAAGGGGAAAATGAAGAGGTAATTAGCAGAGTGGAAGACTTAGGCGCGTTTGTCTGAAAGCATGGTCTCCACTGGCCATGAATGAATTTGCATGCTTCGCTTATCGAAGCGCACTTATTAGGCCAGCTGAAAGAGAGATTAAGCCGGCACAAAATGTGGTGACTAATCCTTTTAAATGTGGCAGGGGGTCTTTAAGGTGTGAACCAGCCCGTACGTAGGTTAGTGGGTATGGAATGTGACAGACCACAACTTTCACACAACTGGATGTGTTTGAAAGGGAAGCAGCGGATGCGGGGTTAACTGTTTAGTGACAAGGACAGTGATTGACATGGGTAATAAATTGATAGTCTATCTCCTGACCCTCTTATCTCTGGAACAAATAGAGCAGGTGGGGTCAGACTAGGTTCAGATAATAACGGAAACATTTTGTGTGGGCTGACATCGATAGCTTTCCCTTGTTTTTTTATTGATTAATTATAGTTGGTTAATCATACATGAATGGCAAACACTTAAAAGATGAGAATAGTGGGTGTAAAAAAAAACCCTGTTTTCTCACTTTACTGCTGTTTTTCAGTGTTGAGTACATGTCTCAGTTTCACTTCCCTGTCACCTTTTCTTTGACAGGAATTCAGAGTCTGCTGTACTGTTTCTTTTTTGATAAGATGAAAGCAAAAAAAAAAAAAAACATCAACGCAAACAAACATTGAACCTTTTTTCTGTCACCTTCACTGTGAGGGAGAAAATGTTTGCTCTGCCGAGTTACAGAGCCAATACCCCTGTCCTCGTCTGTAATTGACTGCAAACAGGGACGTAGTGACGTTTAAACACTGCCCTCCTCTCTTTTCTGTGTCTCACACAGACACACACGCACACACACACACACACACACACACACGCACACACGCACACACACCCACACACACACACACACACACACACACACACACACACACACACACACACACACATTTTCCACACATTTCCCAACCTGGCACCCCTCAACTTCAGGTTCTCCTCCTGCCATGTGTTTTTTCATGTGACATTTTATTCACTTGGGTCAGTAGCAGGCAGCACCAGCAATAATTACTGTCTGTACATGATAAATCTGAAGCCCAGCTGTTCATTTCTGTCACTGCCAACAGAGAAAGAAAGAAAGAAAGAGAGGGGAACGATAGAGGGGAAGAACCCAGGAGTTTGCCGGATTTCTCTACCCCCCCCACCCCCTTTTTTTTTAGTTGGTAACTTGATAGGATTACATGGTTCTAGAGCCCACACCTGTTAAGAGGCTGTTAGCAGAACAGTTGGCAGTCCGATAGCCAGAGCTAAGCCTTTTTTTCTCTCTCTCTCTCTGCTGTCCATTCTGTGTCCCCTTGTGGGGATTTCAGCCGGCATGTATGACAAGAGTTTGTTTCTCCGGGCTCTTGCCTCAGCCAGGGGTGAGGAGGGGAGCGCACTCCTTGTGACACGCGAGTGGTGTGTGTTTGATCCTACACTGTGTGTGTGTATGTGTGTTTGTGTGAGTGTGAGGCCGGGTCGACTGACATCTCTTTTCCCTCCCTCTCCTGAGACACATTGTCTCTCATCAGTTGTGCTTCCTTCTCCGATCTCAGTTGCATCAGAGCAACCCCCGGAACAACATATATACAAGTAACACGACAGCAAATAAAGAAAGAATTCAATTGGGTTTGTTTTTCACAAGGGTGGGGGACAGGTGTTGGTAGAGTCATAAAATGCCCAAATACAGGTTAAACCAGACTATTTAATGATTAAGGGTTAGGTTGAGAACATTTGTGCATATTTGAGGAGTGCCAAAGCCCTGCTGTCAATTAGAAATACTTTCGGAAGGAGTGGAGAAATGAGTAATGCATAAAATTCGTTGCTTGTTTTCTCTTGTTCCTCTATTATTTAAGTGGAAAACAGCCCTTAATATTGTCTCAACACAGAGAAATATTGTGTTGGAGACAGTTTGTGAGGGAATTGGTGACAGTCAACAGACTTTCGCATAACAGTAGGTTGTTTTGTGCCTTGGTGCAACGTGTCTCACTGCCTTATTTGGCATTCAGCAGCAACCCAGCTCTTTGGCTTCGTCACTTTCTATGGGCCCTCAGCACCTGTTCCCCCTATTGTGCCGGAATTTTCTATATTTGGCAAGAAGTTGGACTCTCTCAATTGGGGTGTAGGTCACTGTTTCTAATAGCTTGTGAGCGATAAACTCAATATTCTCATGGTTTATTTTTCTCTTTCTCGTGCTGTTGTTCAGTTGTTCAAAAGACAATAATAGAAAACATGATTCAACTTGGGAGGACTACGAAACATTTCTCACCAGGGCCTCTAAATGTCATGTTGTCCCTTGCATGATATTGACACGTTGCATTGCCATGAGTGCAAATTATCTTCCGTCTGAAGCACAGGAGAAATAAAAAAGAGCAAAGTTAATAGATATCTCAGGCTAACTTTTAATTGTTCTGATATGTAATCGCTAAATGACAATAAAAAAGGAGCACGGCCACTTTAAAAGCTTTATCTCTCCTGCTCTGTGCCCAAAGTGTCATGTCCATAACAGCACCACCTGATCTACAGAGTAAAATAACCGCTAAGGCTTATTGTTTGGACAATATTGGAACCCCCCCCCACACACACACACACACCCCACACCCCTGCTCCCCTCAGTGCTTCACTCCCCTCTCCCTTGATTCATTTCACCCACTGTCCTCGGCTGCTGGAAAATGGCGTTAATTTTTTTATTACCTGTTTGACTCTCCAGCCTTATTACTGTAGCCCCTTAATGTTCTCTGTAACCGTGGAAACCAGATGAATAAATGTCCGCCAAAGAAAATGAGATGATTAAACAGGTCACCCTTGCAAAACAAATTCGCTTGGTCGAGCGCAATTTGTGTACCAAGCGGCTGTCTTAACAGTTTGCTAACAAGGGGATTGTTTGCCAGACTAACTGACAGAGAAGGGAGGGGGGGTGGGGGGGAATGAAGATATCTGGGGGGAAAGGATATGATTGAAGAGATAATATGTTAAATCACAATGCTATTTGTCTCATCTCTTTATTCTTCATGATGATGTGGTGTTTGTATATGATTCAAAATCCCACCTTTCTTTATTTTGTATTCTTTAAACAGTGAGAGACAGATATTTTAGAAATGATCTTTTCCAGTGCACTATATATTTAAGCAACATATACAAGAAACATTCAAGTTTAAAGCAGCCATCCATATTATTGTCAGAGGCATTTGGAGTGTGATCATCAGCAAATGCAGTAGCAAATAGAATTTCTCTCATTTAGGTGGCAACCAATCATTACTGCTAATTGTCCTTGAGGCCATCTGTATAGGATGGCTCGTCCTCTATTGGTGTTGGAACGGTACTGGTCATGGATTTACAAGTCCAATAATAATACTTAGCTCATCCATAGTCACCATAGCGCAAAACAGTTCATACTCACAACTGCAGTAATAGATATGTTGTTTTTTTTTTTTACCCCTGAAATCAAACAGTAGCGTGAACAACATCCTGGTTTCAAAGTGTCACTAAGTTTCTTTCCCATGATGCCCCCGCCCTTCCCCTCCTTGTCCAAGTGTAATGTTCTCATATGACTTGTTTTAAGCGAAGCTCTCTGACAACCATATGAAACGTCTGGTGTTTTCATCGGGGAAAATAAGAGACTTGGTCGGGCAGATTTAGCCATGTAACGATAGGGCTAACATGCAGACTTGGATTAGACTCAGGCCTGTGTTGCCATTCCAACCACAAATCATAAATGTCGGGGACACGGCGGTGGTGTTGCTTATGGAAGGATGCCACGCTGCGCCACTCAAGGGTGTTGCCTGTTTGCATTGATGCACCACCACCACTTACCGCCTCTCGCTCTAAAACAACTTCTGTATCCCACTCAGCCCAGCCATTTTGTCCCGTTACCAAAGCTGATCCCAAATGTTCACCGCAGCTTTAGCCTCAACTTTAAAAGAAGGGGGGTTGTTAGTCAAAGCAGGGCCGTGGCTTCTTTGAGCAGCTTGTGGGACAGAAGATGGCGAGCTAGTTTTTCCACTGGTAGAGGGGGTATTTCATCCCAATACAGGGACACTATAGCTCAAAACTGAAAAGCACTTATGCATTATTGATGTTTTAATTTGTGCAAATGCCCAAGTCTTTGTTAAGTGATTATAGTGCCAGGGAGATAACAGGGGAGGTACTTCTCTATGAAACAAGAGCTTGCTTGCTGGCCGCACTGGGAAGCCATTGGACTAAATCTAACAAGTCCACGCTTCTACTCAGCTCCGTGCAAGAGAAAGCGAGAGGGAGGGAGAAAGGTGGGGGGGGGGGGGGGGGGGGGGGGGGGGGAGAAGAGAGTTGACTCAAAATATCAACGTGTCTAAGATAAGGAAAAATTCAGCCGTTGATCTTTTGTCCTTATTTCAGCTACACCTCTCCCATTTATGATGTTGGGTTTATAGGTCTTTTACATCCCTTATCAAAAATTATTTGATGTAAATACAATGGAAGTGACCTGAAAAGCCCCATGTGTAAATACTCCTCGTGGCACACTAGAAACTGACCTTGGGGGAAGAATGCAAAGTTATAATGCTTGCAAAACAAGCCAATAAAATAATACCCAATTGAAAGGAGGGAGTTTGGGTAAATATAAAAGTGAAGAGAAGCAGTTTTCTTTCCCTCCAATGATTAACTCAGAACAAAGGTTATCGAGGTTGACATTTTTTTAAACTGTAATTTATGTAATTGCTTGCTTCAGCTACCTTGCCAGATAAACAGTGACGGTAGGAAAGGTTGAAGCCTTCCCAAGAAAACAAACATGCGTTTATATGCAGAGTATGAGATGAGCTAAAAAGATTTTGTTTTATATCCTAGTTGATCCAATCTCCAGCTACATCTCAGATCATTGTCACTGGTGCATCCATGCCTCAATTGTGCTTTTTGATGTGATGGTTGTCCAACTCTGCGTCAGCCTTCCAGTTGCTCCCACACCTGCAGCTGTTCACACAGCCTGCCTTCCGCCAGCGCCAAACGCATGTACAACCTGTAAATTATGCTGTATTCATTTCGCTCAGACTGCATTAATATGGGCTCTATCAATGTCAACCCATGAGATAAGTGTCTTAGTTTTGGCTGTGGTTTCAGTGTTAGTCATTCTCTTTTGTTCATTAGCTTTATTCTTGCTTTATTCTTCGAGAAAATCTGCTTGAGTGTAGAATCAGGCTTTGCCTTCTGCTTTGAGGTCCCTGGTGGAGGTAAAACACGAGAGCATGCGTGTGCACGTAGGCACACACACATACATATTCTCACACACACTCACATGTGCACGCAGGCACACAGTAGGCTCTCAGGCTTCCCCAAGCATTTACTGCTTTATTAAGCTGTCTCATGAACCCACTAGCAGAACATGAGAATACTGGAAAAAAGAAAAGCCCATATTACTTAGATGATTTGATGTCATTTGTGGACTACAAAACGCTAGGCTTTATTGTGTGCACAGGGAGAAAGAGAGGGAGCAGGGAAAAAAAAGAAGTTGGCTTAGAAATTCAGAATTTCAATTAGCGTACGTAATCTGAACCTGCCGGCTTTGATAGAGGCTTTTTTTTTTTTTTACTAAGAATACAGCAGCACTTGTAAAACATTAATTAAGCAGACTTGTTTTTTTAAAGGATGGAGTAAAGTGTGCTTTATGCAGTCCTTTTCACATGAACAAAAGGCAGTTACCTCACAGAGAGGACCGCTTCACCCAAACCATTAGGAAAAAAAGGGCAATTTGAATTGGAGAAAAACACAAAAGACAAAAAAAGACAAGCTATTGAGAGTAATGTTGTAAAGGAGATGATATCATATGAGAGCGCAGCCTTTTGCTGAAGAATTGAAATGTATCCCTGCCTCAGTGAAACCTAAGCTTGGTGCAGGAAAACGAGCCCCTATTTTAATGACTTTCTACCTGACAGATGACTTTAGACTGCCTTTTGGATCACATTGCCCTGACTTTGTCTTACATCATCAAACCATTGATTATTAATAGATTCTATGACCTGTTAATTGATGGGTAAAATGGACTTTAATGGTAACATCTTCCTACATTTAAAAAGATGACTGTTGGTCTGTAATCTAAAACTAAAAATTCTTAATCTTATTTGTTTTTTTCCCCCCATGGTGATGGTTGGTGGCAAAGCCGCGACATGTCTGTATCTGCTGCGTGTTGGCCTGATGATGATACAGAAAGCTGAAATGCATGCTCTAAAAAAACACTGGTTAGCATTAAATGGGATTATAGTATATTCACATGCTTCGTTGTTTTTTACCTCCCATAAATGTATCAAGATAAAAATTATGCAGTTTATTCCCAATAGATCATTTACCAAGTTCAGTACATGATATCTAAGGTATGAAGAGGGACGGTAAAGATTATTCTTTTTTCACCTATTATAAAACATAAGAAAACAGATTTTATGACTTGTACCTCTTGGAATATATGATATGAAAATGAACAGAAAAGGATAAAGTCCCTGTCTTGCATTTGCACACATGGTGTTGTATATGTATATTCTCTGACTATTGTAAATCCTCATGCAGTGGGTGATGAGTACACATACAGATGATACATTAAAACTGCCATAACTCGCACACCCAGCAAAGCTAAAAATCAATTGGAATGGATAGTTAAGCTGGCCCCTAAAAATCAATGAGCAATTCATGTCCTTGATCACAGAGTGTCATTCCTCTCAATGTTAGAGGCTGATGAGGGCTGAACAGACACACACAGATACTCACATTCAGCACAAATATACAGGAAACTTGAAGACGCATCCATTCTGCTCAGCTAAGAGTAAATTAAACAGACAGTTCAAGGACGCATACTTTAATATGCTTGGATTTTAAACAGCTTCTCTTGATATCCTAAAAACAGGTTTCAGCTGTATTCAGTTTAACACAGCACCGTTCATTTCCCTTATTGTTGGAGTCTTTAATACTGAATAAATATACATACTTTTTTAATCTAAATATATTGAGACAGTATTAAATGAGGCCAGGGTATTTTATTAGGGACAGCTGGTAAATACAACAGGAGTAGTAGTAGAACTATCGAAAATGGCAGGGAGTCGAATTTCAAAGCTCATGTTGTTGTTTTTAAACCGTGCAAAATGTTGCAATCCAACGACATTGTACACCAAGCCTGGTAAATAGAGATGACCTTATAGCCATTACATGGGGGGGGCACTAACACACACACACACACACACACACACACACACACACACACACACACACACACACACACACACACACACACACACACACACACACACACACACACACACACACACACACACACACACACAGTGGGCATTCACGGAGGAAGAGGAGAAAGGCAATAAGGTTAGCTAAATGAAGAGGATGAAAATTCTATGTTTCAAAATAGCAATTTTGCCCTTATTAATGCCATTAGTGTAACAGTCATAATGGATCAAATCAACGGATGACCGAAGCAACTCCTCTGTCTCTGCGCTATGACGGGATCATGTCGGGAACAATTTGGGCATTTTGTGTTGATGAGTGTAGTTACTAGTGCTGTAGTATCCTCCTCTTTATCTATTTCACTTTTTTTTATCTGTTTCTCTGTCTTTTTCCTTCTCACCTAAGCTCTTTGTGTACATTTTATTTTGAATTTTTTGTACTTTTTACTTTGGAGCCAACTATCAATAGAATTGACCCAGCTATCAACTACTGTATTTTTGATCAAGATTTAGATAATGGCAGTCATCTTTGCTCCTGGGCTATTTCAGGCCGTTCTTGTCACTCACACCTAATATCCAACACTGTTACCAATAATAGCCACACTGACCAATTCAGAACAAAGCTACAAAACAAATTATGTTTATGCAACACCATCTTTTGGTCTTGTATCGACCACAAATCCATATTTCTGCTCTCTGAACCTTTTCCACAAACCATGTTCTCCTTATTTGTCTGCAGAGTCTGTTGGATATTAGTGCATTAGCAGTTGCTTGGCCTTAACAGGTGGTCATCTTTTACGGTCTATTACTCTGGTAACATTTGAAAGGATCATTCAGCCCACAAGCTAAATACCTCAGATTTGGGGAGAGGAGAGGGCCTTCGAAACAGTTGTCGCCTGTCAGGAGGAGCAGAGAGTCAGAGGGACCGGTGGAACAGTTGCTCGTCCCCTCATTGAGGTGAAAAATTTTCCGGCAGCTGTCACTCGGCCTTTTTACCTCCTTTTTTTTTTTTTTTTTTTTTTTCAGGAGGGGTATTTTTTCACTCATTTCCAATAAAGCAGAAATGAATGTTTGTGGCAACTGAAGGGGGAGGGCAAACTCCAGTGC